>NC_041391.1:490240406-490269121 GCF_002162155.2 Triticum dicoccoides
ACTTCACGACCTTCCCCTTATCGGCTTTCGGAGCCATGGCGGAGGTGGTGGGGTAGATCGACGACGTAGGTGATGCTGGTGGCGATGGGGGGCGGAGCGCTGCTCTCTTTCAGCTTTGGGAAGAGGGGGGAGCGGCGGAGATTTCTGAGATTGGAGTAACAAGCAGCGAGATGGGCGAACTGCCCCTGTTTCCCCTGCTTATAAAGAGGGAGGGGGCGGGCGTTCCGTCTTTCCGAATAAAGAAACCACCCACGATCTCTCCCACGATGCTGCATTCGACGCGTGCCGTTCGGGGAAGGCGCGGTGGATACGGAGTAAGATACGGCGTAACCCAGGCCGCGCGTGCCCGTGCCCTGTTTTGGGCCTGGCCCAACAGCGCTCGGCACCATGTGTGGCCCAGGCCCGGGGGCTCCTGTCGGTGTACTAGAGTAGGGGTACCCTAGTATCCCGAACTTGTGCACGGGCAGTTGCAGCACCCCGCGGCAAGGCTTGCCGGGTGACCGCCAAAGTCCTCCGTGGTTCCTTTGGAGCCATTCAAGAACAAAGTATTCAAGCCAAGGAGACAAGGCCCCGACAAGAGGAGCTTGCCGGGAAGGCCAACCAAGACATCTCAAGGAACTTGCTGCGACGCGCCACGCGTCCCGGCAAGGCCCGGTGAGCGACAAGCTTCCGGACGCGACAAGGCAACGACCGCGGCAAGGCGCTTGCCGCGGCAGGCTACCACTCTGTACCCACGCTCCAGCACATCCACCAACGTGTCGCCCTAGGGCCTTTCCAGGCGCGCGTGGCAAGAAGCTGTGCAGCCAGCGGTGCGCGGTGGCAAGCAACGCTGACAAGATTGCCATCGTGGCAAGCGGTGGCGTCCCTGACGGTCCCTTTTTGCACTATTTGGGCGATGTAGACGGGCATTTAATGCCTTTGTCCCCTACCGTCAGGGTTAGGTAGGATACACTGTATAGGTAGTTGTACCAACCGCAACTCCTTTTCCATTTTTACCCTTGTCTACGTTGCGACTTGTCGGTGACCCCTTCAGCATATAAAAGGAGGCCCATGCGTAACATAGAGAGGGGGTTGTAGGCCAGAAAAACACTCACGCTCGGTCTCGTTAGCAGCTAGTGTGTACTGTAGCACTCAGCGCTCCCGAGCAAGAACTCAATACACTCAGACATGCAGCAGTAGGAGTTTTATCTCTCCGGAGAGCTCCAAAGCTGGGTAAACTGCTCGTGTGCTTCGCCTCGATCTGCTCTCGGTGCGATCTCCACCCCCCGCCGAACCAAAAGGGGCTCGGTCCGCCGGTCCCATAGGTGTTCGTGGATCAGTCTCCCCGACACCTTCCCCCCTCTATCTACAGCGGTCCACTCTCCCGCAACCCGCTGTACCCTCTACTTGAACATGGTGCTTTATGCTTCATATTATTTTCCAATGATGTGTTGCCATCCTATGATGTCTGAGTAGATTTTCGTTGTCCTATTGGTGGTTGATGAATTGCTATGATTGATTTAATTTGCTTGTGGTTATGTTTCTGTCCTTTGGTGCCCATCATATGAGCGTGCGCGTGGATCACACCATAGGGTTAGTTGTATGTTGATAAGACTATGTATGGAGGGCTAGAGTGACAGAAGCTTCAACCTAGCATAGAAATTGATGCATACGGGATTGAAAGGGGACCAATATATCTTAATGATATGGTTGGGTTTTACCTTAATGAACGTTATTAGTTGCGGATGCTTGCTAATAGTTCCAATCATAAGTTCATATAATTCCAAGTCAGGGATGACATGCTAGCAGTGGCCTCTCCCACATAGAACTTGCCATCGGTCTAGTAAAGTAGTCAATTGCTTAGGGACAATTTCACAACTCCTACCACCACTTTTCCACACTCGCTACATTTACTTTATTGCTTCTGTATCTAAACAACCCCTATTTTCTGTTTACACGTTCTTTACTTTCTTGCAAAGCTATCCAACAACACCTACAAAGTACTTCTAGTTTCATACTTGTTCTAGGTAAAGCGAACGTCAAGCATGCGTAGAGTCGTATCAGTGGCCGATGGGACTTGAGAGAGTATTTGTTCTACCTTTAGCTCCTCATTGGGTTCGACACTCTTACTTATCGAAAGAGGCTACAACTATCCCGTATACTTGTGGGTCATCAAGACCTTTTTCTGGTGCCGTTGCCGGGGAGTCATAGCGTGGGGTGAATATTCTCGTGTGTGCTTGTTTGCTTTATCACTAAGTAATTTTTATTCACTATTCTTAGTTGTTTTCTATCTTTAGTTATGGGTAGGAAACGCAAAATACCAAAAAAATAGTTGTACCTACTGAACCAATGGTTGAAGAACCACTCAAAATCTATCACACTCCTGAAGCTTTTTACTTGGATCATCTTCGATCCCTTTGTGCTCGTGCTGAAACCCCAACTAGCTTAGTTGAGAGCAAATCTTTAGATGAGCATGCTTGTTATGTGCGACACCGTATATCTGAAAAAGGGAAACTTTTACTGGATCAAATTCATCATTTGCAATGCTATGCTTGGAATTTATGTGAAATGTATGATATTACTTGTTGTTCTGAAAACCCTAAGAAACACCTTCCCTACCAATGTGAGTTTATTGATAATGGAATCGTATCTTCATATGCTAAGGGTGTTTATAATTACTATGATGTTCAACGAATTGAAGAATTTGTTGCTTTTATGGGTGCTTATGAAATTGCTTCTTTGATTGAAAAGTATGATGCTACTCTCTACAAATCTGAAAATTTTGCCATACTTGAATATTGTTATAATAATTATGCTTCTAATGCCTATGTTAAACTATATATTGAGAAATTCTCCGTTGTCCAAGAAGAGACTAATATTTTGCAGGAAGCTATGGAAGAAGAAATTGATGAAACTGTGAGCTTATTGGATGAAAAAGATGATGAGGAGAGCGAAGAACAAAAGGAGGAAGAGCGGATTGATCGCCCGTGCCCACCTTCTAATGAGAGTAACTCTTCAACTCATACATTGTTTAATTCCCCTTCGTGCTTACCGAAGGATGATTGCTATGATGATTGTTATGATCCTATTGATTCTCTTGAAATATCCCTTTTTGATGATGCTTGCTATGCTTGTGGCCAAGATGCCAATATGAATTATGCTTATGGAGATGAACTTGCTATAGTTCCTTATGTTAAACATGAAATTGTTGCTATTGCACCTACACATGGTAGTCCTATTATCTTTTTGAATTCTCCAAACTACACTATATCGGAGAAGTTTGTGCTTATTAAGGATTATATTGATGGGTTGCCTTTTACTACTACACATGATGATTTTGATAGATATAATATGCATGTGCTTGCTGCTCCTACTTGCAATTATTATGAGAGAGTAACTATATCTCCACCCCTCTATGTTTCCGATATGATGAAATTGCAAGAAACTACTTATACTATGCATTGGCCTTTACTTTGTGTGCATGAATTGTTCTTTTATGACATGCCGATGCATAGGAAGAGAGTTAGACTTCGTTGTTGCATGATATATGTTACTTTGTTCTCACTACTAAATCACAAATCATTGCTAATTAAAATTGGCTTTGATATACCTTGGGATCCGGGTGGATTAATTACTTGAGCACTAAATTCCTAGCTTAATGGCTTTAAAGAAAGCGCTGCCAGGGAGACAACCCGGAAGTTTTAGAGAGTCATTTATTTCTGCTGAGTGCTTTCATATATTTTAAAAACAAAATAAAAATAAAGAGGGGAACCTAAAACCTTTTCAAAAAGGAAAGTGAAAGTGAGAGAGATAAGCATTGTTGAAGTGGGAGAGCTCCTTGAACTTTGTTCATGCTCACGGAAACTTTCTGAATCTTGATTACAGAAACTTTTAAGCAAAAATAATTATCCCCTTGTACAATTCAATTGTATTATAAAAATAATGTGCCAAGGTTTGCCTTTAGGATGTTTACAATGCTTGTTGGTTTGTATGGTGCAGGACAGAAACTTTGGCTGTATTGCGCGATTTTACATTTTTAACTGGAACGTCAATTGGTTCTGATTATTGTTGCACTATCTTTCTATACAACTTGTTTATGTTTCCTAATTTTGGTAGAATTTTTGGGATACCAGAAGCATGGTGGATGATCAGATTGCTACAGACTGTTCTGTTTTTGACAGATTCTATTTTTTGATGCATAGTTTGCTTGTTTTGATGAAACTATCAATTTATATCAATGGATTAAGCCATGGAAAAGCTATATTACAGTAGACACAATGCAAAAACAAAATATGAATTGGTTTTCAACAGTACTTAGAGTAGTGATTTGCTTTATTATACTAACGGATCTCACCGAGTTTTCTGTTGAAGTTTTGTGTGGATGAAGTGTCTAAACGAGGAGGTGTAGCTATGAGGAAAAGGAAGAGAGGCAAGAGCTCAAGCTTGGGGATTCCCGAGGCACCCCAAGTAAATATTCAAGGAGACTCAAGCGTCTAAGCTTGGGTATGCCCCGGAAGGCATCCCCTCTTTCTTCAACAAGTATCGATATGTTTTCGTATTCGTTTCGTTCGTGCGATATGTGCAAGTCTTGGAGTGTCTTTTGCATTTAGTTTTCATTTTTATTTTATGCACCATGCTGGTATGAGATAGTCCTTGGTTGATTTATAGAATGCTCTTTGCACTTCACTTAAATCTATTGAGTATGGCTTTATATAATGCTTCATGTGCTTCGCTTATATCATTTGAAGTTTAGATTGCCTGTTTCTCCTCACATAGAAAACTGCCATTTGTAGAATGCTCTTTTGCTTCACTTATAATTGTTAAAGCGTGGGCATATCTTTTGGATAAAGAATTAAACTCTCTTGCTTCACTTATATCTATTTAGAGAGATGATAGGAATTGGTCATTCACATGGTTAGTCATAAAATCCTACATAAACTTGTAGATCGCTGAATATGATATGTTTGATTCCTTGCAATAGTTTTGCGATATAAAGATGGTGATACTAAAGTCATGCTAGTGGGTGGTTGTGGATTGTAGAGACACTTGTGTTGAGGTTTGCAAGTCCCGTAGCATGCACGTATGGTAACCGTTGTGTGACAAATTTGAAGCATGGGGTGTTTCTTTGATTGTCTTCCTTATGAGTGGCGGTCGGGGACGAGCGATGGTCTTTTCCTACCAATCTATCCCCCTAGGGGCATGCATAGTAGTACTTTGCTTCGAGGGGTAATAAACTTTTGCAGTAAGTATATGAGTTCTTTATGACTAATGTGAGTCCATGGATTATACGCACTTTTACCTTTCCATCATTGCTAGCCTCTTCGGTACCGTGCATTACCCTTTCTCACCTTGAGAGTTGGTGCAAACTTCGCCGGTGCATCCAAGCCCCGTGATATTATACACTCTATCACACATAAGCCTCCTTATATCTTCCTCAAAACAGCCACCATACCTACCTATCATGGCATTTCCTTAGCCATTCCGAGATATATTGCCATGCAACTTCCATCATCATCATATATATGACTTGAGCATTCATTGTAATATTGCTTTGCATGATCATAAGATAGCTAGCATGATGTTTTCATGGCTTGTCCGTTTTTTGATGTCATTGCTACGCTAGATCATTGCACATCCTGGTACACCGCCAGAAGCATTCATATAGAGTCATATCTTTGTTCTAGTATCGAGTTGTAATATTGAGTTGTAAGTAAATAAAGTGTGATGATCATCATTATAGAGCATTGCCCCATGAAAAAAAGGAAAAGAAAAGAAAAAAAAGAGAAAAAAGGAAAGGCCAAAGAAGCCTAAATAAAAAGGGGGACGAAGAAGCCCACCCAAAAAATAAAAAAAAGGAAAAAAGAAGAAAAAAAGAAAAAGAAAAGGGGTAATGATACTATCCTTTTTACACACTTGTTCTTCAAAATAGCACCATGTTCTTCATATAGTGAGTCTCCTATATTGTCACTTTCATATACTAGTGGGAATTTTCATTATAGAACTTGGCTTGTATATTCCAACGATGGGCTTCCTCAAATGCCCTAGGTCTTCATGAGCAAGCAAGTTGGATGCACACCCACTTAGTTTTCAGTTTGAGCTTGCATACACTTATAGCTCTAGTGCATCTGTTGCATGGCAATCCCTACTCCTTGCATTGACGTCAATTGATGGGCATCTCCATAGCCCATTGATTAGCCGCGTCGATGTGAGACTTTCTCCTTTTTTGTCTTCTCCACATAACCTCCATCATTATATTCTATTCCACCTATAGTGCTATATCCATGGCTTGCGCTCATATATTGCGTGAGGGTTGAAAAAGCTGAAGCGCATTAAAAAGTATGAACCAATTGCTCGGCTTGTCATCGGGGTTGTGCATGATGGGGGCATTTTGTGTGACAAAAATGAAGCATGGCCAAACTATATGATTTTGTAGGGATAAGCTTGCTTTGGCCTTGTTGTTTTGAAAAGACATGATTGCTTTATTGGTACGCTCGAAGTATTATTGTTTTTATGTCAAATGATAGACTATTGCTTTGAATCACTCGTATCTTAATATTCATGCCATGATTAGACATATGGTCAAGATTATGCTAGGTAGCATTCCACATCAAAAATTATCTTTTTTTATCATTTACCTACTCGAGGACGAGCGGGTATTAAGCTTGGGGATGCTGATATGTCTCCGTCGTATCTATAATTTTTGATTGTTCCATGCCAATATTATTCAACTTTCATATACTTTTGGCAACTTTTTATACTATTTTTTGGGACTAACATATTGATCCAGTGCCTAGTGTCAGTTCCTGTTTGTTGCATGTTTTATGTTTCGCAAAAAACCTATATCAAACAGAGTCCAAACGGGATAAAAATGGACGGAGAATTATTTTCGAATATTTTTGATTTTTGGGAGGAAGAATCAACGCGACACGATGCCCGAGGTGGCCACAAGATAGGGGCCCACGCCCACTTAAAGTGGGCACGCCCCCCACCCTCTTGGGCCACCCGTAAGGCGGTTGATGCCCTTCTTTGGCCGCAAGAAAGCTAATTTTTGGAAAATGATCTGGGTGAAGGTTTCAATCCAACCGGAGTTATGGATCTCCAGATATAAAGGAAACGGTGCCAGGGCAGAATTCCAGAACGCAGAAACAGAGAGATAGATCCAATCTCGGAAGGGCTCTCGCCCCTCCCAAGCCATGGGAGCCAAGGACCAGAGGGGAAACCCTTCTCCCATCTAGGGAGAAGGTCAAGGAAGAAGAAGAAGAATGGGGGCTCTCTCCCCCTTGCTTCCGGTGGCGCCGGAACACCGTCGGGGGCCATCATCATCACCGCGATCTACACCAACACCTCCGCCATCTTCACCAACATCTCCATCAACTTCCCCCCTCTATCTACAGCGGTCCACTCTCCCGCAACCCGCTGTACCCTCTACTTGAACATGATGCTTTACGCTTCATATTATTTTCCAATGATGTGTTGCCATCCTAGGATGTCTGAGTTGATTTTCGTTGTCCTATTGGTGGTTGATGAATTGCTATGATTGATTTAATTTGCTTGTGGTTATGTTGCTGTCCATTGGTGCCCATCATATGAGCGCGCGCATGGATCACACCATAGGGTTAGTTGTATGTTGATAGGACTATGTATTGGAGGGCTAGAGTGACAGAAGCTTCAACCTAGCATAGAAATTGATGCATACGGGATTGAAGGGGGACCAATATATCTTAATGCTATGGTTGGGTTTTACCTTAATGAACGTTAGTAGTTGCGGATGCTTGCTAATAGTTCCAATCATAAGTGCATAGAATTCCAAGTCAGGGATGACATGCTAGCAGTGGCCTCTCCCACATAGAACTGGCTATCGGTCTAGTAAAGTAGTCGATTGCTTAGGGAAAATTTCACAACTCCTACCACAACTTTTCCACACTCGCTACATTTACTTTATTACTTCTTTTTCTGAACAGCCCCTATTTTCTATTTACGCATTCTTTACGTTCTTGCAAAGCTATCCAACAACACCTACAAAGTACTTCTAGTTTCATACTTGTTCTAGGTAAAGCGAACGTCAAGCGTGCGTAGAGTCGTATTAGTGGCCGATAGGACTTGAGAGAGTATTTGTTATACCTTTAGCTCCTCGTTGGGTTCGACACTCTTACTTATTGAAAGAGGCTACAACTATCCCGTATACTTGCGGGTCATCACACATCAATAACATGTATATCACATATACCTTTGTTCACCTTGCCATCCTTCTTATCCGACAAATACTTGGGGCAGTTCCGCTTCCAGTGACCAGTCCCTTTGCAGTAGAAGCACTCAATCTCAGGCTTAGGTCCAGACTTGGGCTTCTTCACTTGAGCAACAACTTGCTTGCTATTCTTCTTGAAGTTCCCCTTCTTCCCTTTACCCTTTTTATTGAAACTAGTGGTCTTGTTGACCATCAACACTTGATGCTCCTTCTTGATTTCTACCTCCGCAGCCTTTAGCATTGCGAAGAGCTCGGGAATTGTCTTATCCATCCCTTGCATGTTATAGTTCATCACGAAGATCTTGTAGCTTGGTGGCAGTGATTAAAGAATTCTGTCAATGACACTATCATCAGGAAGATTAACTCCCAGTTGAATCAAGTGATTGTTATACCCAGAAATTTTGAGTATATGCTCACTGACAGAACTATTATCCTGCATCTTGCAGCTGTAGAACTTATTGGAGACTTCATATCTCTCAATCAGGGCATTTTCTTGAAATATTAACTTCAACTCCTGGAACATCTCATATGATCCATGACATTCAAAACATTGTTGAAGTCCCGGTTCTAAGCTGTAAAGCATGGCACACTGAACTATCGAGGAGTCATCAGCTTTCCTCTTCCAGACGTTCATAACATCTGGCATTGCTCCTACAGCGGGTTTGGCACCTAGCGGTGCTTCCAGGACGTAATTCTTCTATGCAGCAATGAGGATAATCCTCAAGTTACGGACCCAGTCCGTGTAGTTGCTACCATCATCTTTCAACTTAGATTTCTCTAGGAACGCATTAAAATTCAACGGAACAACAACACGGGCCATCTATCTACAACAACATAGACATGCAAAATACTATCAGGTACTAAGTTCAGGATAAATTAAAGTTCAATTAATCATATTACTAAAGGACTCCCACTTAGATAGACATCCCTCTAATCATCTAAGTGATCACGTGATCCATATCAACTAAACCATGTCCGATCATCACGTGAGATGTAGTAGTTTTCAATGGTGAACATCACTATGTTGATCATATCTATTATCACTACAAAAAAATACACTTCCGTGATGATACGTGTTTGTCACAGTAGGCCACGTTTTCTGTCATGCATGTACATCCATGACGATTTTATGACAGAATCAAGATAGTCATACTTGTGTTGTCATAGAAGTGTTCCATGACATTAGCAAAACTATCATCACGGAAGTGTCCACTTCCATGATGATAAATCGCGCGTCATGGAAGTGCTTTCATCAAGGGTGACCAACACGTGCCATCCACCGTAACGGCTCAATGTTATGCTATCGGGTCTGGTTTTGGATCCGATAACCCGTTAACAGCCCGAACCAATGGTGATTTTCCACGTGTAAAATTCTCATTGGCCGGAGGAAACACGTGTCTGCTCCTCGGTGGGCCAGATGTCGCCCGTCCATTGGAGGAGACATGCCTATGATACGTCGACACGTGGTAGGGCCCAACAGAGGCCCATATAGGTTAAATGGGCCGGCCCAACTAAAGGCCCACAAGATTTTGCGGACCATAACAGGCCTACCCAACTAAAGGCCCACAAGATTATGCGGACCATAATGGGCCGGCCCAGCTAAAGGCCCACAAGATTTTGCGGACCATAATGGGCCGGCCCAGCTCAAGGCCCACAAGATTTTGCCGACCATAATGGGCCGACCCAGCTAAAGGCCCACAAGATTTTGAGGACACTAGTGGGTCGGCCTATTTACGGGCTGCCATGTTTTGGGCCAAATGCTGGCTCATATTTGATCCGGTCCATTAACAGCCTGCCACGTTCCGGGCCTAATGAAGGCCCATATGAGAACCGGCCCGTTAAAAGCCTACCACGTTCTGGGCCAAATTACGGCCCAGATAAGATCCGACCCTTTAAGTGGCTTTGGGCCAAATTATGGCCCATATCAGATTCGGCCCGTCAACTAGACGCTATACTTTTGGGCCCACTTGCTAAAGGCACATTTAGTAATTCGGCCTGATATTAGTTTCATCCTGTTAAGGCCCGTTTAACATTTCGGCCCTATATTTATTTCGGCCTGTTAAAAGCTCGTCATAGAGTTGGGCCTAACCACGGCCCGGTTTGCACCCGGCCTGCTCACAGCCGATAATCTGATTGGGCCAAACAAGGACTGAGACAATTTTGGCCTGTTAATGGCCCATGATGTGATTGGCACAATCATGGGCCGGGGTCTATTCCGGCCTGCTGTCGGTCCATGAGCTGTTCGGCATGTTTCAGGCCCAACCTACTTTTCAGCCTCCTAAAAGCCCATTGAGTTTTCTTGCGCTCAAAATAGGGCCGACAATTTACTCGGCCTATTAAAGGCGCGAATCTACTTGTGGGACAGTTTACATTTAGGCCTGTTAACGGACCAAGATGACTCAGTTTTCTTCTTCCAGAGGCCATGTCTTCGGTGACAAATCCAACTCATTGGCTGCTTGGGACATGGTCTGCCGACCGAAAAAGAATGGAGGTTTGGGTGTGCTCAATCTCAAAGTGCAGAATGATGCGATGTTGCTCAAAATGCTTCACAAATTCTATAACCGAATGGACACACCCTGGGTGAATCTTATCTGGGACACTTACTATTCGGATATGATCCCCCATGCGACTTCCCCATGTGGATCTTTTTGGTGGTGCGAACTGGTGAAGCTCATGCCAACTTACCGAGGGGTCACGAAAGTTTTGATTCAAGATGGTCGATCGACCTTATTCTGGAAGGTTGACTGGCATCAGCGTGTTCTCCAGGACAACTTTCCACATGCGTTCTCTTACACCACCTTTGAGGATGCATCGGTCCACACGATGCTCACAATTCAAAATATCAGAGAGGCGTTCCACCTTCCCCTTTCTGTCCAAGCCCATGCAGAATTGCGAGACCTCCAGAGTAGTACCAGCTCCATCACCCTTTCAGAGGGCAATGATAGATGGGTCTGCACTTGGGGGGCTCAGGCTTTCAAAACCACTGATTACTACAAGTTTTTCTTTCGCGAGGTCGTTGCCCATGCCGCCTTTAGATGGTTGTGGAAATCCAAAAGTATACCCAAGATCAAAGTGTTTGGGTGGTTTCTGCTGGTGGATCGCCTCAATACACGTAACATGTTGAAGAGGAGGAATTACAACATAGGGACTAACCTGGACTGTCTTCTTTGTGGTGATCATGTGGAGAAAACTGTCGAGCACCTCTTCTTCCACTGCACGTTCAGTGCGTGCTGCTGGAATGATCTCAGGATCACTTGGCCGGCTGTGGTACCCGTTTGGATATGATGGCACACTTAAAATCAAGGCATCCACACAAACTCATCATGGATGTCTTCCTTGTGAGTGCTTGGAGCCTCTGGAAAGAAAGAAACAACAATTACTTTCGACAAGTGAGTCCCTCCTTCTCATCTTGGAAGGCCAGATTCAGGGGTGATCTATCAAACATTATCCACAGACTTCCTGAGCATAAGAAGCATCTGGTCCCTGACTTTCTAAACTCTATAGTGGACGACTCTAGCTAGAGTCTCCTCCCTGGAGACATGCTTTGTATTTACTTAACTCATGTATAGTTTATTTTTTCTCCTTTCCTAAACCCCCACCCTCACTCCTTGTAACAAGACTGTTTGACCCTTAATATTATTTTGCAGTAGGAGCCTTTCCTACTGTTTAACCTTAAAAAAAAACGGACCAAGATGATTGGGCCCATGATGCAGATCATACATAGTGATTTGCATGACGGCCCGATTATGTACCGTAATTTTACGGTTTGGCCAGTTTACTGTGAAGACAGGATATATATATATATAGTAAAATAACTACAGCATCGTGAATAAGAAAAAACCTAGACTATACAATAAAGAAATTATGGCATATTACATCCACTGGGCATCAAAGTTCGCCACTATGATAATAAAGCACAAGCAGACAGCAAATTACATACACTGGGCATCAAAGATCGCCACCAGTGCAAATAAACACGATGACAAAATAATATACAAAACCGTCAGCACTTCAATAGAGTTCAAGAAAGGTTAGCCCTGCTTGGGAGCTGCAGCGCAAGCAGCTGAGCAAGCTGATGAGACTGCGCTTGTTTGACACTTATATCCTCCTCACTCTGAAAGATAAACAAGCAGACAGATGACAGGTTTAGCACATATAAGTAAGTGCTGACAATTCATCACATTTCTTACTGATGAATAAAGTGACACGGTTTAGAATAGCATTAACACAATATGGTATTGTTCAGGTAAAGACATCGCAGGAAATGACATTGTGAAGGAGTTGGCAGCTTCACGACACCACTGGATTACAGATCAAGAACTGATAAGTATCAATGGTTAGTGTGCTGTCAATTTATCCCATTTCAGATTGGCAAATAAAGAGACGGTTTAAATAATAGTAGAATGATATGACATTGTTCATAGTTAAGACATTGCATAATATGACATTGTGCTGTAGTGGGTAGGTTCACGACACCACTGGATTATGGATTAAGAACAGAAGCATACATGCAGTTTAAAAGAAGATCACTTGCTCTGTATAGTTTAATTTACATGGTATGAATAAGGAACTTGGTTGTACAATTGAAAACTTAAATTGAGAAGGACAAACTTTTGTTTATGAACTACATAATAAACTTTAAACATGCAATTTGATGCAAACACCAAAAATAAACAACTGTTGCAGTCATGCCTAACCAAATATACACAACAAAGTTTGAAGGCTTGAGAAGGACAAACTTACATTATTGGTGAAGACAGGCTCTATAAAGCCCTTGTCCATGCTGATAGGGGGGGGATTCAAGAAGTTTACCACAGAATCTTCTTCATAAGCATTGCCTTTATTCTACATTTTGTTAGGAGTAAACATAGGTGTGATAATATAAGAAAAAATGGAGAATATTTAAGATAAGATGAAGAGTGATGCTACATAACCAAGTTGCTATAAATGTAAGTACAGCGATACAGGCAAAAGTTACAGCCAAGAGCAATGCAGAGCTAAACTTCGCCAGTACCATCGGTGTTATCCAACCCTATGGTAAGAGTAAGTATAGATCTGATGTGTAGAAAATGGAGGGAAAAGGAAAATAAGCTGCAAAGTGATGGTACATATACAACTAGCTGTCAATATAAGTACACTGATAAAGGACAACAAGTACTTACAAGAACAATGCAGATCTAAAAAATTCATTAGCATTGGATATATTCTACACTAATGTAACCATTCATACAGATCAGATAATTTGGAGCGAACAATTGATAAGCAAGCTGTCACATAATGAACCAGGTATGTATGCAAGCACATTGATACAGGACAACAGGTACTAACAAGAGCAAAGGAGCAGGAAGCATATTTGCGATATCATGTCGTCCTTTTCAAACCGGCATTCTTCTTCGAGCAGATTTCCTGCAAAAAAGATCCGCAAGGAACATGCGGAAAAATAGAAGTTCAAATTGTCATGTGATATCATAGACAGTACCTCATCCTGGGAACGAGACCAGTCCATAACAAGGTTTTTCCATTCAATGTCTTCTAAATTTAGCACAGGAGACTTCACCGGAAATTCGTTTATAGACTTGCCATCAAAGTGTGATTTCCTCAGGTAACATCGATACTGCTGCAATGCTTCCTTGAAAAGTGCAAGCAAGCTTTGCCTGTCATGAATATCTAGATTGACCTTCACCTACTTACAACAATGTAATGTAAATCATTGATGTGTTCAATCAGCAGAAAACAGGAAAATAATCACCATGAATAATAGCTCTTACACGTAAGTGGGACAGGAAGATGTGAAAATGGTGTTTGTCTTCACTATAATCTTCCCATGATGGGAACATATGCATGTAGTCCCTAACAACATTGAAAGCATTGTCTTTTACACTGGGAATAACTGGAATGGGGTTCCAATCTGCAGGAATTGGCCGTCTCTGCAGTTGGGATAGGTCTTCGGCCGGTGGACTTGCTGTACTTTTTGCTGGAGTGGGATTTTTCTGTGGTACGGCTGGTGCTATGGCAACTGAAATCGGCATACCTTTTGCTGGAGTGCAGGTCCTATGTGGTGGGGCTAGTGGTGTGGCCAGTGAAGTATGGGTACTGTCTGCTGGAGTCGGTCCTACATTTTGTGTCACTAGTTGTAGAGCCAATATAAGTGGGGTGTTGTCTGGTTTCTCCGGCACCACCACATTTTTCAAGGACTTTGCTGGTGCTCCTTCAGCTTCGGCAATCACCCTCTTCCTTTCTGATGTCTGATGCACAAGAACAACATTTGAGTGAAAAAACAGGGTATGATGACAGATGGAATATGTATTGATAAAGGATGGGCATAGCATCTTGACATATATAATGAGTAAACTAAGCAAATGGCGGTGCTACAAAGTAGAAGAAATGCAAGACAACTTATGCAAGATACACGCAATCAATTAAACCTTGCCAAATTAGAACAAGCATCTTGATGGGTGAATAGGACAGGCCATTTGCCTTTGACTCCCTGAGGCCAGAATAGTCATTAGGATCATATTCTGAACAAGAATCTATAGGTGGGGAGCGTATGAGTTTCATTGCATCCAGAATGGCACTCAATGCCTTGGTGCCAATTTTGTAAGTCGTTGTAGTGTTCCACAATATTCTTCTGATGCGCGGATTCTGATATTCACTGTGATTACGTATAATATCTGAGAAGCATGAAAACATAAATAGTAGTGAGATTATCTTTGTAATGCAGAGGATATTCTAATATAGGGGCGCCCCTGTAAACCCTTGTGTGCTATCACTAGATTCTGATGAGAGAGCCCATGTATGATGTAATATGGTGCATGCATTAATATAATCTGGCACAAGTACACAAAAATTAGGCTCCAGAAGTAAGGATTGTTGGCAGATGATAGGTTCATAATATACTGTATAGAGAGTTTATTTCCAAGCCATGATAACAAGAGCACACAACAACTAGGAAGATCGTAGTTTACATAAAAGGGGTACACCATAACTAGGATATATAAATCGGGAAAGTGGAACTGGCTCAAAATTACAGTGTTGTATTGCCGCTACTAATTGAAAGCCTATCGATCACGTACAGGCCAGCTCTATCAGCTGTTGACTGCAGATATCCCTGCTCCCCTTCCTGACAAGGAACATACTGTACATACTAAATACAGAATAACAAAAGAGTAACAAGTTAAAGAACAGAAGAGGAAGCATATTCTTGAGGTTCCACTTCATTACATAAAGTGTTGATTACCCACTGATGAATCACAGCGCCCAAAGAAATGCAATTCCATGATGTCTCTCTATATGTGGCCACATGCATTTGGAAAATCAAGTGGGAGCATTACCTGACCAATTAAATGTGTGTCTGTTAAATAATATTAGTATCGTATCGCAATTCGTATTTGAAGAAGTAAGCTTTGTACTTATGATTGGTGTGTTGTTTAGCTTCAAGAGTGGACTGCTGCTAGTGCGACACAAAGCAGCTACGTAGATCATAGTGTAGATATAACGGGAAAAATTGTAAGCATCACAAGTAAAATCAGCAAAGTGGAACTTGCTGGAATATATGTGCTAGTATTGCCAGTATGGCTAGAAAGGCTTCGGATACCAGCTCTCTTCAACTGAAGGTGTGGTACTGTTAATATCCGTGTAACTCTCAAAGGTGACACAGCTCCCCGCATTTCCTTGCTAATCTTATAGCATTCAAGTGGCTAGGCCACTACAATTCCTATTCCTATGTTTACAAAATCGTACGAATCAAAGAGGCCCGAAGAGTTTAAAGTGTCCATCACAACCAACCATATAGACCTCTACACTACAAATGTCCCTACTCATCTTCACTACAAGGAACATATTGTACTACTGTCATACTCCCTCCATTCCAAAATATAAGTCTTTGTAGAGATTTCCACTATGGATCACATACAGATGTATACAGATACATTTTAGAGTGTAGATTCACTCATTTTGCTCCATATGTAGTCCATGGTGGAATCTATACAAAGACTTGTATTTAGGAATGGAGAGAGTACTTATTAAAGAAGAACGGAAGAGGAACATGCTAAAGAAGAGCACGCAGATTTTGGATAATAAAATGTTCGTTGCGCAGTGCCCACACATGATGAACCAGAGCGCATTAAGAATGCAACTCCATGTTGTCTCTCTATATGTGGTGCACATGCTTTTCGAAAGTAAAGTAGGAACGTTAGCTGACCAATTAAATGTTACCTGTTTTAGTAATATCAGCATCATATCAGATTCGTAGTTGAGCAACAAGTTTGGAATTATGAGTGGCACGTTGTTTAGCTTGATGGATTCAGGAGCAGTGCTAAGCAGGTACGATGATGGTACTAAATATAAAGGCATGTCTGCATGCAAGTCGAGTGACTTTTGTCATTTGGGTCAGTCGACCATTTCAGGCAGTTGGATGAAGATCCTACGTCTCCTAACCCTTCTTCTTCCTCATTCTGATTCTTCCCATACAGAACACCGCATGGGCCGCCGGCCGAACCACCGACCCCCACCGCCTGTGTTCCTCAGCCACCACCACCCCCAGCCCTGCCCCCACCAGCGTCGAGTTTTCTTCGTTCGGCGAGGCCCCACCATCGCCCCCCACAACCATCGTCCCCACTCGAGCCCCTTCTTTCGCACCAGCAAACTCCGGCGAGCTCTCAAAAATTGACTGACCCAATTTTGGAATTTAGTCTGTTGTCATTTAACTAGTGTGGAATATAAGGGGAAAACCATAAGCATTGCGAGTATAGTGTTGAGCGTGCCATGGAGGATCTGAAGGTGCAAACCAGACAAAGGCAACATCGCAACCAATGTTTGCTTTCAACTAACAAGTAAGTGATGGACAAGAAATCAGAGTAAAGCAGTGGCGATCTATTTTCTTGTTACGATAAATAAGTTGAGAAGATACGAAAGAGTACCGCCTCTGGTGCGGCGTTGTGTATGCATCTGCTGAGAATTTGATGGTGTTGCGGTAGCGATGGCTGTCGGTGGCGTGGAAGAGGGTAGACGGTTGCGGCGGGGCGCGGTGGACGAGATAGTCGTGGAAGCAGCATCGACAAGGTGGACGACGGCGGGGATGAAGCGAGAGGATAGGATGCAAGGATCCTGGTCCGAAGCCGTGGATGAGAGAGGTCGATCTCTTGTAATGGCCGTCGACATCGGGGTATTAGCTCCGGCATGGTGGAGGAGGACGGCGGTGGATGGGGTGGCGGACGGAGGAGGCTGGGGTAGAGAGGGTGTTTTGGCGCCCACGGAGTACAAATGGGGAAATGGAGGGAGAGAGGAAGGGGGGAACCATGTCTTCAGGGTGCGCTTGTCTCAAATGCGAGGAAATTTACAAACTTAGCCCCCGTCTAAAATTTCCTACATCACAACAATATTAGTCGGTTGGGGATAGGACGGTAATCTCGCATACACCGAATATTTGCCGACGAGAGTTTGTTTTTGGCGCCCACCATGTATGAATCGGGGAGGGAGTCGATTTCGGCCGAGGAGGCACTGTGTTTTGGCACCCACCGTGCATGAATCCGGGTGAGAGGCGGTTATGTCATGTTTGAGTGAAATTACAAACCTACTGAGGGAGTCCTGGATTAGGGGGTATCCGGACAGCCGGACTATATACATTATCCGGACTATTGAAGCGTGAAGATACAAGACTCAAGACTTCGGCCCGTGTCCGGATGGGACTCTCCTTTGCATGGAAGACAAGCTTGGTGATCCGGATATTGTGTTTCCTTCCTTGTAACCGACTCCATGTAAACCCTAGCCCTCTCCGTGTCTATATAAACTGGAGAGGTTGGTCCTTAGAAGGCCGATCACAATTACAATCATACCATCATAGGCTAGCTCTTAGGGTTTAGCCTCTACGATCTCATGTTAGATCTACTCTTGTACTACTCATATCTTCAATATTAATCAAGCAGGAAGTAGGGTTTTACCTCCATCGAGAGGGCATGAACCTGGGTAAACATTGTGTCCCTTGCTTCCTATTACCATCAGCCTAAGACGCACAGATCGGGACCCCCTACCCGAAATCCGCCGGTTTTGACACCGACATTGGTGCTTTCATTGAGAGTTCCTCTGTGTCATCGCTGCAGGGCTTGATGGCGCCTTCAGTCGTTAACAACACGGTCCAGGGGGAGACTTTTCTCCCCGGACAGATCTTCATGTTCGGCGACTTCACACTGCGGGCCAATTCGCTTGGCCATCTGGAGTAGATTGATAGCTATGCCCCCGACCACCAGGTCAGGTTCAGAAACTTGAACTACACAACGGATATTCGTGGAGACTTGATCTTCGACGGATTTGGGCCTGCGCTAGGAGCACCGAACAGTCACCATAAGCACGGCTTAGACCTGTTGTCGGACGAAGCTCAGGATATCACCCCTGCAGTAGCCCTGGATCTAAATCCGGAGCAGTTTGCGTTGCCGAACACAGGTCTCACCTCTGTGGAAGCCTGTAACCCCGAGCCCCCGGGCTCGTATCCGGTTGTTGGTTCCAGTCCGCACACCCTCGAGCCAGCCGAGCCAGGTTGGGCTTCGGTAATGGAGTTTACTGCTGCAGACATCTTCCAGCACTCGCCCTTTGGCGACATGCTGAACTCATTAAAGTCTCTCTCTTTGTCAGGAGGCTCTGGGCCGAACTATGTCCGGCTTGAGTGGGAAGCAGGCGACGAAGGAATTCACTGCCCACCCACCACCCACTTCATCACCACGATCGACTATTTAACTGACATGCTTGACTTCGACTCCGAAGACATCGACGGTATGGACGACGATGCAGGAGAAGTACAGGAGCCACCGCTCATAGGGCAGTGGACAGCCACCTCCTCATACGATATATACATGGTGAACACTCCGAAGGAAACCAATGGCGATGAGGCAACGGAGGATGACCCCTCAGGGAGAAAAACAAAGCATGGGCGTTGTCGGCGCCGCCCCAAGCCCCGCCACAGCGATATTGGCCCAGGAGACGAAAACAATACAAATGGTGCTAAAGATGAATACAACCCTGATCAGCTTACCTCCAAGCAAGCCGGACTGGCCACGGTGGGATACTTGGAGAGGGACAGCTATACACCCCCATCCGAAGACGAGCTAAGCCTCGGCAATGACGAATTCGTCGTGCCTGAAGATCCAGTGGAACAAGTTCGCTTCAAGCGACGGCTCATGGCCATGGCAAGGAGCCTGCAAAGAAAGCAAGAGCTGCTTAAAGCTGACCAAGATTTGCTAGTGGATAGGTGGACCAAGATCCTGGCCACCAAAAAGTACAGACTCGACCGCCCCAACAAAGGGCATACGCGGCACAACTGGCTACCTCAACCTAAGCAAGAGAACCCAAGGCACACACCCCGACGTCCACACATCACTACGGTCCAAGACAGTAAGAAGGATACACGAAGAGGCATCCTCAAGCCTCGGCGCAATGGTCATAAACGTCAAGTCAAGGAAGCTGGTGCCAAGTCCAGCAACTCCCAGTCCGGTCAACGGACAAAGAATAGCTCAAGCCTATCCGGCCCGAGCCACACACTCGATCAACCATGTGAAATTCACGGTACTCCTAGAAGGACGGCAAAGCATACCAATAGATAATGCCGAATCCTTAATACAAAACGACCGGTTGCGTGTCAGAAACAATGAGGGGAGGCGTCTAGTCAAAAGACCCCCCAGAGCATAAAAGTACGGCCGATCGCCCCCGATCACACTTAGCATAACAATTCAATTGCCGTACCCCTAGACCTAGTAGTCTGGGGGCTCCATAACACACAAAGCCCCCACGGGTACGAAACCACAAATAACATCTTCTAAAGGATGCCAGGTGCAAAGGCCAAGTTTATTGGCCCACCACCCTAATGGTTGTTTTCGAATCACCAAAATATGCCACGCCAAAGAGTAATTCTTCGGCACCTTCCCCTCATACGGTAATTTACCGTATGCCAACGGGACGAACCATGTTGACTAGATTCCACGTGATAAACCATTAGGCCAACACCGTGTGATATAATCACGCCCACGGGCAAGGCCGGACCCCGCCCTTAGAGCGGAAATCATACAGCTGCCGGAGTAGCGAGTCGCGCACGCCTATCAAAATTTTGATATGCCAACCAACTATCCGGACACCAACTGAGGACTCCGCGCTACTTCACGATACAACGGCTGGGTTCACCAGGGTCCGATCAGGAACCCTTAGACCAACCACAAGTGGACGTTCAGCTGCCTCCAAGCATTTGCCTTTACAAACTAACTTTGACACATAACAGGATTGGCGGCGTGGAATCAACCCAGACACACAATGGCAGGAACATGCAGGTAGAAGGCAGTTCAGATTCACTCTTGATCCACTCACAACCCCCTCCAGTCCGGCCATCACAGGTTCTGCTAAAAAACACCTCTTTTCATAATCATACATCATACTCATATGCATAGACATATCACCCTACTACAATGCATAGACTTAAATAACAATTTTACCGGTCGTCGTTTATCGCCGACGCCTCTTTGCCAAAAAATGGCAGCCACGCTTCGTGTTACGCCCGGTTATGCCAGGGGCTTCACAGTACAGCAATAAAGTCCGACCACCTTTTCGGTCGCTCGGCACCCCGAACTTATAGCATTATCTACATCAGCTCCGAATCATGTCTTGGGTCATTGGTTGGGTTTGCCCGGCTCCCATGTTTTGGTACCTTACATTCCGTTCTATAGGCTAAGGTAGCGTTGGGAGAACTACTGCGATTGTGTACCGGTTCTGCCGGACGAGCACCTCAGTAGAGAAAACCGACTATCATGATGCAGCGAGAGTTGGTCAGCTGTTCGAGAGGTTGTAAAATCCTTAAAGATTTATTCCTCACAACGCCATTATAAATGCAGAGTGCAACGGACCGGTCTTCTGATCAGGCGCCAATAGAGCCCCTAGTTCGGCCTTCCGAACACTAGGGGCTGCGCCGACCATACTCGAATTCCTATGGCTAAGTGAGAGTAATAAAGCCTTATAGTCCGATTGCCTGGTTCGTGGTGAGAAACACCTCCTTAAAAGGACCCAACTATGGGATAAAGAGCATTCAGATATATCCCGAACACCCCCGTATTCTTTTTACATGGGGGCAGAAGCCGATGACTGGCCAACTCTCAGGATTTACATACAATAAACAGCCGCACAGGAAGAACACATGTTCAAACAAAACATGCAATATATAATAAAAATGCCATAATCTCATATTACAAAAAGCAGCACAAATGCCCTCAGGAAAATATAATGTCTTTGGCACACTTATCCGCCGCAAGGCGGGCCCCTTTCAGTACACCTTCATAGTACAGCTCGGGCTTGCGGTGCTCCTTACCCTCCGACGGCCCCTCAGTCATCAGGTTCTCCGTGTCAAGCTTCCCCCAATGCACTTTTGCACGGGCAAACGCCATGCGTGCACCTTCTATACAGACTGATCGCTTGATAGCATCAAGCCGAGGACAGGCGCCCACAATCCGCTTCACGAGTTCGAAGTAACTGCTTGGAATTGGCTCCGCAGGCCACAACTGGACAACCAAGTCCTTCATGGCTAGTTCGGCCGCCTGGTGCAGTTCAACCAGCTGCTTCAGCTGATCGATAAAAGGCACTGGATAGTTCGGCGCCAAATACTGCAACCAGAAATTCCTCTCCGAACACTTCTTCTCCTCGGTCCGGTAAAATTGGGCGGCATCTGATATGCTGTGAGGCAGATCCGCAAACGCTCTTGTCAAAACAAGAATTCAGCTTGTCACTTTGAGTTCTCCCCGCTATCATGTAAACATGGCCATGAATACAACAGGTCTTACCAGCCGCAACTTTCTGGGCCTCCTGAATGTCCCATACAGCACCTCGGGCTTCTTCCCGAGCATCTTCTGCGGCTTGGAGAGCTTGGGCGAGTTCGGATTCTTTCCCTACCAGACTCTGCTCCAAGCCCTCGCTTTTCTTCAGAGCCTCCTGGAGCTCCCGCTCGGATGTGATGACCCTGGCCTCGTGTTTTTCACGAAGCGCCTGCTCGGCGGTAGCCTTCTCGTTGGCATCAGCCACAACCTTCTTCAGTGCCACATATTCGGCACTCGCTCCTAGGGCATACAACAAAAATACTTTTCAATAGGCACAATTACTCATTCATGCCTAATGCAAGACAATGTTTCAACATACCTTGCTTATCCTCCAATTGCTTCTTCACACAGCCAAGTTCTTCCTCGGCCCGTTCCAGGCTCTGCTTCAGTGCGGACACTTCCGCATTATGAGCGGACGTCTTCTCCGCACACGCCTGTTTTCAAACAAAGAGGTACACGTCATTAACAAAGGATTTGATCCCTTGCCCGACTCCCTCTCTTTCGCCGGACAGTGTATCAGGGGCTACTGATCATATTATGATAATTCCTCAAAGGTTCCTCAGAAACCATACCTCAAAAGCCTTTATAACGGCAAGGCAGGACTCATTCAGCCCGCTTTCGGCAGACTGAATCTTTCCAACCACCGCACCCATGAGGGTCCGATGTTCATCGATGATAGACGCGTTCTTCAACACTGTCGATATACCGCTCGGCAACTCTGCGTGGACAGAGGTTACCAGCAGAACAGGTAGGCCTCCCTCCGTCGAAGGTGGCCGCTTGCCCGATCCTGGAGCCGTAAAGGTCTACAGGACCCTATCCGGCTGTAGTCCGGCTCCAGAGACATGCCCCCCTGCTCTGGGTCTCTTTGAGATGACACCTCGGCGTCGCGCCTGGACTTCAGAGAAGGAGCCTCCGGAGGCGTCTCGCTCGCCACAGCATTTGAGCTCAACGAATCCTCCGATGAGGACTGTCCGGCAGGAGACCTCGCCGGCTGTACGAGGTATGGCGATAGTTAAAACTACTGTACCCGAATGACCCTAGATGCATAGGCGCATTCGGATTTCGGTTACTTACAATTTTTCCAGGGGCTGGGCCCTGGGATCCCACTCTGGGCTATTATCGGCAGCCGTGGTGGATGCCTCTGGATGGGAACCTCTCCCCCTCTTGGTCGATTCGGCCTCTAGGGACGGGGAAGCCGCATGCTTCTTCCCACCTTCAGAGTGAGGCTTGTCCTCTTATGCTTCCTCCTCTTCGTCTTCGGAAGAAGGAGCGTCGCTGGAGTCTTCGGATTTGGCGTCCGAAGCCTCGCGACGACGGAGGCCACTCCGGGTCTTCTTGACCTTCTTGGAGGCCTCCTTCTTTGGCGCCTCGTAAGGCGCGGGGACCAGCATCTTCGTTAGAAGAGGTCCGGCCGATTCCTCCGGTAGCGGGGCCGGACAATGTATCTGCTCCACCTTCTTTATCCATCCCTGAGGTCATGATGAAACTAGATTAAAATGTCTCCCTTGTGACATGCCAACTGAAACAGGGATGGACAAGGCGTGGCTATAACTTACCGGGCTTGCAGAATGGGATAATTGATACCCACGGTCCTCGGCGGAGTCCGGCCACGATTTGCCAGACTTGAAAGCACCTTCCAGATATCGTTGTGGGAGGAATCATAGAGCTCCCAAAGGGTTTGGTGCTTGGTTGGGTCGAACTCCCACAAAGTGGAGGCTCGGCGCTGGAAAGGGAGAACCAGGCAAACTAGCATCACCTAGACTACGTCGACGAGTTTGATGTCCTTGTCAACCATGCTTTGAACGCGCGTCTAGAGCAGTGACAACTCATCGGACGAGGACCAGTTCGGGCCCTTCTTGGGCCAGGATGTGAGCCATAGTGGAGCTTCGGATCTAAACTCAGGAGCTGCAGCCCACTTTTTGCCGCGTGGTTCGGTGATATAGAACCTCTACTGCTTCCACTCCTTGACGGAGTCGTTGAAGGCGACCTTCGACCAAACGACCTTGGGCATCTTGCTCACCATGGAGCCGTCGCACTCGGCGTGTTCGCCACTCACCACCTTGGGCTTCAGATTGAAAATCTTCAGCCAGAGGCCGAAGTGAGGCGAAATCCGGAGAAAGGCCTCGCACACGATGATGAAAGTCGAGATATTGAGAAAAGAGTTGGGGGAAAGATCATGAAAATCAATCCCATAGTAATACATGACTCCATGGACGAATTGGTGGAGGGGAAACCCGAGCCCACGGACGAAGTGGGGAAGGAACACGACTCTCTCGTGAGGCTCCGGAGTGGGGACGACCTGTCTCGCCGGTGGGAGACGGTGGCCAATCTTCTTGGCCAGATACCCGGCTTCCCGGAGCTTCTTGATATCCCTCTCCCGGACGGTAGAGGCCATCCATCTGCCTCCTGCTCCGGATCCGGACATCTTTGGAAAACCTCTCTTCGATGGAAAATAAGAGTGCCTGGGCGTTAGGGCTCGAACAGAGGGGAATGGGCTAGCGGAAGGAGAAGGCGTGGGTAAAGAGAAAGAGACCTCATCTCTTTATAGGGGCGGTTAATGCTTTTTGCGCCTCCCCACTTGCCTGGTGGAACCCGTTCACCTCCCACTCACCGTGATTAGTGGTGCGGTTGGATTACCCATACCCGTATTGATGAGAATCCCGTGATAAGGGGACACGGTCTCTGCTTCGACAAGACGTGCCAAGGAAACCGCCTCGCAATATACGTTGAGGCTGGATGTGGGAAAACACGGTATGTGAAGATAATTTTTCGAATCCCGACACGATCCACATGGTCGATGATTACTTTGGAGTATCCGGAGAAGGAACCCGCCTTGCAATGCCGAAGACAACACTACAAAAAAAGACACATCCGTGACATTTTGGGCCGAACGATTTTTTTTTTCTGTCATACATATGACACTTCTATGACGATAATTGTGACAAAACCCGGTATCATCATAGATGTGGTGGGCTCCTACTTCTATGAAAAAAAATCATGACAGAAAATGGGCTTTTCATCCTGGGCGGGCCGGAGACGCAGCCGCATGACATTCTTTGGGCCGTCCATGACGGAAAAAACCGTGGTAGAAGCGAGGGGGAGGAAAATTTCGGGGAGTTGCCGGTTATGGTGGGAGGTCGGGGGCCGAGCGATGCGCGTTTCTCTCGTACACGTGCGAGGCGTTGGCTCTAACTGAACCCGAGCGAGGCGTTGGGTTCTAACTAAACCCGAGCGATTGCGCTGCACGCTACGCATTACTGAACCCGAGCGATCGATCAATGGCTGTTAACTGAACCCGATGGAGCGATTCCTTCGATACTGCTGCTAACTGAGGCCGATCGATGCTACCTCTGGGATGAACAGTGAGCGTTGTAGGGGGGGTTTGGATGAATAGTGAGCGGTGGCGTTGCCTCTGGATGAACAGGAACCCGTAGTGTGGAGGGCTGGATGAACAGTAGACGGTGGAGGGGTGGCCGTGGAGGGGTGGTTGGACAGGACCCCGTGGTGTGGAGGGCTGGATGAACTGTAGACGGTGGAGGGGTGCCCGTGGAGGGGTGGTTGAACAGTAGCCGGTGGAGTAGCGCGCGGTGGAGGCTGGATGAATAGGAGCCCATGGAGGCTGGAGGAGGTCGACGATGGAGATGAACAGTATCCCGTGGAGTCCCGTTTTGCCGTACGCCACACCCCTCCCGATGAACAGGACCCCCGTTTCGACCGTAGCTTTCCAACACAAGTCCGTTTCGTCCGTTTTCCGGTACGCCACATCCCTCCCGATCAACAGGACCCCCGTTTCGACCATAGGAGGTCCGTTTACTCCGTTTTGCGGTACGCCACACCCCTCCCGATCAACAGGACCCCCATTTCGACCATAGGAGGTCCGTTTCGTCCGTTTTGCGGTACATCACACCCCTCCCGATCAACAGGACCCCCATTTCGACCGTAGGAAGTCCGTTTCCTCCGTTTTGCGGTATGCCACACCCCTCCCGATCAACAGGACCCCTGTTTCGACCATACAAGGTCCGTTTCTTCCGTTGTGCACTACGCTAGGCCTCGTTTCCATCGCCTGTTCCGTCCAAGCCCTCCCAATGAACACGACCACGCATTCCGTTTCGACCCAGCCGGTTGGCTCCCCATGAACACGACGACGATGTTGTTTCTCCGTCCGACCCAGCCATGTACGTATGCGCGAGTAGGCGTTTGAGACCCCGCCCGTATGTACACATACGTGGCTGTATTTTCTTTCTTGCACCCTGGCCACTGTACGTACGTGTACATGCTACGTGCGCGCCTCTACTACGACACGTGCGCACCTCTACAATGACCAGTATGTACGTACACATTCGCAACCAGAATGACAACGCTACATACGCTTCGACCAGGTTGGTCCCGACTGTCAGACACTTCCTTGCGTGCGAAAATGTAGCTGGTGGGTCCCAGCAGTCAGAGGGGCGAATCGTTTTCTTTTGCCCGGACGCACCTCCTTGCGTGCGAAGGTGTAGCTGGTGGGTCCCAGCAATCAGGGGGGAAATGTTTTTTTCGCAAAATATGGTGGCCCGTCCGGTGGGTCCCCGCTGTCAGGTGGAGGAATAATTATTTTCCGCGTAATAAGGAGGCACTTCCTTGCTGCAGCCGTGGACCCAGCTGTCAGCCTCTCCACATACAGTCCACGTCCGATGGAAGTTGTTCCTTGAACACGTTGACCACGCCGCGCCGAGAGCACCAGGGCGGTGGACGACGGCGAGGCCTACAAAGGGGACGAGGGGGAGCCGGGGAAGATGCGGCAGTGGAAGCCCGCACTGAGAGGAGTACGAGGGTTCACTGGTTCGGCTGCGGTGTGAGGCTACTATTGCTGCAGGGCCTGGCCAGCGGTGGGAATAGTAGGGGGCGGTGAGGCCTCTACGGCAGCACATCCGGCCACGGGAGGCAGGAGCATGCGGCACGACCGGCGCTGCTTTAGGCGTGTGGAGCAAGAAGTCCAGAGGTTGAAGAAGCACTACGGCTGTTGGATGGACATTGTACGGTCACTGGAGCTAGAATCGTTTATATTGACTAAGTTGACAAAGCCCTCCGTCCCCGTCAACTTATTAGGCCCACAAGTCAGCCTCCGACCAAGGTGGGTCCCAGCTAGCAGGGGGTATTCATTTTTTTGTGCGTAATAAGGACGTACTTCTGGTGGGTCCGAGCTGACAACAGGGGAACATTTTTTTCGCGAAATACGGTGGCCCGTCGGGTGGGTCCCAGCAGTCAGGGGCAAAAGTTTTTTCGTGAAATACTGGTGGCCCGTCCGGTGGGTCCCTGCTGTCAGGTGGAGGAATAATTATTTTCCACGTAATAAGGAGGCACTTCCTTGCGGCTGTCATGGACCCAGCTGTCAGCCTCTCCACGTACAGTATTCTTTCGATGGAATTCGGTCGTTGATCACATTGACCACGCCGCACCGAGAGCACCACGGCGGTGGACGACGGTGAGGCCTAGGAAGGGGACGGCGCGGAGCCGGGGAAGATGCGACCGTGGATGCCCACGCGAAGAGGAGTACGAGGGTTCACTGGTTCGGCTGCGCTGCCGTCGCTGCAGAATAACAGGGGGTGTGGGTGAGTGGAGTGGAGGGATGGCCTGGCCAGCGGTGGGAGTAGTATGGGGGCAGTGAGGCCTCCATGGCAGCACAGCCGGCCACGGGAGGCAGGAGCAGGCGTGTCACATCCCTAGCTTCTGGTGCTGTCTGGTGTGTGCATCATGTTTAAATTCAAATGAAATTTGAATTGAGGAATTTTCAAAAGCCTCGGGAAACCTCTAAAAATAACCAGCAATTAAATCTTCTCAAATGTGTCCAAGAAAATGTTCCTGTTATTCCATGAAAATATTGGTAAGAGGTAAAATTTAAACCAATATTTTTGAAGTCACAGAGATAATTATTTTGGCCATTTGAATTAATCCAATAACTATTTGCTGTGGATTTATATTTAATATATATTAAATATGACTCCAATAATTCTGGAAGTTTGTGAGTGGCTTTGTATATATTTTAGCAAGCCACATAAAATTCTACAGAATTTATTTAAATGATTTAGTTGCTAAACTAAATCAAAACAAACAGAACAAAAAAAATAGAAAACAGTAAATAAAAGCAGAGAGAGAGTTTTACCTCAGCTTACCTCGCAGCCCACCTGGCCCAACTCCAGTGGCCCAGCCGGCCCAGCCCACCTCCTCCCCCTTGTCCTCTTCCTCCTCTGCCAGGAGGACGAACAGAGGCGAGGCGTGGCGCACGCCGACGCTGCCTCGGCCACCTCCTGCTTCCCCCTGGCCACCTCCTGCTTCCTCTCGTCGCCCTGGACACCGTCCGCGACGCCACGCACCCCCCAGGCCTCTCACTCTCTCCCCGAGCTCCTCTCCTCCTCTGGCTCTCTCGCGCGCAGCCACCGAACACACCCGCCGCCGCCGACGAGCTTCCCCGTGGCCACCGGCCACCCCTAGCCTCGCCGATGCGCCCAGGAGCTCCCCCTCGACCCCTCCTTCCTCCCCCACCGACCCACGGCCCTACGGACGCGCCACAACGCCGCCGGCATCGCCGTTTACATCGCCGGCCGCCGAGGATCTTCACCGTCAATTCGCCACCATCGTCGCTTCCCCGAGCTCGCTGACCCTCCCTGCACGAT
>NC_041391.1:490269144-490300298 GCF_002162155.2 Triticum dicoccoides
CCCCAAGCCCGATTTCGAGCTCTAGCCGCCCCCTCTACCGGAGCCGAGACGCTCCGCCGCACGGACTCGTCGCCGGCGAAGCCCCGGTGACCAAATGGCCCCGCGCGTGCGTCCGTTGCACTCGCAACGACCCGTGGAGCAACGCTAGCGTGGCAGCTAGCTTGTTTGCAAGCCGCAGCGCTAACCCCGCACCCACCCGAGCTCCGGCCGCCGCCTCGGGCTCCATTCCGGCGAACCCCGGCCACCCCCGCACCTCCCGTTGGCCCCCCTAGATGCGCACGGGCACGGGCTACCCTCTGGTGCCCTTGGCTTGGCCCAAAACCCCTCGCAGCGCCACTCCGGCGAGCTCCCGCCGCAGTTTTGGTCGTCGCCGGCCGAACTCCGGCGACTGCCGACGTGGCACGCCTAATTAACACTAATGACGCCTAAACACCCCCCCACAGCCACTGACAGTGGCCCCCGTAGTGGGTCAAAGCCCGGGTCAACGCGGGATTAGCCCCTGTGTCACTGACGTGTGGACCCCACACGTCAGGTTTGACCCGAGCCGGCCCCTGTTGACTTGCTGACGTCATGCCAACGTCATGCTGGCGCAGTAATGCTTTCTGGATTTAATTTAATTCTGAAATTCCAGAAAAATGCCTAAAACTTCCAAAATTCATAGAAAATTAACCGTAACTCCAAATTAAATAATTTATATATGAAAAATTATCAGACAAATTCAAGGAATCCATCTGTACCATTTTCATGCATGTTAGAACAACTTATAGCTGCTGTTTAGCACAAATCAATTAAATGTCATTTGAATAATCACATATGGAGTTTGAATTTGAATATTATATTCAAACCAACTTCATTTAATCTGTTGCTAGTTGCATTAGCCCAAAACACATTCATTTTGCCATGTCATGATCATGCATCATATTGTGCATTGCACTGATCGTGTTTTTCTGTATTTGCCGGTAATTGTCCCCTCTCGATAGACGTGTACCGATGATGTGATCGTTGACACTGATGAAGAGCTATATTATCTTCAGAAGTGCCAGGCAAGCAAAACCCCCTTGTTCATTCCGATAAAATCCCACTCTCTCGCTCCTGCTCTCTTTTACTGCATTAGGACAACAACGACATATTTGTTACTTGCTGCGGTAGCTGAACCCCTTTATCCTTTGCATGACCTGTCATTGCCACAGTAAATAGATGAAACCCACTAGCATGAGTAGGAGTTGTTTGAGCCCTGATGTGCCTACTCATTCATGCTTGTTTGTCATGCCTGCTACTGCTTAGAGTTGAGTCAGGTCTGATTCATCGGGGATGAATCAGAGGCGGGTGAACATGTCCTACTGTGTGTGAGCTAAGTGTGTGAACACGATTTGGTAAAAGGTGTCGGTGAGAGGCCATGTAGGAGTACATGGTGGGTTGTCTCATTGAAGCCGTCCTCAGGAACTGAGTTCTGTGTTTGTGATCCATGATTCAGCTACTACCATACATTGGGCCCTGAAATATGACCCCGCTCGACTTCTTAATCACCCTTGTCCTCTGTCCAGGAGTTGCAAGTAGTTTCTGGTGTTTGTAGTATGCTGGAGGCCGTGGGCAGCGCTGACCGTAGGGGTGGGCTGTGATGCGGTAGGCACGTGGCATGGTGTACCGGGCGCCCGTTTGGTGTCTCGGGAACCCTGTTCACATTGTTTGGGGCTGTGAGCGAAACTCCGGCCGGATCTCCTCATGGATGGAACCCGAATAGGCGATAAACCTGGACTAGAGACTCGAGTGTTTAGGCAGGCCGTGGCCGACACCCACGTTGGGCTTCCGCTTGAAGGTTGCCGAGTACATGTCGTGTAAACGGCGGTAAGTGGTGAGAGCGTGTGTGAAGAAGTACACCCCTGCAGGGTTAACATCATCTATTCGAATAGCCGTGTCCGCGGTAAAGGACTTCTGGGTTGCTTATATCAGTTCATAGACAAGTGAAAGTGGATACTCTAAAATACGCAAGATAAGCGTGAGTGCTATGGATGGCATTCTCGTAGGGAGACGGGGGCGGATCCATAGTGGTGTATTGATATGGTGAATATGTGGACTCGTGTGCGCCACCTCAAAAGAGTTACTTGCAGTCGTAGTTCAGGATAGCCACCGAGTCAAAGCTGGCTTGCTGCAGTTAAACCCCACCACCCCTTTGTTGATAATGATGCATATGTAGTTAGATCTGATGTAAGCCTTGCTGGGTACATTTGTACTCACGTTTGCCTATTTTATGTTTTTGCAGAGAGACTTCGGTCTCACTAGTAGTTTCGCGTGGACTTCGACGTTTAGCTTGATACCTCAGCTACGATCTTGTGCCCTCGGCAGGATCTGATAGATAGTCAGGCTTCTCAGCCTTTTTCATTTATAGATGTCTGTACTCAGACATGATAGCTTCCGCTTGTGCTTTGACTTGTATGCTCTGATTGTTGGGTCATGAGACCCATGTTTGTAATATCTCGCTCCTCGGAGCCTATTGAATAAATTACTTGAGTCGTAGAGTCATGTTGTGATGCCATGTTGTATTTGCACATATCGAGCATATTGTGTGTATGCTATTGAAATGCTTGGTATGTGTGGGATCTGACCATCTAGTTGTTTATCTTTAGTAGCCTCTCTTACCGGGAAATGTCTCCTAGTGTTTCCACCGAGCCATGGTAGCTTGCTACTGCTCCGGAACACTTAGGCTGGCCGGCATGTGTCCTTCTTCTTTCCTGTGTCTGTCCCTTCGGGGAAATGTCACACTTTGAGTACCGGAGTCCTGTTAGCCCGCTACAGCCCGGTTTACCGGAGTCCTGCTAGCCCAGTGCTACAGCCCGGACCCACTTGCTGATGACCGACACGTTCGAAGCTGGGTCATGGATGCCTGTCCCTGTAAGTCTGTTCCACTTTGGGTTTACGACTAGTCATGTCAGCCCGGGCTCCTTATCATATGGATGCTAGCGACACTATCATATACGTGAGCCAAAAGGTGCAAACGGTCCCGGGCAAAGGTAAGGCGACACCCGTGGGGATACCGTGCGTGAGGCCGCAAAGTGATATGAGGTGTTACCGGCTAGATCAATGTGACATCGAGTCGGGGTCCTGACAGCGTTGGTATCAGAGCTTGACTGCCTGTAGGATTACCAAGCCAAACTGGTCGATGTTGAGTCTAGAAATTCTTTAGTTATATGTAGGGGAATTGATTGTGGGATGGAACGTAAGGCTCTTTTTACTTCTTATACCTTATGCCTTCTGATCTGAGTCATCTTATCTTTCCTGCGGGGATTAAGAACTAGGCTATCTCTTCTTTCTATCAGGATCACGTGTTACTAATCAGTGGACTTATAAGATTGTTGGATTTAAGTCTCAGTTCAGTTCCTACTACTTCCGTATGTTAATTGTTGATCTCGAAACCTTGATATTGTGCTTCTGAGTGGTTATGCCACCATTTTTGTGAATGTCTCAAGTCTTTTCTGAGCATTTACAGCCGTTATGCTGTCCGAGTCATCCCAGGTTTCTAAATAGTCCGATGCATTTGCAAATCTTTTCCCTCTGGTTTCGATGTTCTTTTATGCCAGCTCAATCACACTAATTGTTGAGTTGAGGTATTCTATTGCCTTGACATTATGTTGGAGTTACTATTATGACCCTAGGTGTCTCAGGGGATCATCTAGTAGTCTAGCCATGATTTATGTTCCAGAGTGATGACTCTGGCTGTCATTATCGAAAGCATCCTGTGATGCCATTTAGTTAGTAGGCATTCTATTCCTGGGTTCTGAACCCGAGATTCACTCTACCTACTTCATGTTGATAGTAATTGCTAGTGCCTTTAGGATATTAGTAACCTTTGCGATAGTCCTTGAAGTCCGTGGTATCTTCTTCTTCCAAATACCATGAACTACTTATGGCAGATGTTTATTGGATCAAAAAAAAATCACAATTAGAGTACTCTTGAGGAGTTCTCCATTCATAAATCGTGACTCTGCCAGTTCTACCTTTCTGCATGGGTTATCCGGAAGAAATATGTTGAACTTGGTTCGACATACTAATCTATGCATCCACAACCCAGAAAGTTATATGTTCCTTTGAGTTGTTCCCTTTAGTTGCATTCTGACCCTCGTCTATCAATTGATAGTCAAGAGTATGCGTGCGTTCGTTCATCGATGCCTATGACTCTTGTGGTCTGTCAAGCCATTCTATTCCGGAATGACTAGGAGAAACAAACTCCAGTACCTCTTCCATATCTAGGATTGGGTCAAAGTAGTTGTATTCCGCAGATCAAATGCCAATCCAGCTTTTGGTTCTGCTCTACCTTGGAGTATTACATATTTTATATCGAGATTTTTATAGGAATTGCACACCATCCTATGAACTCTTGGTACAGTGATACTTCTTGCCATCATTGTTCATTCCTCGGTTCCTGTGTTATTGTAACCGGAATGCCGACAAACGAATTGTGATGTGTGAAATCCATACTCCCAGCAACCTCGTTGTTTGGTAGTTAAAGGACAATAATTTCATTCTTAGCCTGTTGGTTCTTGAATCATCATTCTAAGACTGATCGTGCTATCTAGTCCTTATTTCCGGTGCACCCTTCGATCGATGAGTTAGGATCTTGTCAAGTCCTCACTCATTTGATCATATCGTCTTGCCCTCAAAAGCAAGATTGTTCTCGAGCCTAGCAACATATCGGTGCTTCGTGATTTTCCGAAGATCTTCTCAGAAGTATTACCAGGTTGTCACCTGACCGCTATGTTGAGCTCGTGATCAAGTTGGTTTCTTGTGAACCACCTTCTCTCCAAGAATCGGTGTTAGATATCCCTGAGCTAGTTGGTTAAGCTACACGACAACTTGGAGGGTTGGAAGATAAAAGCTTGCCTGACTTAGTTCGTTCCAAAGGGATATTCTTGTGTAGTGTGTGTTGAAGAAATATGATATCTTCATCGATTGGTCCCTGTGATCAGTTGTTGGATCTATTGTCTTATCAATCCTTTGATTTGATTGTGGGCTATCGTCAAATCAAATCAGTACCAATGATGCTCGTAATGTTGTCTTATTCGTGGTTGATCCCTCGAGCATACACCATTACATCTTTGGTCTGACCAATGCTATCACCGTGTTCACACGATGGTGGAAGTCCAGTGATATGGAAATTCCGATGAGTTGTTGTTGAGCCCATTGACAACATTCTTATCTTCCCCATGATTTTGTTGAGCATTAAGCTAGTGTTGGAAACTTTTGAAAGCATTTCTTCATGCTAACTCATGAAGTATTTGTTTGATGAAAGGAGTGACTTCCTCTTATACACGTGCATTTGGTGAAAGTTGCCGCCGTGGATTTGAGAAAGTTAGTTTTGCTTTCTCTGGAATCATCCCAAGTCAGTCATGCATACGTGCGAAGTATTCTATGGTCTGGAGACTTGCAACCTTCATTCCATATGTGTCCCGAGCACACCAAGCCACTGATTGATTTGTTCAAGGAGAAGAAGTTCCTTCTTAAGAGTATACCTTATGCAAGGATTTTGATATCCTCGTTGATGGTTTCCCACCTGAACTCGGTAGTGTTTTATTATAAGACTACCACGTGGTCATGCTTGTCTGGGACAGCGTGTTCACATGTTTGTAGCAGAACCAGCTCATGTTTTGGAGCTTGCTATCGTAGTTCATCTCCCGAGAATCCCGCAACGTCATCTCGTCGATTTGTGTTGCAAACTTTCATTTTTCTTCCTAGACTCGATGAGTCTGGAATATCCGGACACCAACCAGATCTGAATCTCAGGTAGATATGATGGTTTGGAACATTTCCCAAGAACTATAATATCGGTCTCTCGATAACCGGTAAAGTGGATGTCGTGGCCAACACACCCAGCCGGAAGACCTATTATTGTAGTATCTTGTTTGAGGAAGTTGGCCACCTCCCCATAAGGATTTCGTAGGAATTACCTCCGTAACTGTTCCTTATGGATTCTATTGCTCCCGAAGTCCGACCTTTTACTTGATGTCTAGTTACCAAACCATTTCAATGATTGGATTACACTAGCACATCAAGGAGAACATTAGAAGCGGAGTTCTAAATGTCTCTCGATCGATCATCCAGATTTTATCTCCTTGGCCTCGCTAAGGTGAAATCTGAGAAAGTGTTATCTTCCTTTGCATCTGCATCCTCCATCATCATTCATCATGGTAGCAAGTTGTGTTGCCAGGATCCTTGACACGGATATTGGTAAAACCTTGATGAATGTGGAAATGCTCAAGTTCTTGAGAGCACGCACAAGCGCTACGTGTTATCATCGGCACTAACTGGGTTTGCTCTCAGTTTCCTCGGCAATGCTATGACCTATTCAAACAGTGAATTCACTCTCTATTGTTGGGTTCTTCCCCAGTTACCAGAATCATTCCCAGCGTTTGCATTTTGTTCTCAGCTTGCACCGCCAATGTGTCATTCTACCATGGGTCTCTTCCATTTCCGGTGATAAGCAAATTCATCCATTACGTTGTCTTCAACAAGGTAATCCACATCATCCAAGTCTGAGTATGCCATTCTACCGACCCCCTCCAAACTATCGTTGTGAATTGCCTTAGGTTGGTATGAGGAGTTTCAATGATCTCTGAATCAAAGGTAATTCTTTTTGCCACTTAAGGAAATAATCTACGAATCACCCTCCTCCAGGATGTTTCGTCGTGGTATCATGGCAACTCAACTCCTCGCTACGTTGACAATCGTTTACCACCTTCTTAGGTATGAAATTGTTGTCTACCCAGTGAACCTTCGTCATCCGTTTCTTCCACCCCTATTGATGTGTATCTCGTGTCTCAACCCGAGAGATGGTCCTATGTCTCATTCCGTGAGTTGTTCGATCTTCGAGAAGATCGACCCTTCTAGGGTCTCCTTCTTTCCTCCATGTCATGTTGGCAGGATTTCTCAGAGCAAGACGACAAGACAAAGATGGTGATCGAAACAACGTTCCTATGAAGTGCAACCTGGATCGTGAAGATTGTGCTAGTTTGCGTTCTCCCCTTCACCTTACCCTACGCTTGAATCTCGGGACGAGATTTTTGTTTAGTGGGGGTGAGTTGTCACATCCCTAGCTTCTGGTGCTGTCTGGTGTGTGTATCATGTTTAAATTCAAATGAAATTTGAATTGAGGAATTTTCAAAAGCCTCGGGAAACCTCTAAAAATAACCAACAATTAAATCTTCTCAAATGTGTCCAAGAAAATGTTCCTGTTATTCCATAAAAATATTGGTAAGAGGTAAAATTTAAACCAATATTTTTGAAGTCACAGAGATAATTATTTTGGCCATTTGAATTAATCCAATAACTATTTGCTTTGGATTTATATTTAATATATATTAAATATGACTCCAATAATTCTGGAAGTTTGTGAGTGGCTTTGTATATATTTTAGCAAGCCACATAAAATTCTACAGAATTTATTTAAATGATTTAGTTGCTAAACTAAATCAAAACAAACAGAACAAAAAAAAATAGAAAACAGTAAATAAAAGCAGAGAGAGAGTTTTACCTCAGCTTACCTCGCAGCCCACCTGGCCCAACTCCAGTGGCCCAGCCGGCCCAGCCCACCTCCTCTCCCTTGTCCTCTTCCTCCTCTGCCAGGAGGACGAACAGAGGCGAGGCGTGGCGCGCGCCGACGCTGCCTCGGCCACCTCCTGCTTCCCCCTGGCCACCTCCTGCTTCCTCTCGTCGCCCTGGACACCGTCCGCGACGCCACGCACCCCCCCAGGCCTCTCACTCTCTCCCCGAGCTCCTCTCCTCCTCTGGCTCTCTCGCGCGCAGCCACCGAACACACCCGCCGCCGCCGACGAGCTTCCCCGTGGCCACCGGCCACCCCTAGCCTCGCCGATGCGCCCAGGAGCTCCCCCTCGACCCCTCCTTCCTCCCCCACCGACCCACGGCCCTACGGACGCGCCACAATGCCGCCGGCATCGCCGTTTCCATCGCCGGCCGCCGAGGATCTTCACCGTCAATTCGCCACCATCGTCGCTTCCCCGAGCTCGCTGACCCTCCCTGCACGATCCCCGTGAGTCCCTGCTTCGTTTCCCCCTAACCCCAAGCCCGATTTCGAGCTCTAGCCGCCCCCTCTACCGGAGCCGAGACGCTCCGCCGCACGGACTCGTCGCCGGCGAAGCCCCGGTGACCAAATGGCCCCGCGCGTGCGTCCGTTGCACTCGCAACGACCCGTGGAGCAACGCTAGCGTGGCAGCTAGCTTGTTTGCAAGCCGCAGCGCTAACCCCGCACCCACCCGAGCTCCGGCCGCCGCCTCGGGCTCCATTCCGGCGAACCCCGGCCACCCCCGCACCTCCCGTTGGCCCCCCTAGATGCGCACGGGCACGGGCTACCCTCTGGTGCCCTTGGCTTGGCCCAAAACCCCTCGCAGCGCCACTCCGGCGAGCTCCCGCCGCAGTTTTGGTCGTCGCCGGCCGAACTCCGGCGACTGCCGACGTGGCACGCCTAATTAACACTAATGACGCCTAAACACCCCCCCACAGCCACTGACAGTGGGCCCCGTAGTGGGTCAAAGCCCGGGTCAACGCGGGATTAGCCCCTGTGTCACTGACGTGTGGACCCCACACGTCAGGTTTGACCCGAGCCGGCCCCTGTTGACTTGCTGACGTCATGCCAACGTCATGCTGGCGCAGTAATGCTTTCTGGATTTAATTTAATTCTGAAATTCCAGAAAAATGCCTAAAACTTCCAAAATTCATAGAAAATTAACCGTAACTCCAAATTAAATAATTTATATATGAAAAATTATCAGAAAAATTCAAGGAATCCATCTGTACCATTTTCATGCATGTTAGAACAACTTATAGCTGCTGTTTAGCACAAATCAATTAAATGGCATTTGAATAATCACATATGGAGTTTGAATTTGAATATTATATTCAAACCAACTTCATTTAATCTGTTGCTAGTTGCATTAGCCCAAAACACATTCATTTTGCCATGTCATGATCATGCATCATATTGTGCATTGCACTGATCGTGTTTTTCTGTATTTGCCGGTAATTGTCCCCTCTCGATAGACGTGTACCGATGATGTGATCGTTGACACTGATGAAGAGCTATATTATCTTCAGAAGTGCCAGGCAAGCAAAACCCCCTTGTTCATTCCGATAAAATCCCACTCTCTCGCTCCTGCTCTCTTTTACTGCATTAGGACAACAACGACATATTTGTTACTTGCTGCGGTAGCTGAACCCCTTTATCCTTTGCATGACCTGTCATTGCCACAGTAAATAGATGAAACCCACTAGCATGAGTAGGAGTTGTTTGAGCCCTGATGTGCCTACTCATTCATGCTTGTTTGTCATGCCTGCTACTGCTTAGAGTTGAGTCAGGTCTGATTCATCGGGGATGAATCAGAGGCGGGTGAACATGTCCTACTGTGTGTGAGCTAAGTGTGTGAACACGATTTGGTAAAAGGTGTCGGTGAGAGGCCATGTAGGAGTACATGGTGGGTTGTCTCATTGAAGCCGTCCTCAGGAACTGAGTTCTGTGTTTGTGATCCATGATTCAGCTACTACCATACATTGGGCCCTGAAATATGACCCCACTCGACTTCTTATTCACCCTTGTCCTCTGTCCAGGAGTTGCAAGTAGTTTCTGGTGTTTGTAGTATGCTGGAGGCCGTGGACAGCGCTGACCGTAGGGGTGGGCTGTGATGCGGTAGGCACGTGGCCGGGTATACCGGGCGCCCGTTTGGTGTCACGGAACCCTGTTCACATCGTTTGGGGCTGTGAGCGAAACTCCGGCCGGATCTCCTCATGGATGGAACCCGAATAGGCGATAAACCTGGACTAGAGACTTAGGTGTTTAGGTAGGTCGTGGTCTACACCCACGTCGGCTTTCGCTTGAAGTCTGCCGAGCACATGTCGTGTGCAGACGCTAAGTGGTGGAAACATGTATGAAGAAGTACACCCCTGCAGGGTTAACATCATCTATTCGAATAGCCGTGTCCGCGGAAAAGGACTTCTGGGTTGCTTATATCAGTTCATAGACAAGTGAAAGTGGATACTCTAAAATACGCAAGATAAGCGTGAGTGCTATGGATGGCATTCTCGTAGGGAGACGGGAGTGGATCCATAGTGGTGTATTGATATGGTGAATATGTGGACTCGTGTGCGCCACCTCAAAAGAGTTACATTGCAGTCGTAGTTCAGGATAGCCACCGAGTCAAAGCTGGCTTGCTGCAGTTAAACCCCACCATCCCTTTGTTGATAATGATGCATATGTAGTTAGTTCTGATGTAAGTCTTGCTGGGTACATTTGTACTCACGTTTGCCTATTTTATGTTTTTGCAGAGAGACTTCGGTCTCACTAGTAGTTTCGCGTGGACTTCGACGTTTAGCTTGTTACCTCAGCTACGATCTTGTGCCCTCGGCAGGATCTGATAGATAGTCAGGCTTCTCAGCCTTTTTCATTTATAGATGTCTGTACTCAGACATGATAGCTTCCGCTTGTGCTTTGACTTGTATGCTCTGATTGTTGGGTCATGAGACCCATGTTTGTAATATCTCGCTCCTCGGAGCCTATTGAATAAATTACTTGAGTCGTAGAGTCATGTTGTGATGCCATGTTGTATTTGCACATATCGAGCATATTGTGTGTATGCTATTGAAATGCTTGGTATGTGTGGGATCTGACCATCTAGTTGTTTATCTTTAGTAGCCTCTCTTACCGGGAAATGTCTCCTAGTGTTTCCACCGAGCCATGGTAACTTGCTACTGCTCCGGAACACTTAGGCTGGCCGGCATGTGTCCTTCTTCGTTCCTGTGTCTGTCCCTTCGGGGAAATGTCACACTTTGAGTACCGGAGTCCTGTTAGCCCGCTACAGCCCGGTTTACCGGAGTCCTGCTAGCCCAGTGCTACAGCCCGGACCCACTTGCTGATGACCGACACGTTCGAAGCTGGGTCATGGATGCCTGTCCCTGTAAGTCTGTGCCACTTTGGGTTTACGACTAGTCATGTCAGCCCGGGCTCCTTATCATATGGATGCTAGCGACACTATCATATACGTGAGCCAAAAGGCGCAAACGGTCCCGGGCAAAGGTAAGGCGACACCCGTGGGGATACCGTGCGTGAGGCCGCAAAGTGATATGAGGTGTTACCGGCTAGATCAATGTGACATCGAGTCGGGGTCCTGACAAGGCGGCACGACCGGCGCTGGAGTAAGAAGACCATAGGTTGAAGAAGCACTACGGCCGTTGGATGGACATCGTACGGTCAGTCGAGCTACAATCGTGCATATTGACTAAGTTGACAAAGCCCTTCGTCCCCGTCAACTTAGTAGGCCCACTATACTAGGTCCCAGCTAGCAGGGGGAGTATTCTCTTTTTTTGGGCGTAATAAGGAGGCACTTCCTTGCGTGCGAAGATATAGCTGGTGGGTCCGAGCTATCAGCGGCGGTAACATTTTTTTCACGAAATACAGAGGCCCTTTCGGTGGGTCCTAGATGTCAGGTGGAGGAATCATTATTTTGCGCATAATAAGGAGGCATTTCCTTGCTTGCGGCCATGGACCCAGCTGTCAGCCTCTCCATGTACAGTCCACTTCCGATGGATGTCGTTCATTGACCATGTTGACCAGGCCGTGCCGAGAGCACCAGGGCAGTGGACGACGGCGAGGACTAGGAAGGGAACGACACGGAGCCAAGGAATACTCGGCAGTTGTTTCCCACGCGGAGGAGTACGAGGGTTTACTTGTTCGTCTGCCGTCGCCGGAGAATAACAACATGTGTGGGACTGAGGGTGAGTAGAGGGATAGCTAGGCCAGCGATGGGAGTACGGTGGGGCGGTGAGGCCTGCACGGCAGCACAGTCGGCCACGGGGAGGAGGGAGCAGGTAGTCCCTCCGGCGCTTGTTTGAGCGGCTGGAGCAGGAAGAGCAGAGATTGAAGAAGCACGACGGCCGTTGGATGGACATCCAACAGTGTACAGGCCATCTGTGGAAAGCCTCAAATCTGTGGAAAACAGCATATAGCCCATCCGCCATTATTTCAAATAGTTTAGAGCCCATTTGCTAATTCTTACGGTTTTTTTGGAGCCCATATTCTTTTTGTTAGCATTAGAGCCCATATTGTGGCCATCCGCCATTAAAAAATTATACGAAATTTTGCATATGTCGGTGCAGTCTGAACTGTTTTTAATCCCGAAATTTCGAGTCACATTCAGACTGATTTAAAAAATAAATGTATATCAATATAAAATCCAATAAATTGTCCATGCATAAAAATCAATGCAATTTAAAATCTCGAAATAAAAAAAGATATTTGAAACTAATTGCCGGTTTGATGTGTTTTAAAAATGTACAACCCATTTCTCATTACTGATAGGCCATTTTCTCGACCAGCCGAATGAAGCTCTCCTCGTCTAGCCCAACAGGCCTGATAAAGTGACTTACTTGACAAATCACAAAAAACTGGGCTAGCCATTTTCAAAAAGAGAAAAAACTACTCGGCTGATCTATGGTAAACATAAAAGAAAAGGCTGTCTAGACAGGCCAGAGTGTCCCGCACAGCCCAGTTGACACCCTGCTTCCGTCTGAAAAAAATTTAGATAAATGCCACTGCAATTATGATGAATCATAAAAATGCCACTGCAATTTCCAAACTTTGAAAAATGCCACTGCAATTTTTGCAAACTTTGAAAAACACCACTGCAGTTTGCAAACTTTGAAAAATGCCACTCCAGACTTCAAAAAATGCCACTAGAAATGGCATTTTTCAAAGTTTGGAAATTGCAGTGGCATTTCTCAGAGGCATTTATCAAATAACCCAAAACAAAAATAACTGGGCGAGCTGCTGGGTCCCTGGTGTCAGCCGCTCGTTGTGCAATTCTCTCGTTTATTGACTACGTTGACAATGGCATGGGACCCAGATGTCAGAAATCCACTAGGAGGAGCCAGTTTTTTACTGGCTTGAAATAAGGAGGCACTTGCTTGCGTACTGCCATGACCTTGGCGGGTCCCTGCTCCACGTACAATCATCTCCTGATTGTGTACGCGTCAACTTGCTAGGCCCACAAGTCAGCCTCTAAACCCGTGGAGGACAAATACAACCAATTTAAAAAGATAACAACCCATTCCATACGTTCAAATGGAAAGTTCAACATTCAGAGTAAAGTAACAGGTATGATCCACATATAGAGTACTGAACTTCCACGTTGACAACCATCATAGCCAAGTTAACTATCTAATCCCACTAGACAAGTACTAACTTACTCTTAGCTAACTAGACGATTCCGGCGGTACATGCTAAACGCCGGCACCAGCGTCCTGCACCTCACCTCGGACTTGCCAGAGGTGCGATAGGGCGCGTTGCTCGCGCGCGTTGGCCCTTTCCATACCGGCATGGTCCACCGAAGCTTCGACTTCCAAGCGGGAAACCCACTTGACGAGCTGGTAGTAAAAATCGGCGTCGTGAACGCGTGCGTGCCCGACAGCCTCCAGGGCTATTTGCCGGGCACCGGCCTCCATGTAGTCGGCCGAGTTGCGGGCGCTCTGCTCGCGACTCAGAGCGTCGGTGTGCTGCTGCTCCATGTCCCGCTGGCGATGCAAATCGGCGGTATGCTGCTCCTCCGCCAGGTGGTCGCGCTCCAACAACTCCTGCTCCTCCGCCATGCGGTCGCGCTCCAACAACTCCTCGATCTGTGCATTGCCATCTAAAGACAGATAGAATGCCTCCTCCCTCCGTCTGCCTTCTGGTGAAAAACCGAACACTAGTTCCGGCGGTGACCGCCTCCGGCATCGCCTACCGCAGACGGGTGGGGGCATCGCGGACGTTGCGAGCGACGTCGGGCCGGCGGGGGCTTATGAGGATATGGCGAGTTGGGTCACGGTGGCACCGGAGAAGGCCGGGAAACAGTACTTATAGGGGGAAGGTAGCGCGACGGTCATCGGAATTCAATGCATAATGGCTTAGCGAGCCAGCTTGCCGTGGAAAACTAGGGAAACTGAAATTATGACTGTGCCGTCCTGTCCCGTCTGGGTCGCACGCCGGCATGGCAGTCAAACGAGTGCACTCGAATCATCTCCCTCCTTATCAATAATGATTTCACGGATTTAAAAAGCCCGCAACAATTAAAGCGTATCTTTTTTCGCATCAGTTAGCTGCCTTAATTACGGCCAGCTGCATGCATGCACTCAGAATTGCTCACAGGTAGTACACGAAGCTGCATGCAATGAGTCTTAGCCGAGGACACGCATGCAGCCACTTAAATCGCTGGAATTAATTAGGCTTAAACTTCTGCATGTCGTTAATTATTGCCATGCCTTGGTCTTGCTGCTTTGCTCACGGGACTAATAAACCCGGACGGAGGGAGTACCTTGGTTGGTGAGATGTTTGAATTAAGCCCTGCAAACTGAAAGGAGGTACTAGTACGTGCGCGATCCGCTATTTATTCGTGTAGGATCGAGTAGGTTGTTTCTTGAATTGAGCCCTACAAACCGGAAAGGAGGTAGTACGTGCGTGATCCGCTATTTATCCGTGTAGGATCGATAGTGTAGCTTGCCAGTTTCTTCAGAGGTAGGCATTTTTATCCGTGTAGGATTGATAGTGTAGCTTGTCAGTTTCTTCAGAGGTAGGCATTTTTATTCAAAAAACTGCCACTTCACATCTTGCATCGCAAATAAAACTGCCAGGAGCGCATTTGTAGGCTAGCTAGTGATCGATCAGTAACTTGTAAACACTGAGCGAACAGAAATAAGTAACTGTTAATGCATCTCAATGATTCATAGATCATATACAAATATGTAGCTCCAAAAGCAAAGATCAGCCACTTCGGATCTTGCGTCGCAACTAAAACTAACTAGTACGATTCCCATACATAAGATCAACATGTTAATGCATCTCAATGATTCAAAGATCATATACAAATATGTAGCTCCAAAAGCAAAGATCTAGAAAAAACATCTCTTCTTCCTACTAACATGGATGCTTCTCTTGGCCAACATTCAGTACAGACTGAAAGACAAAATTGTTTGTGAAGTCTACAATTCCTCTTGCAAACGTAAGTGGTTTCACCAACAGCTGGAACCATGAGAATGAACCACACATGATGGAGGAACATCCACTGCAATATGATTTGGTCTTCTCTCGATCACACCGCGAGACTAGTTTTGGAAAACAAACTTTAACTTAGGTAAAATGATGCCCATTGTATAATCAGACCAAAGCAATGAAGCACCTAGTGTTGGCCTGTAAATAGTACAGTACTACTTTTCTGTAGTCCATGAAGTGACTATCCAATCTTTGTGTCTATTTTCAAATGGCACTGCATGCAGTGACTATACTATTCTCTTGTGCAGTTCAACCAAAATTGCGGACACTTTGTTTGTTTGCCAAATAGCAACGGGCAGACATCTCTGTCTGCACAAATATCAAGCAGCTAGTAATCATATACCACACCATGTTCGCAGTGATGAAAGAGGTGAAACCGATACAACCAAAATTGAGCATCCAATCATTGAATCCTGTCCTGAACCTCCAATGTAGGTCCACCCTGCCAATAAATTCACATGCAAACCACTAGTATTACTATCTAATGACAGTACAAAAAGAGTAGCAAGATAGTAGCAAACTATGTACCTTCGTAATGAACAGCTCATAGTGCCACCAATTGGATATAAAGGTTTGGAAAAATACATGCTCCTAATGTTGAACCAGTTGGACTTTTTGTGCAGCTCCACTAAAATCGAGCATCCTTGTTTGCATAGATATTGAAAGTGTGATTACTATAAAAGTGGCACTAGTTGAAGCATAGACTCACAAATATAAGCATTCCAATTTCTTAATTAGAAAAGGTAGCAAGACTGTTTCTAACCACCTGTTTGAAGGAATAAATAAAGCAACAGCGGCTAATGTCAGGAAGGCATACATAGTTTTTTTCTGAAAAACTGAGCCATTCCTGACCTTTCCTCTTCTTTTAAGAAAATTTTGTGCAGTTCTACTAAAATAAAATGCCATCACCGCCTTGACAATTTAGTGACACTACACAAAAGGAAATGACTTAATATTACATCATGATGTCGGGTATGTAGTCGACAGGCATTAGAGACAAACATACAGACCTCCTCCGATAACATAATGAACATTAATTTTAACAAAGGTGTGACTAGCTTTATTGGGATAATTTGAGTGAACTCTACACCCTCTGTTCCTTAATATAAGACGTTTTCGCGGTTCAATTTAAAGTACCCAAACATCTAGTATTTAGAAAAACAGGTAGTAGTTTTCTTGAGCACATATCTGGGAAAGCTTGCCACACTTTATTTATGTCCATACGCTAATGCAACACCATTCGAATACTACAAATATACACTAATCCAGTGGCTAGTGCAATAGTAGAGTAGTTAGTTTATTACAGGGTACAGTACAATGGTTTTACTGAATAGATTTCAATAAACTCTAGCACTGGAAGGTTTCTATAAGAATTAACAATACAAAATGTAAAGGTAACAAGTTTCAGCATTAGCATACTAGCTGTGCATGAGCATTAAACTAAATACAAAAGTCTGAAGGTAACTAGCATTATTAACTAATGACAATATAAAATTTTTGCAAACCATGTACCTCCAAGGTAAATATCATTTCGAACTCAGGGGGAACTTAAAAATTGCTATCCCAATCTTGATAATCGATCAAACATAAAAACTTGATTGAACGAATCAAGAGAACAGCCGGAGGAGGAGGTGCCCACTCTTGACCTGTCCTCTTGTCTTCATAATTGTCTGTGCAGTTTATCCAAAATAAAATGACATCAGTGCCTTGGCATTTTGGTGACACTGTACAAAATTAACTTATCTCATGAAAGTGAGGTATGTAATCTATAAGCATTAACAGTGCAAAAATTTGAAGGTAGTAACAAGTTTCATCGTTGGTATACTGGCTGTGCAACAGCATTAGAATGACTTAGCTGAAAAATCTTTAATACATCCACAATCAACAGCTAACCCTGAAATGATCCAGTGACATTAAATTGCACTGCTTAAATTTATCTGTGGCATTAGACTGAGAGCGACATTACTTAAATGTGGCCTCACTTTAGCAGTAGCATTGCTTGACTTGACTGCTGGCATTATACTAAAAGAAAAAAAGTGGCAATAAGAGCATGGGAGGCCCATTCGGACAGTGGGCGCACCAGTACGATGTTCCTCCACGGACGCAGAGTGGTGAGGGAGGTATGGTTGCCTAGAGCAACAAATATCCAGGCAGGATATGTTACGTCCCATTTTTGTTCTCCTTAGCCACCTTTTTCCTATGTGAGGACAACAAACCAATCGACCTGGTCATTCTCTATTGCGTTGTCATGCCTTTCTACGCTTCTTCAACCAAGAGACACGAGACTCATTCCTTAGCTACTGATTTTCCCTTTTCAACCTAGATGCGGGTTCGATGCCTACTCTCTTGGACAGTACAGTCTCCCTTCCTTTCCTTATTCAACCCAGACATGCATTAGTCTGCATGAAGTAGGGTTTCCTTTAACAGTGCAAATTATGGTTTTCGTCTGCGTGGCCAGCAGAGCAGAGGATAACAAATTGGGAAGATGGTGGAGTGGAAAAAGATCCACATGCAACGACGTGCCAGATGGGGCAATAGAACAAGGGTATGGTTCGAAAAGAGGTAGCATACCTGAGGGTCGGCGGGAAGTGGCTTCGCACGTGGTCGTCGTGCTCCGCACACACTACGGCAACGAGCTTGGGGACGGAGGCCATCCCGCGTGGGCGCTAGTTCTGAGAGGACGGCCTTGTCGTCAGTGCGTGACCTCGCTCGCCGATGACGAGTGCGTCAACGCTGCACGTCCTTTTCTTCCCCGGCGGATCTATGACCACCGGTGAGGAGGGAGAGAGGGGCTTTCTTTTTTAGATCTAGAGAGAGGGTGGTAGTGTGAGAAGCAAGTGGGCAGCCCTTGTCAAGAAAGCGCTGAAGCTCCAGCCTATATATCTTCTTTATACTACTAGTACTAGAGGTGGAGTAGTGGTAGAGTAGTTTATATTTTCTCTGCGTACAGTACCAGTTAGTCGTGCTTCAAAACTGAATGACACGCCATTAAAAAAATAAAGGTCAATAACTAATGCGACACCTCGGGCCAACTTGGCCAGATCGCATTTTGCACGAGAAATTACACACCATGTTTCGTTGACATATGGTCCCGTTCCACATATCAGTGAGACGACGGCGAGTAGTAGGAGTATTTCCGAACCGACGTGTAGGCCGGGGTGCCCCTTCATGAACCGTGGCAAACTGGCAACCATCCACCGACTCTTCGCCTTTCCCTCTCGATTTGGAACTGCTGTCGCACGCTCTTCTTCTCCCTCCTCCATTTTCCTTCAGCCCTTCACCCTTTCTTCTGCCATTATTCGATCGTCTTCTCCATTGAGGGAACAGGACGGAAACGACTCCGTTATTCTTGCCCCGATCTGAAAGATGACGTGGTGGAGGAAATCATTGATCGGTGCGACGTCATCACCTCAGCTAGCATGGCAGGTTCGTTCAAGCCCATTCTCGACTCAACTAATAACATCATTACAAGGAACCCAAGAGTCAGGGAGCGGTTTGATCTCCCCCATCTTCTTCGCCGTGACCCTGATGACTAGCGCTGTCACGACGGAGGCCTCGCCCTATGCAAGTTGATGCCACTTGATAATGATACGTAGGATGTTAAGATGCCATCGCTTGAGGGCAAGGCTTTGGCAGGCGCAAATGGAGATTGGGTTGTTTACATTGGGTCCAACTATGAGTGGGAACTTGTGAATGTGTACACTCGTGACCGGGTTCCACTTCCAAAAATCTCAGCAGACTGCCCAGAGGTTGAGCACACCGGTATTGTACGCATGTTCAAATACAATCATGGTGACTGTCTTCTACGGAAGATAGCAATTTCTCGAGTCCCCAACCGCTCTTGGAATTACAACAACTATGAAGTTGTTGCTATCTTCGACAAGCTTGATGCCGTCCTCAGTGGTTTGACTGGATGGATATTGCTCAAAAATCAGTTTCTGTACACGGATGAGTACTGTGATGCAATTCAATACAAGGGCCTTGTGTTTTCTGCCACCACTCGTGGGACTGTTTTTGCATGGCATCCTCGTTGTTTCGGTACGTTTGTCTTCCACGGTAATTATAATTGTTTCATCCACATGCATGCGGGTTAGCAAGTTTCCCTTTAGGCTGGTCATAGTGGGAAGTAACTTAGACTAGTAACATGCATATGTTACTAGTTTATGTTACTACCTCTATAGTGCATAGTATCAGATTAGTATCATAGGTGGTCTCATTTATTGCCATGCATGACACATAGTAGCATCACATTTATTATGTTACGGTATCTACCTATGTTACTATAATTAACCATCTCTCTCTTCCTTAATTGCCTGCCACATAAGCTTGTTTGCGAGTCCCAAGTGCATGATACTACTTATGTTACCCCCACTATGGCCAGCCTTACTAATTAACCTTCTTCTTGTGTTTCCAAGGTCCTGTGAACATTCCACCACCTATGCTTGAAGATTTTTATAACCAAGGGGGAGATGATGATGGTGATGATCACGAGCATGAGGACGAGTAGCGCCCATATACTATTTGGCGCTTGGCAACTAATTCCAATGGATCACCTCTTCTCGTGTGTATACAGCCCACTGATGATGTTACTGCTAAGGAAGCAGGTGTAGTCTCCCATGGTCGCACTCTCCGGACCTATTCCAACACCCGTTGCATGGTATTCCGGATGGATACTAGTGTGCTAGCGCCAAGTCCTTCTCCCTGGTACATAATTGATAGTCTTGGAGAAAACTCGCTCTTCCTTGGAGAAAACCATCCAATGATGGTGAAAGGCGATCCAACTGCTGTTGACACAACGTTACTACCATTTATGAGAAGCAACTGTGTCTATACCTCAGACATTTGGGTGGTTCCCTACCCTGGTACTGATATAGTAGGCCGCTTCAGCCTGGATGATCAGTCCTGCGTTCGTCTCCAGATCGACAATGGATGGCCCATCCCAGAGAATCACTTGTGGTTCAAAGCAAGCGTTTCCAACACCGAGGAATGGTTGAGTTGAAGTTCATTTCATTGCTTGTTATTTGTTGTGTGGTGAAAACTTTAGTATTTATAATGTATCCTCGTTGTCGATGTGGGTTGATAACCTGTTGTATGTAATAAAACGATATGCCTGTGATAAACTTACTAAATTTATGAATGGCTTTCGAGTTGCTTCTGTGAGTGAGTGGTGCGACGAGGCAAAAAAAAAATTTCCGCATACATAATTGTACGTGCATTGCAATAGGTTATCGGATGAGGCCAATCAACAATAGTAGTACACTATTTGTACTAGCTTCACATGCTTTGCGCGTCGTGCGGGTGTTTCTAATGTAGCCATACTGTACTACGTAACCGGCACCTCGAATCCTCGATACTAGTAGTACTATATACCAGTAAGTAGTAGGATTAGTAGGGTGGCATGGGCCAGAACAAGCATTCACGTCCAGGAGTACGGCACATGCCACCAACACGACTTCCATCTGACACCATATTTCTTGGAGTCCGTGCTAGAGAAATCTCTTCAACCTCATCGTTTCTCTAACTCAGCCATCACACGACGGGCGAGGTGGGGGTTTGCCGATAGTCGGTTTCCTTAACTGCGGTCCCACTTGTAAGGCCAACTGCAACGCACGACCCCAAACGGACCTCTGTTTTGCACGAACGCCAACGATAATTTTGACTAGAAAAGCAAGACCAAAGAAAACAAGAACCACAAGAATACATTTTACTACTCCTGTAAGTTGGATTAGTGCCTTCTTGATGCATTCATTGTTGATCTGCTGAGGCTCGATCTTGCGTGCTTCTTTCTTCTTCGAGTGTAAAGAAGTAGACGTTGCTTCCTCGCATCTAGTGTCATGTCTAGCCTCTATTCTAGTACTCCCTCCAGTCCATTTTTCTCTGCGTCTAAGCAGCAACACGCATACCAAATAGGAGTATCAACAAGTGCACTAGTCTCATCTATAGCCTCTGTGCTAGCTAAAAGTGATAGAACATCTACTAAATTGCGCTCTATCAATATATGGATGTACTCTTCTTCCCAATACATGCCTTCTATTTGTCAAAATATATATGTATCTAGACATGTTTTAGTATATAGGTACATCCATTTTTGGACAAATGGAAGTCAAGTATTTTGGAACGGAGGGAGTACACAACAAAAATTTTAAGTTAGCACAACTAGTCTAATCCGAGAGCATAACCGAAGATTTGGTCGGGTTCTTCCTCCTTTTGCCGACACATGGGACATTCAACATCCAGGTCGTGTCATGAAAGAATATAGAGTGGTAGTTGAAGCCATGAGATGTGCATCTTGGCTTAAACTGCAAAAAGAATCTTACTACTCTTGAGTAACTCGAAAAGCGGCCACCGAAGATCTTTCTTGGATTTGTTTTTCATCACCAACACGTCGAGGTGAAAGATGTGCAGGTTCAGTGTGTCCGCTTGCATTTTCACTGATATGTGGGACCGCATGTGAGCAAATAGACGATGGGCTACGCACGTCCGCTGGCTGGCTGAGAAGAGAGATAGAGGAGTGCTGAGCACGAACTGCAGGAAATTTGTTCTACGTACCTCGATATAGGATAGATTTAGTGGGGTCGCATGGGCCATAACTAGCATTCACGTCTAGCAGTATGACACACGTCACCCACACAAGTCCCATCCGACACCAATTTTCTTGGAGTCCGTGCTACAGCCATCTCTTCTCCCTCCTGTTTTCTCAGCCATCACGCGATGGGCGGGGTGGGGGTTTGCCGATAGTCAGTTTGCTCAACTGCGGTCCCACTTGTAAGTGAAAATGCAACACCGCATGCATTCCCGCTTGAGCGGCGTGCCGGACCAACCGTGTGGGGGTGCGACGCGAACACGGCAGGCTTTTCCTTTTAAACTCGTAACTTGTAAAATTTGGTTCTGCTCCATGGCGCGATCGATAGATAGAAAATAATGATTTTGCCTAGAGTAATGAGAAGTTTGGTTCTGGCGCCGTTCATGCATGGAGTACATATGAAAATTGTGAAGTTGATGCGAAAGGTAAGATAATTACTGTAGTATCATATACTACTACATGGATTTGACGGAAAGATAAAAATACATACAGATCCATCAACGACATCCTCACGCGCTAGTGCGCCGGGTCACCAACCGACGTGTGAGGAGCAGCGGCGTTGGCGGCGAGCTCAACGTGCTTATGAACAGTGCTGTCCAAGGTTGGCCTGCGGTCCAAGAAGGCCAGCGTACTATCGTCCTCCTCTTGCATGCGTATAGACGTGGGTGATTATGTCGATGGTGTCTTGCTGCGCCAGGCGCTGCGTGGCGAGCGTGACCTCGAGGTGGACATTCTTCGGCGCAACGGCGGGCAGTCGCAGGGCCACCAGTGCATCGAAGAGGTTGTCACCATAGTGGCCATTGAGGGTGGTGGGCATCGCAAAGCCTGGGCGCGTCAGCTGGAGGCTTACGTCAAAGTCGTCCGCGAGCTTCTTGATGACGGTGAACTTGTCGAGGAAACCGACGAGGACCTCATCGAACAAGGAGACGAAGCTGTCGTCCAAGCGGACCCTCGTCCTGCCGGCCTCAAGCAATACTACCTAGAGACGTTCCTCGTTGCCGGGCCGCAGGCCGACGTCGTGGACCATCTGGCACAACCGGCTGATGCTCGCGCTCATCGCCTCTGTGGGTCTAGCTTAGCTTCTACTACCTCCATCCTGGTTTATTGGTCCCCATTGTAATCCGTGTCAAATTTTGACCACAGATTTAACTAACAAAATGTTTACGCATGTTACTAAAAATTATATCACTAAAAACTATGTTCAAATACGAATCCAAAAATATAATTTTTGTTGACATGCATCAATATTTTGTTAGTTAAATCTTTGGTCAAAATTTAGCGCAAATTACAAAGGAGACTAATAAACCAGGACGGAGGTAGCAGTCAACTGATCTTGTGATTCGAGTGATCACTATTGCCCTTGGTTAGCATGCGTAGGTGCATAGGATTTTGTACTACTCCTTGGCCCTCTACTGCACCTGCCTTTGGCTATATGATAGGTGGGCCAGCCACCCCCTGGGCCCACGTGTCATTCACCCAAAGGCAGTTGCCGTAAGTCAATGAAGCTGCGCCCCCCTCCGTGCCGGTGCAGTATAGTCATCTCACCGGACCTCTAGTTGGGGCCAAACGAGAGAAGTTTGATGTTTACTGGTTTATTGGTCCCCTTTGCATTTTGCGCCAAGTTTTGACCTTTGATTTAACTAATAAAATGTTAATGCATGTAAACAAAAATGTTGTGTAAGTCACATTACGAAAACCAAATAATCCCAAAACACTTAGGCATGGTGCATTAACTCCCTCCTTGTTTCTTATTTCGTGACATATCAACCAATGAGAGATGTGGGCCGTGCATGCTTTCAATGACTTGAGACTACCAAACATGACATGCAGTGTTTAGTTCATTGCATGTAATCCTATTAAGACTCTAGTTAGCAAAAACACATTAAGTTCTCTCGCCGATAGGAATAAAACACCATATATTTATATATAGAGGGAGTAGTACATTTTTTGTGACATGCATTACTAGATATTGCTAGTCAAATACTAAAATCCAGATGGACGTGGTAGTACTCCTAAATCCAGACGGTGGTGCTACTAGTACTAGTAGTAGTACTACCAATGTAGTACTCCTAGGAGTACTAGCACTGCGCCAGAGATGACACCTGAGTATAGGCGCCGTGTTCGGCATACCATAGTCAGCCTCACCGTCTGCAGTCACTATCATCATGGCTGTAGAGCTAGCCTGCTTACAACTAGCCCTGTTCGACATAATTTCCCGTGTGTAGATGCCCGTGCATTGCACGGAACACCAAGATTGGGGGTGGATGGCTCCGGCAGCGGCCATCGCGCCAGATTTTTCCACGGCCTTCTAGATGTGGTGGGGAGGAGATAAGGATGATTGTGAGAGATAAGGAGTTGTTTGTAAATAGGGAACAAGTGCGGGCATCTTTTTGCAAAAATGGAGAAGCTTGGTTTGTATGCGTCAGATCTAGATCCGACGACTAGTGGTGAAAGATGGGAGGCACAATGTCATCACCAACTCAGGACCTGTTTGATTCGCAGGATTTTGAAAACGCAGGAATAGGACACGGCAATATTACAAGTTTCAAACTGATATTACAAATGTTAGGAGTAATGCTGCACCTAGGAATAGGGAATTACTAGGAAGTTTACGTAAGAACTTTCGTTACTTTAGGTGGATGCAGCGTTGTCGTACAAACTAAAATCCACCGTCCTGAAAAGTCACTAATGAGCAAATAAGTTTTCGAGTCTCTGGCCACTTGATGTTTCAAAAACAAATTCATCTTCTGCGGAGACTTTGTCATTTAGGCTGAGACGCTTGCGGTGATCAGCACGCCATTCATTGTTGCGCCAGAGAACGCCAAACCTCATTACCTTGAGCACACTTGCCTCCAGAACAAAGAAACTGTCCAATTTAATCTCAGATGTGCTGCCTCGGTAGTCGATCAAATCAATTTCTGTAAGATGGAGATCAAGGCATTCGATGAGATTGTAATAGTGCAACACATTTTCACTTTTGGGTCTTTTTTTATCTGCAAAAGAAGAGAACATATTAGAGCAGCTGGCTGCATAAGATTGTCGTGTCATCAAGAGGTACCAATATCATTTGCTCATACGATAGGGTTGGTTGGCTAGTGATACTTTTTCACTCTCTCTCTCTCTCCCTCCCTCTCTCTCTCTCTCTCTCTCTCTCTCTCTTTGTTTCCTCTCATTTAACTAGGAGCACGTGAAGAGCTTGGGCATTTGTTGCCTTCCACTTTGTGGCCGATGCCATATTTCGCAAAAGTATGCCACATAATACGCATCGATGTCAAATCAAAAGATTTTGGCACCGCTCTCGCGATGTGAGAGAGTTGGCACCGCTGTGCACACAGACCCACATGTATAAACAAATCAATCAAACCAACTACACCAGCCTCTCACTCTCCCAAACATGTGTTTTTTTATTGCCTCAGTCCTCTCTCTCTCCCACTCAGTGTTTTTTCATTGCGTGAGTTAATTTGGTACCGGAGCAAAGTAGGTGATCCAGATTGGGGCACCAGGTGAGCAATGGAGGGGCATCGATGCCAAATGCATCACAAGTGAATTTGGCACATGTTTTGGCCTACATAGCCCACTTCTGTACTCCCTCCGTCCCTAAATTCTTGTCTTAAATTTGTCTAAATATGGATGTATCTAGTTACATTTTAGTGTTAGATACATCTGTATCTAAACAAATGTAAGACAAGAATTTTGGGACAGAGGGAATACTACCTCGTATTTAGTATAAATTTTTGACCATAGATTTACCTAAGAAAATGCCAATGCATGTCACTAAAAGTTACACCATTTGTAATTATGTTCAAATACAAATCCAACGATATAGTTCTTAGTGACATGCATTAACATTTTGTCAGTTAAATCTATGGTCAAATTTTGATACTTCAAAATTGGAAGAGTAAACTAGGACGGAGGTAGTACTTGCCCTTAGGGTAACCATAGAGTTACTAGAGTATTCTAAGTTACTTTCCCTTATGACTTGCCTAGGCTACTATAGTAGTACAGCATAAAAATGATGCAGGTGATCACGTGAGAAAAAATACTAAAAACATTTCTTTCGGTGTAGTGCATAGATGTAGTTTTGAACACTACACTTGTCATCGTAATTTGGGAAAATTATGAAAAAATTGAGCTACGTTGTGATTACCGTTTACTAATAGGAAAGAAGTTTCACCTTGATGAGTAGCTTCTCCGTGCATGGAAAGCATGTAAGCAATCTAACAACTTGATCCAGATTGGGGCCAATAGATTTTAGTGCTAAGATCTTCACTGTGCGCATGGACTGGGTCAAGCTTGTGGGAATCATTTTTTGGAAGATGGTCGTAAATACATCAAGAAGAAATTTAAAAATGTGAATTTCAAGAAGACGGAGAAGAAGATGAGTGCTGTACCTGAATGATTACGGATCCAATAAAGAGTTCGGAGAATTTGGCAGACGAGTACACCAACGCTGTCAATTTTGGCGCGTCAATGACCCTGATTTTTGTTGGACCTTCTAGATCCGATACAAGCAATCTCTCAAGGAAAGGCGCATTCTCAGTGACCATAACATGGAACAGCTGGAGTGATCTCTTCCCAATTGATGTCTTGTTGCGGGGCCAACAAGACACATAAATTCATCGGAGATTCGTCGAGGCGATGTGGAGGCTAATGAACCCGTGGATCTGCTCAAGATGAAGTTACTCGAGCGCAGTACAGCTACGGAGCAGGTGCTCCATAGCCTTCTTCGAGATGACAACGTCGAAGAGGTCGAGCTGCTTGAGTTGAGGGAGAAGAAGGGCGGGCACAACATTAATCTGGGGAAGATAGCAGGAGCTGAAGCTGGCGCAGCACAACGTTGGCGTGAGGCGGAGCGGGGATGGCGGCAGAGAGCGACATCGTCTAGCTTCAAACCTGAGCTCCTCGAGCTGATCTAGGGCGGGGGATAAGAACCACTCGTCGAACTTGGGTTGGACCTTGCAGTTGGTACTGAACATGCGGATGTCAAGGCGTCTGGCTGGCCCAGGGTGCGATGAAAGGATCTTGGAGACTGCGGCCATGCGTTTGCAATCCCTGTCGCAGAGGCAGCTGTCAACGGTGAGGTTGAGGGGGACACAGCGCCAGAGGGGGCACCACCTCCGGGAGAGCAGGGCGGTCTGCATGGTAGATTTTGTGGGGAGGAGGCCGATGATGACGAGCAGCATGTCATCGGGGAGGCTGCTGACGAAGTCCAGGCTCGCCAGATGCGGTTTTGGCTCAAGCGGCATCCGCTTGTTGGCTGCCTCATCGTCCATCTCAACCGGCGGTGACGCCGGTGTACACGTGTGCTGGTGTGTGTTGTGTGCTGGGTGTGCACGAGTGCGTCCTTCTGTGCATGCCGTCGCGCAGTGGTGAATTGTGTGCGAGTGCGTCCTTCACGTGCAAGAAGTTTGTCCTCAATGCACCCTAAATTTACTAGCGTGTGGGGTGCTACCCCGAGTGGTTTCAACTTTGTTTCCTTCACCGCGTGTCAGATGGGCCTCTAGTTTACTTATTTTCACCCACTGCCACATGGGCCAGCACACCAAGATACAGAACACGAGCTGACAACGCAGCATGTGGATTGGTTGACCGGTCAACTAAACAATATACGGAGCTATACGCTGACACAATGAGCCTTATAATCCGTCGGTATAGAGAGTTCGAGTGAGAGGGGAGGCCCGTGAGAGATAGCAGAGAGAGAGAGAAAGAGCTACTCCATTCGTTCGATAATGTAGTTACAACATTTTTTTAAGTCAAACTTTTGAAACTTTGATCAAGTTTATAAAGAAATTACTTATATCCGCAATACCAAAGATAAATGATAGTATGAAGTAAGTACATGTTGTGATGAATCTAATGATCGTTCTAGATGTAAATGTTTTTCTCCACATATACCTGGTCAAACTTTTCTGAGGTTTGACTTTTCAAAACATCGATATGCGTATGGACGTGACAGAGTCCCTAACGAGAGAGAGAGAGAGAGAGAGAGAGAGAGAGAGAGAGTGAAAAAAGTGTGTGTGTGTGTGTGTGAAAGAGGCAAGGACAACACACGATAAAAGTGGAGAAAAAGTGTGCATGTCTTATGCAAACATATCACACATGCATCTTCGACAACGGAGGCAAGGTGAGGAGATAGTGTGTGATTGTTTGGATCCAAGAGAGGAAGACCCCTAGCACGTGGCCAAGAGGGGTCTGACAAACAAGGGAGAGAGGTCAAGAGAGACGTACGGAGAAAATGCAGACATGGGGAGGAGAGAGTGTATGTTTGTCATAGAGAGATCCCCTGGAGATCGTGATGGGACTACATGGGTGCGAGATCGAGTGACAAGGTGTGTGCGTGATAGAAGATGCCCCGAGAGATATCGAGATAGACGTATGGATGGAAGGAGACAATACGTGTGTTCCTGATGGCTAGTAAGAGATAATCATACTTAGGAGGGGGGGGGGGAGTGCTTGCGCCTATGGCCCTGTTTGGATACTCTAACTCAGTTAGAGGTTAGAGTTAGATTCTAACCCTGAACTAACTCTAAGTAAAGAGGTGTTTGGATGGTAGGGTTAGATGGAGCGAGGATACGGAGAGGCACCTTCACGGGCGGTGCGAGAGGGAGGGAGGGAGAGGACGAGAAGCTTCGAGGAAGTTGGGAGGGATCTGCTGTGGGAGAGCGAGAGAAAAAGTGTTTATTAGTGGTCCCGAGAAGAACTAACCCAAATAAGCACTTCTTGGATGGGTTAGTTTTTTTGGATGGTTTAGATGCATCTAACCTAAACTAACCCTCCTATTTGGATCATTTTGGGTTAGTTGACTCCAAACTAACCCAAACTAACTCTAACCCATGGATCCAAACAGAGCCTATGATGGAGTGAGGGATTGTGGTACTTAGGGGGGTGCGTGTCACATGGAGAGAGAACAAGGGCGGAGAGTGTTGGATGGGTCTATATGTATAGCGCGAGCGAGACATGTGTATGTGTGAACCAGGGAGATATAAGGCCAGTTTGGCTTGCGTTGTGAGCATCTTTTGCATGGCCTGGGGTTGTGGCTGGATTTCATGCACGCTTGTTTGGTTGCTACCCTGTGAAAAAGAAAGCCCGCCTGGGCTGGGTTCCCTTGCACTTTAATTAGCCTGGCTGAACTCTAGACACCGCAAGTAGCCCGGCCCAAGCGACCGATTTCGAACGCCTGGCCGTGCCTGGTTGTGCGGCCACGAGGCTAACAACAACATGGATGGATATTAGCATTAAATAATTGATGCATGGATTGATTGATCGAACGTTGATGCTTTGCCTGGCCCAGGCATGAACCGAACGCTTCAGCACCACACAAGCCTGGCCAGGCAGAAATATTTTACATCTCACATCCACACCAGGTAGTACCGGCCATCAAGGCATGAGGGTCAGGTCACGAACCAAACTGACCAATAAAGTTTGAGAGAGATTGAGGAGCCCCGATAAGGCTGAGTGGTGCGTCAGATAGATGAGAGGGGGAAAGAGATATTCCATCCGCTCGATAATGCAGTGCATGTAAATTTTTTAGAAGTCAAACTTTGTGATGTTTGACTTTTCAATAAATCTATGTGCTATGGACGGAGGTGAGTGCTTCAGTCGAGACAGATCAAGTGTGTGTGAAGGAGAATGAGTAAGTGTGCAAAAAGAGTATGTGTGTGAAAGAGAAAGTGACAACAAACAATAAATTAGAGAGAGTGTGTGTTTTTTCGTTTCTTATGCGAACATATCACGCATGCATCTCTGAGATGGAAAAGCGAGGCGAGGAGATACACGAAGATAGCTAGTGTGTGATTGTTTGCAACGGAGAGATTCACCCCTGAAGCACATGTCCAATAGAGGGACACATGGATGGCATGGACGCATGGGGAGGGAGAGAGGGTGTGTTTGTGATAGAGAGATCCCCTCGAGATCGTGAGGGGACTATATGGGTGGGAGATCAAGGGAGTGTGTGCGCGATAGAAAGATGCCCCGAGAGAAATTGAGATAGACCATGCACATGTTTGTGATGGAGACTAAGATTAGCTAGTCATATACAGATAGGGGGGACTGCGTGTGCCTACAATTGAGTGAGAGACCATCATACTTGGCTAGCTGGGCATGAGATTGTGTGTGTGTGTGCGTGTGAGATGAAGAGAGAACGATGGAGAGAGATAGAGTTTTAGATGGGCCTATCGAGTGCGAGTGAGATATGCATGTGTATGTCTGACCCAGGTGGATGGAGAGTTTGAGAGAGGGGGTAAGAGCTCCGAGACGACATAGTGGTGCGTGAGAGAGTTACGAGCAAAGAGCCAAGGAATTTGTATGCGTACGATGAGTGCACCCAAGATATCTAGCTTGGACTAGCTAGAGTATCATACATAGTGTGCGAGAGAGACCTATAGATGGTGTATATATGAATGCGAACTAGAAAGACCCCCCGACACACACAAAGAGAGAGAGAGAGAGAGAGAGAGAGAGAGAGAGAGAGAGAGAGAGAAAGGGAGAGGGACCAACAAGGTTTTTGTGTTGGATGTGTGTGACAGAATTGAAGATTGTCGGCGAGAGAGTGAGAGAGAGAGAGAGAGAGAGGGAACAGGAGTTCGGGAGAGGGGGAGGTTGCGTTTTATGCATCAAAGACTAATATAAACCATATTTTGATATAAACTTGCATTCAAATATTTAAATTGGAGAACATGTTGTCTGCAATCCACACATGAACGGATATATGCGTATATCAAACAAGTTCATTAATTTGACTTTCAACATGTTCATGGAGTACTATAATACTGTACAACATACTACTCGTTGAGGTGTTCAATTTTGGATTTAGTTCACTATTTTGACCTACTGAACGAGCTAGTTCAATGCATCGAGATATTTCATTTTGGATTTGATTAGCGTTTTTGAGTGGGTCAACTATTTGTCATATAGTAAATCGCTAGCAACGAGCATGTAAAAACACATTACTCCCGAGCATCGTCTCTCCATCTAAAAAAGAAGTGGCAAGCTAATATTTCAAAATTTGATTCGAATCGACTTGGTAAGGTAGACGTGGATGCTCGTGCTCCCAAAATTTGAACGAACCGTTAAACATCCTCTCTGCTCGGTGGAATTCGCCTGAGCAAATAAATGGGAGACGCGAAATTTCCGTCCTATGTGGGACACGCATCAATTGGCCCGTTGTACATCGAGGGTAGGTTCGTAACTTCATCCAAGCGCGCCTTCTCCTCGGCCGAAATGACATGTGCCGAATAATTCATAAACCATGGTCGGCAAAACACGCTCTCCTCGCCTGAAATTGCTCGCGCCCACTATAGTTCAAAACACGCCCTCCTCGCCCGAAATCGCTCCCGCCCACTATTTGGGGAGAAGCAAAGTTACTCTACTATCCCCGACCCTCAGTAGATAGACCCAAGCCGAGAAGCCTATAGGCAAGGGTAGAACTGTAACTCCCCCTCACATTTCAGACAAATGCGTCCGTAAGACATGGTTCCACTCCCCTCCCAATTCCCC
>NC_041391.1:490300649-490345537 GCF_002162155.2 Triticum dicoccoides
TTTGGAGCCGCGAAACCTCAGCCCCACCTCCATGGCGCCCCCCACTGCACCAATTTCACATCCGCCCTCCTCCCTAATGCCGGAGACGTTGTCCAATTGTCATCGTGCACTGGGCCGTGTGCCTCTTACTCCGTGCTGCTGGTGCTGCCTCGACGACGGCTGCGTGAACTGTACTAGAGCTGATTCACCCCCGCCGTTGTTCACGGCGCCGGAGCGGCTCCAACTTCGGATCCGTCCAGAGTCCTGGCGCTGCTTCCGCGTAGCCGTTGACCGTGGCGACATCCCTTTTCCCTGCCGCCGGTCGCCACCGCAACCGCGCCGGCCTCACCGACTCGGCAGCTGGACCTGCCTACTTCACCATGCCGCCAGATAGGTCACACCCTCATCTGAAATCACTTTATTTAGGCGTCAGTTGTCTGAATTTTTATTCTGGGCCAATCGATTCCCAATGGGAAGCAGCACCCCTCGAGGCGGCGGAGCTCCTAGGCTGTCAGTTGGCTGGTGTCTAACGTAAGGGTGTGGGGCTGCAAGTTCTCTACGGAAGCAGCGCTTAGATGGCTATCTTTTAGAGTTGCGTGGGTTGAAGGTACTGCCGCCGCCGGATCTGGATGATGGGCGTATTTGTGGATTGACCCAGGGGCGGCGCAACCACGGCAGTGCGGTAGGGCGGGGAGCCGGGTTTTGGCCGGGGCCACGGACGGCGGAGGCAGGCTGTTGTGTCGTTGGTCGCTGGCTCTTCGGGGAAGATTCTGAACAGTGTCAGCCGGGAGGCACAAGATGGCCATCAAGCCATCCGTCGTAGATCGGACAGTACCAAAATAAAATAAAATCCTGTGACCCCAATTTAGTCTTCAGTCAACAGACGTGTGACCACTCTCGTACCTTACTGTTGATCTCTTAGTGTATTTCTTCGCATCAAAGAGATATGTCGTTCTTAACATTATGCGTTATCTGCATCTTCAGACACACCATCTTCCGACTCACCGCAGCTGCTCCAACAAGGGAAGCATACACTAGAAGGGATCTATAGTCCCCACTCAACAGTTCCCTGCATCGAATGCGCGTGCCCGACATGGACAGCCACAACAACTGCAGGGCCATCGACAAGTCAGCACATGATGCTCACTCCTATGGATGGCAGCCAGATAGGTTGTACCCTCATCTTACTTGTGTGCAACATTTATGGCTTTGTTATTCATCTAAGCACGGAAAATAGATCATCACATTTCACTGTATATTCATGCTGATCTCTTACGGGTCTTGATCAGGAGTTCATGTTGTTCCATAGTTCAGCTAAGATACTTGTTCTTTAGGTAACATTGTTCCATAGTTATCATCCATCAGCCAATGCTATCCCACAGGCTGGTGATTATAGTATTATACCACTTCTAGTATTACCTATGTTATTCTTTAATACTTTTGTGTGCCATCTAGTCAATCTCGAGTACAAACGATACATATTCTGTAGCTTTCATCTGTGTTCTCCCTTTAGTTTATGAGACCTGTTGCTGCTAGTTAACCCCAGTCCTACTATTTATGTCGTCTCCTACAGGCACTCATTTACACAAATCTAACTACTAGTTGTCTTTCATGCATGTCAGATATAATTGCACACACTGATATATCCACAAGAACCTCACGGAGTAATGTAAAGTCCAATAAACTTGATGTGAATGATACCCAATATGATGGAACATGTAAAGGCAGTTCTTCAGAAGACTTGCAGAAAGATGATGAATCCTCTTCACCCCACTAGGTCCTTGCTCTAACTTGGCCTGTGATATGGGTACAACATGCATATAATGTCCTGGAGTGTATCTACTCTGTTGCAATGCCATGTGCTTGGCATGCTGATCATGCATGTAAATATGTCATGCCTTCCTGTTTTTCAGTACCTACTCCATTCATGATAACATGTTTTCAAATTCAAGTACTGTCATTCTACTCTATCGCAATGCCATCTGCTTAATTTGGACATCATGCTTCTGAATATCTTATGCATTGTTATTCATCAGCATGTACTTCATCTGTCTGCCATACCATGTTTTTTTTACATTGAAGTGTTGTTCTAGTGCTCTGTTGCAATGCCATCTTATTTTCCCAATCATACACGTGTATGTTGCCTTAGTTATTTCTGTACGTATTCCGCTAGCATATAGTTTTACATTCAACTAGTTTTTTTGCTATGTTGTCATGTCGTATCCCTAGCTCTCACACCATACTCCCTCCGTCCAGATTACATGTTGCCAAAATGGATAAAAAATGATGTATCTAGAACTGAAATACGCCTAGACCCATCCATTTTTTTCCGGATGGAGGGAATACATGTCAATATGTCATGCCTTTCTATTCTTCAGTACCTATTCCATCCCTCTGCTGTCGCATGTTTTATAATTAAAGCACCATTCTTCTATACAAGGCATGCAAGGGGAAGACGACTATGTTAGAATCTGAAGGGTTACAAACAAGGCCTTTACAAAAGATCCAAACGCCAGGAGATAATAAACCAACTCCAGTTTTTATAGATACTGCTCCAGCACAGAGAAACTCAACTCCTGCTGATAATAAGCAGATTCCAGTGGCCAAAGAACTAGTCCGCTCTAGTCCACCAAAAATATGTCAACTCAATTCTAAGAAGCGTGTGCGTATCCTTGCATCATGAAATTTTATAGCATGCTTGTCATATTTTCTACATGTTTCTTACCCATCTCTCTTTTAGAAAATAAGCTTAACAGATAGAAGAATTTCTGCAATGGTATCATTTATGAGGAAAGATTCTTGCAGGAATTCTCTGTGCTCCAATGTAGATGTAAGTACCTGTTGTATATCACTATATTTTTAGATCAGCATGTATTTTGTTAATCGGCGTGAATCCAACCTTTATCAGATCTAAATTTACTTGTAGCAAAATGTATGATTAAAGGCCACAATGTTGATTTTTGTAAGGAAAATTGCCTGGTAGTTTTGCATCCTGAGCTACATGAGTGTACTATCTCATATCAATGGGTTTGAATACTTTGGTTCTGCAGTGGGGTTTTCAGTGTTTTTTTTACTGTGTTGTCCTGTCGTATCCCTAGCTCTTACATCATACTCCCTTCGTCCGGATTAAATGTCGCAGAAATGGATAAAACTGGATGTATCTAGAACTGAAATACGCCTAGACCCGTCCATTTATTTCCGGATGGTGGGAATACATGTCAATATGTCATGCCTTTCTATTCTTCAATACATATTCCATCTTTGCTGTAGCATGTTTTATAACTGAATGACCATTCTTCTATATAAGGCATGCAAGGGGAAGACAACTATCTTAGAATATGAAGGGTTACAAACCAGGTCTTTGCAAAAGATCCAAACGCCAAGAGATAATAAACCAACTCCATTTTTCATAGATACTGCTCCAGCACAGAGAAACCCAACTCCCACTGATAATAAGTAGATTCCAGTGGCCAAAGAACTAGTCCGCTCCAGTCCAGCAAAAGAATGTCAACTCCATTCTAAGAAGCGTGTGCATATCCTCGCATCATGAAATTTTATAGCATTCTGATCATATTTTCTACATGTTTCTTACCCATCTCTCTTTTAGAAAATAAGGTTAAACGATAGAACACTTCCTCCATTGGGATCGTATTCGAGGAAAATATCTTGTGGGAATTCCCTGTGCTCCAATGCTGATGTAAGTACCTGTTGTATATCACTATATTTTTACATCAACATGTATTTTGTTAATCGGCGTGAATCTAACCTTTATCTGACCTAAAATTAGTTGTAGAAAAATGTTAAAGGCGCCAATGTTGATTTTTGTAAGGAAAACTGCCTGGTAGTTTTGCATACTTTGGTGCATGAATGTACTATCTCATATCACGCACATTACTGAATTGTAGTGCTTCTCTGGTTGCCCATTCATTCATTGTGTCAATGTTGCTTTCATACTACCTTACCTGACTGATGATAGTTGTGCCATATTGTGTTAATTTGGTGTAGGCTAGTTGCCCAAATGTTCGTTGTGTCAATGTTGCTTTCCTATTATCTAACTTGGCCAATGATAGCAATGCTAGTGTGTTAATTTTGTGCAGGCTGCTAAAGATAAGAAGACAAACTCTGAAAACAGCAAGGCAACCCCATTGTTTCTTTCCAGTAAATCTAGGCCAGGTAATATTGCAATAACTCATGATTAATCTGTTTGGTTCCCGTCCTAATTTATGTTATGATGCAGTGGTCGAGACACTCTCCACTATCAATAATACAAGCCTGCCAAAATCGCCATCTGAATCTGTTCAGTATCCTCTGTCTCGAATTCAATGGAATAAATGTATGTTTGTGAACCAATTAATGGCTGAAGCAATGATGGAAATGGTGGATGAATCAGAGGTGCAGAGTCGTGCGACACAACAACTGATCAATGTTTTCAGAGACAGTGTAGCAAAGCAGAAAGAACTTGCCCACATGCTTATGGGCGTCATCTGTGCTGAGGTTGCAGATTGTGACATTGTAGATGGTTAGGTTCTGCTCATTTATTTGCACTGGCATCAATCTTTGATTGCCCAGTGGATGTAATTTCCTGTAATATATGTTGGATGTGCAACGTTATTCCCTGTATGCCGTACCTTTGTGTGATCCGGTTTGGTCCTGTGCATAATTGCTCGTCATAATGGGCTCAAATTATCTAATTTGGCCTAAAGAAATGTACGAACTTTAGTGGGCCCATTAAGTTAATGGGCTGTTAGTAGGCCGAAAGTTAATGGTCGGCCCTCTTACCTGCCGGGTCGTTAACAGGCCGACATCAAAGGGGGCAACAAGTGGCCCCAGTTTATTTCACGGGCCGTTAACAGGCCATTACTAAGTTTGGGCTACATATGGCCCAACTATACTGTAGGCCTTTAGCAGGCCGAAAGAGACAGCGGGCTTGTACTGGACCATGAAGACCATGGGCCGCTAAGAGGCCAAAAGTCACGTCATATTGTAAATGGCCCAACTGTGTTGTGGGCCTTTAGCAGGCCGAAAGAGAAACCGGGCTGGTATTGGACCATGAAGGGCATGGGCCGTTAAAAGGCCAAAACTAAGGTCCGACTACAAATGGCCCAACTCATTTATGGCCCGTTAACAGGCCGAAAGGCACACAGGGTCGGGAATTGGCCCAACACTTAAATGGGTCACTAAAAGGCCAAAACTCAGGTCCGACTACAAATGGCCCAACTGATTTATGGGCCGTCAACAGGATGAAAGTGACACCGGGCCAGAAAATTGGCCCAACACTTAAATGGGCCGCTAAAAGGCCGAAACTCAGGTCCGACAACAAATGGCCCATCAGATTTATGGGCCGTCAACAGGCTGAAAGACACACCAGGCCGGAAACTAGCCCAACATTTAAATGGGTCGCTAAAAGGCCGAAAGATGTACATCCTGAAAATTGGTCCATCCATTAAATGGGCCGTTAACAGGCCGGAATCTCATCGGGCCGATATTGAGCCCAAATATATAGCGGGCTGTTAACGGGCTCGAACTGACGATGGGTTGCAATGGTGTCAAATCTTTAACGGGCTTTGCAGGCAGAATTGGCACATCTCGTATGGGCCGTGGGCTTAAATGGACCTGACACAAGTAGGCCTTATATGGGCTGGCCTGCTAATTTTTACTGGGCCGGCCTTTTCACAAGAATGGGCCTCTGTTGGGCCGTGCCACGTGTCGACGTATCATAGGCACCTTCCGTCCAATGAGTGGATGACATATGTCCCAACGATGAGTCGACGCATGCTTCCTCCAGCCAATGATGATTTTACATGTGGAAAATCCCCATTGGTCGGGGCTGTTAACGGGTTATCGGATCCAAAACCCGACCCGATAGCTTAACGGCGTTCCGTTACGGTGGATGCCACGTGTCGGTCACCCTTGACGAAAGCACTTCTGTGACGTGCGATTTATCGTCATGGAAGTAGACACTTCTGTGATGATAATTTTGGTAATGTCATGGAACACTTCTACGACAACTCAGGTATGACTATCTTGATTCTGTCATAAATTTGTCATGGATGTACATGCATGACAAAAAACGCGACCTACTGTGACAAACACGTCTCATTACGGAAGTGTATTTTTTTGTAGTGCAAGACTGCGCGCCGGACTCATCGTCATTGAAGCCTGGTTCAGGGGCTACTGAGGGAGTCCTGGATTAGGGGGTATCCAGACAGCCGGACTATATACATCATCTGGACTATTGAAGCGTGAACATACAAGACTCAAGACTTCGGCCCGTGTCCGGACGGGACTCTCCTTTGCGTGGAAGACAAGCTTGGCGATCCGGATATTGTGTTTCCTTCCTTGTAACCGACTCCGTGTAAACCCTAGCCCTCTCCGGTGTCTATATAAACCGGAGAGGTTGGTCCTTAGAAGGCCGATCACAATTACAATCATACCATCATAGGCTAGCTCTTAGGGTTTAGCCTCTACGATCTCGTGGTAGATCTACTCTTGTACTACTCATATCTTCAATATTAATCAAGCAGGAAGTAGGGTTTTACCTCCATCGAGAGGGCCCGAACCTGAGTTAACATTGTGTCCCTTGCTTCCTGTTACCATCATCCTAAGACGCACAGATCGGGACCCCCTACCCGAGATCCGCCAGTTTTGACACCGACACCTACCCCTATCGAAACCTATAGAAATCGAGCCGATAGGCTTTGCGTGGCAGGGATAGGCAGTAATTTCCATCTCGCAGATTTTGGTTTCGAGCGGTTACTGCGACTTTCCCCGCTTCGTTCAAATTTTTGCAGAGCAAGAGTGCACATTTACCATGCCAACTCAATTCGAATCCAGTTTGTATTCTATTTTTGTTTGGGTAGGATCCATTTCCGATTGCAATAAAATTCTATATACATCATCTTTTATATATATACTTTCAAAAGCACAACAAAGAATTCTGCTCCTTTATATGTATAATATGATTTACAAATACAATGATCTCAAAATCATAAGGTTGAATTCAAAAAATTTAAACCAAATTATGTTCTACTAAAATGTAGGGATCAGTAATATCTACATATTAAATAACATAGATGCGCATGAATTCATATGAGTATGCATGTTTGATAGATCAATTTTGGTTCGAATATGAATTACATGTATCATCATCTCAAATTCAAATATTTGAATCCCTTTTATGTTGACTCCTTTCACGCCCATCTTTCTCGCATGCATGCTCCTTCATGTAGCTATCACTCTCTTTTCTCTAGCTCACCCGCACGCTCACTTCATGTTTCTCCTATCTTCGCAAACATGGTCTCTCGACGTCTCCCTTGAGAAGTGTCACACTCTCCCTATCATTATACATTACACGGTTTTCATTATCTCTCAGTCTCTACCGTTCTCTAGTATCACTAGGTACCTAAGCTTTCTTTTTCACCGCCACACACACAGTCTCACTCGTCTTTCACTTTGTCTTTCTCTCTATGGGGTTCTCTCACACACCCTATATTTCTCTAGATATGAGTCATACCACTAAAATTACTCTCTCTTGTAGACACAACATTTGTTGCGGTCTCCTTTCCGTCTCCATCCCAGTTATAAAACTGATATTATTCATTTGTTTACCGATCAGACAAACTCCCCTCTCTCTCTCTCTCTCACACACACACACACATAACTCCTGCTTCCACTCCCCTTCCTGACTACCGTCTCTCTCTCACACACACACACAAAACTCTCGCTTTCGCACCCCGACTCGTATTTCTCTCACAAACATTTGTCGACTAGCCTCTAGATAGGTTTATACACCCGCACACTCGTGCTTCCACTATCACTACATGTCTCTCTCGCGCTCGTTGTATCTATGTAGATTTTTCTTCCCTTCTTGAGACACACCCTCTTGATCGTGCATACACACACACACTATCGCCTCATTTTAAGCTGATACCTCTCGCACACACACACTCTTTGTGTCTTTGTCACACATGCACTCCGTCCTCCTCCTCTCTCCCTCTCTCTCACACACACATGGGCCTTTTGCAACAACTAGAAAGATGCCCATGCGTTGCATGGAACATCAAGATGCATTTGTATGAGTAGTTTATCTTGTGGGAGAAAAGGATGAACGAGGGAAGGCCTTATTTGGAAATGTGGAGAGGGTTGTGGGTATCTTTTTGCAAAATTGCCATAGTTTCCTTCCTATCCGCCAGATATAAATCGGACGGCCTATGTTGAAGGCTGGTAGGCACACTATCATCACCAAATCTGTTTTTTTATCTCTACTCTTATAAAAAGCATAGTCGGTGATGATGGTGTGCCTGCCATCCTGCAAGATAGGTCGTCCATTCTATATCTAACGAATAGGAAGGAAACTATGGCAATTTACCCGCACTCCTCTCCACATTTGCAGATAAGGCCTTCCCTCGTTCATCCTTTTCTCCCACAAGATCTTGATGTTCCATGCAACGCATGTGCGTCTTGCTAGTAAGAGTAGAAATTAGACATATACCACTTCTCGAATCTTGAAACCAACAACATTCCTCCCTTATCTCATCGAAACCACCAAAGGAATATATTTTGAGTGAAAAATAGCATATTTTTAGTGATATACGTATTTCAAAACTAGACTCTTTTTTCTATCAAATCGGTGAATATGTATTAATCAACTTTGATCGTGTGGCAATGCATCGTTCCACAATGTAGTGCCTATAGATTTTTTAAGAAGTCAAACTTTGCAAACTTTGACCAAGTTTGTAGAGAAAAATATTTATATCTACAATAGCAAAAATATGTAATGCGAAACTACATCATATGATGAATCTAGTGATATATGTTTCACACTCTAGATGTAAATATTTTTCTCCACAAACTTGGTCAAAGTTTGTGAGGTTTAACTCTTCAAAAAAATCTATAGGCACTACATTCTGGAACGGAGGGAGTAGTTATTACCACTGTATAATTTTTTGGACCAGACAAACGGTGGAGTACATATACAAAGAGAAGAGGCGCACACACACAGTCGGTCTCTCGCTGTCTCGCACACATGAGAGTTACATACAGGCACCATTAACAAATAAACCCTAAAACCCTAGGTGCACGATTGCTGCATGCATGGGTACCGGCTACGTGGTGGAGCGCACCTTTGTAGGAATAGTCAGCTCGCGTGATAATTTCATCCGTAGGAATTGATGGTTGGGGCCACAGGTGAACGACCTGGAGGCGGTGGCTCGCCATTTGCCACAAATCGAGTAGCCATGTTTAAAATAACATTCTTTTAGTGAGGTAAGAGTTCCAATATTCAATGGCGCGTTATAAGTACTAAGTAGTTTTTAGAACGACTGGTATGGAGCGAAAATGGAACTCATAACTACTACCTCCTTGGCATATGGTTGTATGGGTTTATGTTGCGGGATGTTGAACCTGGTAGTTCTAGGGCAAATACTATGGGTTAGATGTTGGTTTTCAGTAATTAAAATCAGAAGGGGGAAACCCTTCTTTGATAAAAAAAACTACTACCTCTGTTCCAGTTTAATAGTCCCCATCGTAGTTTGGGTCAAAGTTTATCCATGAATTTTACTTGTAAAATGTGAATGGAAAACGAAATTTTGTTATACCCAAACAAAAAAGGACTGGAGGGAGTGATTTCTCTGACACGGACGCGACCTCTCATAGCGCAGGCATTGAACCGGCCGCAGGCCAAGAGGGCCCCAGTCGCTGCAGGCCCGGCTGAACACGCCTCACCGCATGCAACTGGCTTCAGACTGCCCCGCCTGCCTCCATTGAATCCATGCGTGTGCCGGCAACACATCCTTCCATGAGCTGGCCGGCATTTTAGAACACAAAAAATGACCAAAATATAATTAATTATGCATGGTCTTGACTTATTGTGCTTGCAGTGGTAGCAAGAACTAGAGGTTTTTCTTTATTTATAACTCCCCTTGCATTTTTTGGCTTTGAAGTGAATCATGGTTGTGGACATTATCTATGAATGTGCAGATATCTGTGAACATGACTTTGATGTGGAAGTTGAACTTGGAATGTCGTGCTTGCGCGTGAATTATACCATGTCCAATGATTCATCTGTTATTGTTTGGAAAGTAATTGCTGTTATTACATGACCCAAAAAAAAATTATTTTGTGCCACATCAGTAGATGCACGTACATCACAATAGGCATGCTGACTGGATAAAGATTTGAACCTAACTATTATGAAGGAAATTTTGTATTGACAACAGTTTTAGATAGCAGGAGACGCCTAGCCTGCTCTGCCTCTGCTAGCTTGTTTCTGGCTTCTTCCATCTCTTCTTTGGCTTGGGTGAAGAAAGCATCCGATTGCTCTTTTCGCTTCTTCAGGAACTCAGCTACATTCTCAAGGGCTGCTGCACGCTTTCTTTCAGCCTTTACTAGAGCCACGAGGACACAAACAGCTAACGGGTCCACCTGGCTTGTGTGTAATCCAGCATCATCTGGGATTTTGCACCTTGTGTCTAATCCAGCATCTTTAGGGAACTGGCACCTTGTGTGTAATCCAGACTCATTTTGGAAACATGATCTCGAGGTTGACCATACTTCCCTCCTTGCAGGAACTGCATCCTGACATGAAGTTACTTCTTTTTTAGATCAATACTCAGAGCAACCCATATCCATTTAGTAGAAGCCAGATAAACAGGACTCACATAAGTGAATTCAAAAGGAAAAATATAAAAACAGACTACAAGGTGAGAACACCCACTTCCTACATCAAGCTAAAAACAAAAGTATTAGGATGATTAAGACTCTTCTTATTACACATCAAAGAACACGAGGCTAAGAGAAATAGAAACTACAACATATACACATCGAAGAACACGAGGCTAAATGAAAGTGATTGAAAGGGTGTTACTTACCAAAACTCGTTTTACAGGTTCAGTGCAGCTCCTCTTTAACTTGCCACACTCCTTGAAGATATCCCCAATATCCCGTGTTTGGTCTTCATTGCTCCTCTGCATGTTCGCACTCGTGGTTTTAAAATCTCAACATGGCAAGGAAAATATACTACTAGTAATACTCAAGCATCTTGTGGGCAACATTAAAGCACTCGTCTGCCATGTTAGAGCATCTCCAACAGAAGTTGCGCGGCGCTTTAAAAAAGCGTTTACAGTGCTGAGATCGAGAAGTAGAGATAGAGAGTAGAGACTAGAGAGTAGAGGATAGTTCTCAGCATAGGTATAACATAGATAGATAAAAAAATAGATAGTTCAACTACTCCTCGTCGTTCGACTCCTCCTCGGTGATGTCCTCCTCCGACGTCTCAATGTAGGCGTGAAGATACTGATCATCGTCGAATTCAGGGCGACGCTGCTCCTTGTTCTCGCGATAGGTGGCTCGCTCCGCCCTCCTCTTCTCCCTCTCCGCCCTCCTTTGCGCGTAGAACTCGCGCTCGTTGATGATGTCCTGCGAGAAGCGTTGGCGCCACAACGCCATGGCTTCCTCCTCCATCTCGGCGATGCCGAGACGGTGCTCCCGCCTCCGGCTATCATGACGATCCTCGTCGGTGATAAGCCGCGGTAGAGGCAAGAGCTCCTGCACCCGCTCCCGTGTCGGGACATTGGGGAAGTTCAATGTTCTACGAGTCCACCGAAGGTGCCACGCCACCGTATTGTACGCGCGGGTCACCTCATTGGCAGTGTCGAAATTGCCGAGGCCAAGGCGCATCCCGTGGAACTGGAACTCGGCGGAGAAGCCGCCGGAGGGGCGCACACGGACGCCGCGCTATCCCCAAGTTTCCCGGCGACACGGTGACATGGTGGCGCAGCGGCGGCCAGGCGAGAAAGAGCGGGGAGAGAGCGGTGGCAAGGCACAGCGTAGGGAGAGAGCGGTGGAAAGGCACAAAGTGCTGGGAGGGCGTTGGATTTTATAAAGCATGCCGGACGCCGCGCGCCAAAACTAGCGCGCGCCCGACAGATTTTCTCGCGCGAGCGATCCTTTCCTGGCGTCCCTGCTATCTCTACTCTCTTCTCTACTATTATATTTATTTTATATTTTATATTTATCTCTACTTCTCTACTCTCTACTCTTTATTTTATTTTAAAAAACAAAGTTGGTGATGATGGTGTGCCTGCCATACTGCAATATAGGCCGTCCGATTTATATCCGACGGATAGGAAGGAAACAATGGCAATGTTGCAGAAAGATACCCACACCCCTCACTACAAAAAAATACACTTCCGCGATGATACGTGTTTGTCACTGTAGGTCACGTTTTTTGTCATGCATGTACATCCATGACGATTTTATGACAGAACCAAGATAGTCATACATGTGCTGTCGTAGAAGTGGTCCATGACATTATCAAAATTATCAGCACGGAAGTGTCCACTTCCATGACGATAAATCGCGCGTCACAGAAGTGCTTTCGTCAAGGGTGACCGACACGTGGCATTCACCGTAACGGAACGGCATTCAGCTATCAGGTCGGGTTTTGGATCCGATAACCCATTAACAGCCCCGACCAATGGGGATTTTCCATGTGTAAAATCATCATTGGCTGGAGGAAACACGTGTCGGCTCATCATTGGGACAGATGTCATCCACTCATTGGACAGAAGGCGCCTATGATACGTCGACACATAGCATGGCCCAACAGAGGCCCATTCCTGTGAAAAGACCGGCCCGTTCGACTTGGTCAAAAGGTGGCGGGCCACCCATGGAAAGCCTGTTAACGGCTTGTTCGCATATAGCCCATTTATAGCCTGCTAACCCAAGGCCCGTTATGCCCTATTCGGATTAGGCCCAGTAGCGTCATCTGGGCCATCCAATATGATTCCAGCCCGTTTTCACTTCTGGCTCATGTATGGCCCATGAGGTCTTTCGGCCCATATGAGGCCCTTTGTAACTCTTGGCCTATTAACGACCAGTGGTGAAACTGGCCCGTAATGAACAGTGTATCACTTTACACCCATTAATGGCCCGTGGTGAAACTGGCCCATAATGAACAGTGTATCAGTTTATACCCATTAACGACCTGTTATTCTGTTGGGTCGTTTCCATCCCATGTTATCTTTCGGCCTTCTCAGAGCCCATTTATTATTGGGCTCATTTCCAGCATTGGTTTACTTACGCCCCATTACTGTCATTTTTTGCTTGTGGGCCAAATTCAGCCCGTGGTTACAGTCGGCCCGTTTGTGGTCTGTTAATACGTTGGGCTGTTTCCATAGCATCATCAAATACGGCCTATTAACGATGGACCGTTATGGTCGGCCCATGAATGGACGATTCCAACTCTAGCCCGTTTATGTCCATAATGCGGTCTGTTTGGCCCATGTTTGGCCAATCGATGATACGGACCGTATAAGGCCCATTGATGATACGACCCGTAGAAGGCCCATTGTTTCGACGGCCCATAGAAGGCCCATTGTTTCTATGGCCCGTAGAAGGCCCACTGTTTCTACGGCCCGTAGGAGGCCTAGTGTCACTACAGTAAATATTAGCCCATGGTTATTGTGGCCTAGTTTTAAAAAACAGGTTATTGCAACCACTAGCAAACCGCGCAAAAAGAACTGCAATGACTAGAAGCAAACAAATAAACAAGACAACAAGGAAATAAATAAGCAAGCAACTAACGCTAGGCTATCCGGCTATTAGACATATTACATCCACTGGGCATCAAAGTTCGCCACCAGTGCAAATATAGGGAACAAAGCAGCATATCATATACACTGGTTGTCAAAGTTGGTGACAAGCACAAATAAACGCCGCAACAAAACAAATCCAGAACCGAAACCACTTCAGAAGATCTCAAGAAACAATATCCTGGGTACCCATAATGCTGGCAAGATGCTTAGCAAGCTTATTAACTTTCTCTTATTTGGCGCTTAAATCCTCCAGCGCTTGCTGGTGCACCAGGAAATATGCATCTAAATTCTGCAGGGACTTCCTCAGTCCTTCAGCTTCCTGTCGCAGCACATCTGATCGATGTCTTTCAACTTGAAGTTGAGTGATGACCCACAAGTGTAGGGGATCTATCGTAGTCCCTTCGATAAGTAAGAGTGTCGAAACCAACGAGGAGCAGAAGGAAATGATAAGAGGTTTTCAGTAAGGTTTTCTCTGCAAGCACTGAAATTGTAGGTGATAGATAGTTTCGTGATAAGATAAATTGTAACGAGTAACATGCAAATAAAGTAAATAAAGTCCAGCAAGGTGGCCCAATCCTTTATGTAGCAAAGGATAAGCCTGGAAAATTTCTTATAATGAGAAAAGAGCTCCCGAGGACACATGGGAATTATCGTTAAGCTAGTTTTCATCACGCTCATATGATTCGCGTTCGGTACTTTGATAATTTGATATGTGGGTGGACCGGTGCTTGGGTACTGCCCTTACTTGGAAAAGCATCCCACTTATGATTAACCCCTATTGCAAGCGTCTGCAACTACAAAAGAAGTATTAAGGTAAACCTAACCACAACATTAAACATATGGATCCAAATCAGCCCCTAACGAAGCAACGCATAAACTAGGGTTTAAGCTTCTGTCACTCTAGCAACTCATCATCTACTTATTACTTCCCGATTCCTTCCTCTAGGCCCAAATAATGGTGAAGTGTCATGTAGTCGACGTTCACATAACACCACTAGAGGAAAAGACAACATACATCTCATCAAAATATCGAACGAATACCAAATTCACATGACTACTAATAGCAAGACTTCACCCATGTCCTCAGGAACAAACGTAACTACTCACAAAGCATATTCATGTTCATAATCAGAGGAGTAATAATATGCATTAAGGATCTTAACATATGATCTTCCACCAAGTAAATCAATTAGCATCAACTAAAAGGAGTAATCAACACTACTAGCAACCCACAGGTACCAATTTGTGGTTTTGATACAAGATTGGATACAAGAGATGAACTAGGGTTTTGAGAGGAGATGGTGCTGGTGAAGATGTTGATGGAGATTGACCCCCTCCCGATGAGATGATCGTTGGTGAAGATGATGGTGATGATTTCCCCCTCTCGGAGGGAAGTGTCCCCGGCAGAACAGCTCTGCCGGAGCCCTAGATTGGTTCCGCCAAGGTTCTGCCTTGTGGTGGCGGAGTTTCATCCCGTAAGCTTGCCCACGATTTTTTCCAGGGTAAAAGCCTTCATATAGCAGAAGATGGACACCGGGGGGCCACCAGGGGGCCCAGGAGATAGGGGAGCGCCCAGTAGGGGTGGGCGCGCCCCCCCACCCTCCTGGCCAGGGTGTGGGCCCCTTGATGTATTTCTTCCACTTAATAATTCTTATTAATTCCAAAAACATGTTTTGTGGAGTTTAAGGATTTTTGGACCAGTACAGAATAGGTTTCCAATGTTTGCTCCTTTTCCAGACAGAATTCCAGCTGCCGGTATTCCCCCTCTTCATGGTAAACCTTGTAAAATAAGAGAGAATAGCCATAAGTATTGAGATATAATGTGTAATAACAGCCCATAATGCAATAAATATTGATATAAAAGCATGATGCAAAATGGACGTATCAACTCCCCCAAGCTTAGACCTTGCTTGTCCTCAAGCGGAAGCCAATATCGAAAACTATGTCCACATGTTTAGAGATAGAGGTGTCGATAAAAATAAAATACGGACATGAGGGCATCATGATCATTCTTGTAACAACAACATATATAGATTTTATCATATGATTTCTTATACTCAAGTAACAATCAATTCACAATGTCAAGTATGGTTCAAAAACTTCATTGAGAACTAACAAACTATAATCTCAGTCACTGAAGCAACTGCAATTTATCATAATATCAGAAAGAGTCAATAATAGAGCTTTTCAGCAAATCGACATACGCAACTATCAAGTAGTCTTCTACAATTGCTAACACTTACACAATACTTGTGGTTATGGAGTTTCAGCCGAACACTGAGAAAGATAGGGGCTTATTGTGTTGCCTCCCAACGTATTCACGTTTAGGTGATGTCAACAATAATAGCCCATGCTAACTTACATCCAGTTGGATATATATATCATGATCTTTCAAACACGAGGAGCTTGCCAAAGGATAAAATGAAAAAGGGAAAGGTGAAGACCACCTTGACTCAAGCATAAAGTAAAAACATAAAGTAAAAGATAGGCCCTTTGCAAAGGGAAGAAGAGGTTGTCATGTGCGTTTAGGGTTGGATGCACAAAATCTTAATGCAAAAGAACGTCACTTTATATTGCCCCTTGTATGTGGACCTTTATTATGCAGTCTGTCGCTTTTATTGCTTCCACAACAAGATCGTACAAAGCTTATTTTCTCTGCACTAATAAGTCATACATATTTAGATAGCAATTTTTATTGCGTGCAAGATGACAACTTACTTGAAGGATCTTACTCAATCCATAGTTAGGTATGGTGGACTCTCATGGCAAAACTGGGTTTAAGGATATTTGGAAGCACAAGTAGTATCTCTACTTGGTGCAAGGAATTTGGCTAGCATGAGGGGGAAAGGCAAGCTCAACATGTTTGGAAGGTCAATGACAATATACTTTAACTGAGATGTGCGAAAACATAAACCATTATGTTGTCTTCCTTGTCCAACGTCAACTCCTTTAGCATGTCATACTTAATGAGTGCTCCCAATCATAAAAGATGTCCAAGATAATATATTTGTATGTGAGCCTCTCTTTCCTTATCACTTCCTATTAATTGCAACGATGACTAAAACTACGTTTATCAACTCTCAACAACTTTTATGCCTCATACTTTCTATGTGTGAAGTCATCACTAACCATAAGATCAAAATGAACTTTTTTATTCTTTCTACTTCCTCAAGATTATAGCAACATAGCAAATCCCTTGAACCAACACTAATCTTTATTATGGATAGCTCACGGACTCGATTACAAAAAGAGATCACAAAGCAAAACTCAAAACTACTTGATATCAAAACTTCAATCTACTAGATCAAGACACTACTAAAGGGATCGAACTAAATAAAATGGTAAAGATAGGAGTGTGATGGTGATACGATATTGGGTCACCTCCTCCAAGCTTGGCAGTTGCCAAGGGGAGTGCCCATACCCATGTGATTATGTCTCCTTCTTCACGGTTGGTGTTATGATCTTCTTGGAGATGATGCCCCTCAGGATACGGTTCTCCTCCTCGAGCTTATTGACTTGTTGTTTGAGGTCCATAATTTCTTTACAGATCTTGCCCGTAATGGCCAAAGCTCCCTTTACCCAAGGATGTTGCATAGCTTCTGGAGAACAAGTGAAGCTCTTTTTCATATTTTCATAAGAAAGAAATCTAAAGTTGGAAGGGATGACCGAAGTTGGAATAGCCGAGCTAGGTAGTTCCCCCATCATGAATTCTGCTTGGAGACGAGAGGTAACTTCTTGATCTTCCTCCATGGCATCTATCCTTTTCAAATCAGCCTCCATCTCATCCTCCGTTGATGGTCCAAAGTGATAATCATCGCTATTTGCTCCTGGACCTGGTGTTGGGTGAGACACCCAACCCTCCCCGACTGACTCTTGAGAAGACATCTTGCTTTTAATCTGCAACAGGAACAGCTCGAAACGAAAACAGAGGAAATTTGCGTGATACGGTGGTCAAAACCTGCGGGAGTTTATATAATAAATTTTTACCAACCAAAATACGTAACGTGCAAGAAAACGGAGTCTGGGAGGCACACGGGGTGTCCATGAGACAGGGGGGCGTGCCAAGTAAGGGTGGGCGCGCCCTCCACTCTCGTGGGGGCCTCGTGTCCCCCTCGGACTACTTCTTTCTTCCGAAAATTCTTAAATATTCCAAAACTGATAAAAATTGCCATTGGGGTTGTTTTGGAGTCGGTTTACTTACCGTACCACATACCTATTCCTTTTCGGAGTCTGGAACATTCTCGAAAGTGTCCCTTATGTATTCCTCCCGGGTTACGCTTTCAATAATATTAGTTTCAACATTGATAGGATTACCTAAAATATAATGTTTAATTCTTTGACCGTTCACCACCCTCGGACTTGTGCCTTCGAAGTTGTTGATTTTTATGGCACCAGAACGATAGACTTGCTCGATAACATAAGGACCTTCCCATTTAGAGAGAAGTTTTCCTGCAAAAAATCTTAAACGAGAGTTGAATAATTACACATAATCTCCTACATTAAACTCACGCTTTTGAATCCTTTTGTCATGCCAGCGTTTGACTTTTTGTTTAAATAGCTTGGCATTCTCATAGGCTTGGTGAGGGAGTCCTGGATTAGGGGGTATCCGGGCAGCCGGACTATATACATCATCCGGATTATTGAAGCGTGAAGATACAAGACTCAAGACTTTGGCCCGTGTCCGGATGGGACTCTCCTTGGCATGGAGGGAAAGCTTGGCGATCCGGATATTGTGTTTCCTTCCTTGTAACTGACTCCATGTAAACCCTAGCCCTCTCCGGTGTCTATATAAACCGGAGAGGTTGGTCCTTAGAAGGCCGATCACAATTACAATCATACCATCATAGGCTAGCTCTTAGGGTTTAGCCTCTACGATCTCGTGGTAGATCTACTCATGTACTACCCATATCTTCAATATTAATCAAGAAGGAAGTAGGGTTTTACCTCCATCGAGAGGGCCCGAACCTGAGTAAACATTATGTCCCTTGCTTCCTGTTACCATCAGCCTAAGACGCACAGATCGGGACCCCCTACCCGAGATCCGCCAGTTTTGACACCGACACCTACCCCTATCGAAACCTATAGAAATCGAGCCGATAGGCTTTGCGTGGCAGGGATAGGCAGTAATTTCCATCTCGCAGATTTTGGTTTCTGGCGGTTACTGCGACTTTCCCCGCTTCGTTCAAATTTTTGCAGAGCAAGAGTGCATGTTTATCGTGCCAACTCAATTTGAATCCAGTTTGTATTCTATATTTGTTCGGGTAGGATCCATTTTCGATTGCAATAAAATTCTATATACATCATCTTTTATATATATGTACTTTCAAAAGCACAACAAAGAATTCTGCTCCTTTATATGTATAATATGATTTACAAATACAATGATCTCAAAATCATAAGGTTGAATTCAAAAAATTTAACAGGAATGGGCCTCTGTTGGGCCATGCCACGTGTCGACGTATCGTAGGCACCTTCCATCCAATGAGTGGATGACATCTATCCCAATGATGAGTCGACACATGTTTCCTCCAGCCAATGATGATTTTACACGTGGAAAATCCCCATTGGTCGGGGCTGTTAAAGGGTTATCGGATCCAAAACCCGACCCGATAGCTTAACGGTGTTCCGTTATGGTGGATGCCACGTGTCGGTCACCCTTGACAAAAGCACTTCTGTGACGCGCGATTTATCGTCATGGAAGTAGACACTTCCGTGATGATAATTTTGGTAATGTCATGGAACACTTCTACGACAGCACATGTATGACTATCTTGATTCTGTCATAAATTTGTCATGGATGTACATGCATGACAAAAAACGCGACCTACTGTGACAAACACGTATCATCACGGAAGTGTATTTTTTTTGTAGTGCAAGACTGCGCGCCGGACTCATCGTCATTGAAGCCTGGTTCAGGGGCTACTGAGGGAGTCCTGGATTAGGGGGTATCCGGACAGCCGGACTATATACATCATCCGGACTATTGAAGCATGAAGATACAAGACTCAAGACTTCGGCCCGTGTCCGGACGGGACTCTCCTTTGCGTGGAAGACAAGCTTGGCGATCCGGATATTGTGTTTCCTTCCTTGTAACCGACTCCATGTAAACCCTAGCCCTCTTCGGTGTATATATAAACCGGAGAGGTTGGTCCTTAGAAGGCCGATCACAATTATAATCATACCATCATAGGCTAGCTCTTAGGGTTTAGCCTCTACGATCTCGTGGTAGATCTACTCTTGTACTACTCATATCTTCAATATTAATCAAGCAGGAAGTAGGGTTTTACCTCCATCGAGAGGGCCCGAACCTGGGTAAACATCTGTGTCCCTTGATTCCTGTTACCATCAGCCTAGACGCACAGATCGGGACCCCCTACCAGTTTTGACACCAACATTGGTGCTTTCATTGAGAGTTCCTCTGTGTCGTCGCTGCGGGGCTCGATGGCTCCTTCAATCATCGTCAACGACGCGGTTCAGGGTGAGACTTTTCTCCCCGGACAGATTTTTATGTTCAGCGGCGACGCACTGCGGGCCAATTCGTTTGGCCATCTGGAGCAGATCGACAGCTACGGCCCTGGCCACCAGATCAGGTTCGGAAACCTGAACTACACGGCTGACCTTCACGGAGACTCGATCTTCGATAGATTCGGGCCTGCGCCAAGAGCACCGGACAGCCACGACGGGCATGGCTTTGACCTGCTGTCGGGCAATACTCGGGATATTACCCCTGAAGTAGCCCCAGACTCAAATCTGGAGCGGGATGCATCGCCTAAAGACGGAGGGTTAGACTCCATCCCGCAGGCTGCACACTCATCGGTGGTGGAGCCGAACACGGGTCTCACCTCTGTAGAGGCCTGTGACTTTGGTCCCCCGGATTCGTATCCGGTTGTTGGTTCCAGTCCGCGCACTCTCGGGCCAACCGAGCCAGGTTGGGCTCCAATAATGGAGTTCACTGCTGCGGATATCTTCCAGTACTCGCCTTTTGGCGACATGCTGAACTCGTTAAAAATTCTCTCTTTGACAGAAAATATCGGGCCGAACTATGTCCGGCTGGAGTGGGAAGCAGGCGACAAGGAAATTCGTTACCCACCCACCACCCACTTAATAACCACGGTTGATGATTTAACCGACGTGCTTGACCTCGACTCCGAAGGCATCGACGGTATGGACGACGATGCAGGAGAAGATTTAGAATCTATGGAGTGCCAGACTTCTGCCTTGTCACACGATATATACATGGTGGACACTCCCAAGGAGGATGATGGCGACAATCCGGAAGATAAAACCCCCAGGCAAAAACCAAATCGACGGCGCAGACGCCGCTCCAAGTCCAGCAACAGTAAAAATAGCAGCAAGAGCGCCAGAAGGATCGATACTCCGGTCAACCCCAAAGGCAACAATGACCATACGGAACCAGCGATGGAGCAGGACGAGCCAGGTCACACCGAACACAGTTCGGAGCAGACACCCGATGACAATGATCCAGAGGGACGAGTTCATCAAACCAGCCTAGGACAAGAAGACAGTCCGGACGATGATGCATTCATCATTCCGGAAGAACGCGTGGAATGAGATAACCTCCACAGAAAGCTTATGGCCATAGCGATAAGTCTGAAGAAGCAGAAGCAACAGCTCAAGGCCGTGCAGGAAACGCTCAGTCGCAGATGGAACAAAGTGCTAGACACTGAAGAAAGATATGGCGACGATCGCCATACAAAGAGCTATCCAAAATGCAAGCTACTGCCAGAATTCGATGACGAGGCCATTCCACCAAAGAGTAACACGACCAGGAGGCCATACATACCGCTTCATAACCGCAACAAAGCGGCTACCGACGTTGCACACGATCTACGTGAGCACCTAGGTAAGAAAACTGGTGCAGCTAGGTCCATCTATGGATCTAAAGGACACACCCCGGCGAAGGACTTTGGTCATCAAAACTATTATACCAATCAAGTACCAGTTCGGAATAAACGCCAGACACAACAACAGCCGATGGCATGCCACAGCACGTCCAGATACAGAGGGTCTGCTCACCCCCTGTGCTTTACCGAAGAAGTACTGGACCATGAATTTCCACAGGGCTTTAAACCTGTGAACATAGAGGCATACGAAGGAACGACAAACCCAGGGGTATGGATCGAGGACTTTATCCTGCATATACATATGGCTCGTGGGGATGACCTCCACACCATCAAATACCTTCCCCTCAAACTAAAGGGACCAGCTCGACACTGGTTGAAAAGCCTCCCTGAAAATTCAATTGGGAGTTGGGAGGAACTCAAGGATGCTTTTAGAGCCAACTTTCAAGGGACTTATGTCCGGCCTCCGGATGCTGACGACTTAAGTCATGTAATCCAACAGCCAGGAGAGTCCGCCCGCAAGCTTTGGAACAGATTCCTCACTAAAAAGAATCAAATTGTTGATTGTCCGGATGCCGAAGCCTTAGCGGCATTCAAACACAGCATCCGCGACGAGTGGCTCGCCAGACACCTCGGCCACGAAAAGCCAAGGACAATGGCAGCCCTAACATGTCTTATGACCTGCTTTTGCACGGGTGAAGATAGATGGCTAGCCCGTAAAGGCACCAGTGACCCCAGCACATCCGAAATAAGGGATGGCAATGGAAAGCCATGGCATAATAAAAACAAACGCCAAAACAAGGAAGAGAGCCCGGATAACACAACGGTTAATGTTGAATTCAGGGGCTCTTGACCTAATCAGCAAAATAAGCCATCTAAAGGCAGTAAAGAGGGACCGTCCGGTCTGAACAGAGTCCTGGACAAACTATGCCAAATTCATGGCACCCCTGACAAACCAGCGAACCATATGCACAGATACTGCTGGGTCTTCAAGCAGGCCGGCAAACTAAATGCCGAACACAAGGGAAGGGAAACACCAAGTGAAGACGAGGATGAACCTCGCCAGCCGAACACTGGGGGACAGAAAAAATTCCCGCCAGAGGTTAAAACAGTAAACATGATCCACGCGACTCACACATCCATGAGAAGGCACAAACACGCGCATAGAGACACGCGCGATATAGAGCCCATCGTACCCACACCTAACTACTGGATGTCCTATCCGATCACCTTTGATCAGTTGGATGGCCGAACTAGTATTCGCTGCGAAGGATCAGAAGCCTTGGTGCTTGACCCAATAATCAACGGATACCATCTCACCCACATCCTCATGGACGGCGGCAGTAGTCTCAATCTAATATATGAGGACACTGTCCGCAGGATGGGGATAGACCCATCCAGAATTAGCCAAATTAACACCACCTTTGAAGGGGTGATACCAGGCGTTGAAGCCTACAGCAGGGGCTCCGTCATACTGGAGGTAACATTCGGCTCTCCAGGCAACTCCAGAAGCGAAGAACTACTCTTCATCATCGCACCCTTCCAAAGCAACTATCATGCATTGCTCGGAAGAACGGCCTTCGCCCGCTTCAACACATTGCCGCACTATGGACACCTTACACTCAAGATGCCCGGTCCACGTGGCATCATCACCGTTAGTGGAACCATAAGGCGCTCCTCACGCGTAGAGGAACACGCGACAGCCCTGGCGGCCGGACTATAAGCGGCCTTCAATATCAGAAAACATGACTGGTCATTAAGACCACATACACGGTTAGACGAGTCTGGTAGCCCGGACAAAATTGAACCTGGGCACCATATATGTAATCCCATAGAGGACACCAGGGGCTATATATTTAATAAAGACCCACACTTGGCTCAACTCTATTAGCATGCCAACATCTTACACTTTTATTATACATCGCATACTTACGTTGTACTCTCCTACAAGTTCTCTTTTTTACGGACAACGTTCGCGCGATACCCTTCCAGGATACGGCACAACAGAGATAAAGGCGCAGACGTGCAGCATGGCCCCGCTCCATAGGTTTATTTTTAGATTAAGCCCCTGTGTAAACCTTTTCTATTGCCTCTTGTTGTGTAACCATCCCATGGGTTCCATACCCACAGAGGATACTGTCGTTATTGGCATTTCTCCACGACAGACTTATGCACGTACTTGGAAACACAAGGTTTATAATGAATGGGCATTCTTGAGTCCATCATCTGTTATAAAGTCCGAATACCTTCGAGAGTGTTCGGCGTCATGAGTTTGGCCTTATATGCATCAGCTCCGAATGATGTCTTTGGTCAAATGTTGGGTTTGCCTGACTCCTGGGTTTGCTGCCTTACGTTCCGTTATTATTAGCTAAGGTGGCCAAAGGAGAACTACTGCGATTGTGCCCTAGTTATTACGGATGAGTACCTCAGTAGAGAAAGCCGAAAACTGACTGTCATGATACATCGAGAGACTGATCAACCACTCGAAGACTCATCGGAATCTTTAGGATTCCTCCGCATTAACGAAGGACCGTTTCCCGGTCATGTACATACGCGCCCGTATTCGAATGCACGTGAAGGTACCAAGGGCTACATAGTAGCCCCAACTTTAGACTCCCATGGCTAAGCGAAAGTGTTACAGCTATATAGTCCAGTTGCCTAGTTCGACGTGCGATCACCTCCTTAATGGACCAAGACGTTGGATCAAGTGTGATTAAGCATATTTTTCGCAAACACCCCCGCATTGTATGCGTGGGGGCTGAAGCCAACGACTGCTAACTTTCGGATTACATATATATAAACGGCCACACAGGGGACACAATCATATTTTCAGGCAAACAGTATAAATATAGCCTCATAATCAAAATAAACATTGTTTTTACAATGATTCGATTCATCACTCGAACAAAACATTCTTCGAGCACTGCGCCTCTATTAGGCGGGCACCTTCTGTGACCTGCGCCAACTAGTGCTCGACCGGATATTGGCCCCCTGCCGGATCCTGGGTCGCTATAATGGTGGCCTCCATATCCGTCCAATAGGCTTTAACGCGGGCAAGGGCCATCCGTGCACCCTCTATGCACGCCGACCTCCTCATGGCATCGATCTGAGGCACGACCCCAAGGAATTGCTGCACCAAACCAAAGTAACTGTCCGACTTAGGCCCCTTCGGCCAAATATGGTCTATTACAGACTGCATTGCAAGTCCGGACAGCCTATGAAGCTCCGCTATAGCAGCCATCTTGTCACTTAACGGCAGCGGGCGAGTGGGAGCATTGAATTGCGACCATAAAAGCTTCTCCACTTCCTTACCACCCTGATCATCGAAGAACTTGGCAGCGTCAGCTGTACTCTTCACCAAATTCGCATACGCGTCCGCAGGACTCCATCGTCCATCCAGGGGAGCGTACTTCGGATTGACAAACTTCGTCCGCAGCAAGTAGGAGCCCCCAGCCGCGATTTTACCGGCCTGTTGAAGCTTCTCCCACGCACCCCTGAGCTCGGTCCGTATTTCCTTGGTGGCATTAAGTGCCTTGTCCAGATTGGCCAAACTATCCTTATGCTCCTTCTTAAGGATCTCATACCGGTCAGTGGCCTTTTTTAACTCAACAGCCATTTCGGCTATCTTTTCCTTGCTTCGGCGATGAGCAGCTTGTTCGGCTCTCAATTCCTTGGCCGCCTTTAGGGCAGCCGCATTTCTCACCCGAGCTTGTTCCTTGGCTTGAGCAAGTTCCACCCTCAGGGCCTCCACGGCAGCAGCACCATCTGCAGTCCAAACATATTGCATTAATATCATGCCGCCTTCATATTTCCCTATACAAAGGAAGGCAGAACACATACCTTGTGATTTATCTAGCCGCTCGTTCACCAGCGTGATATCGGCATCAATTGATCCAATCTGCCTCATTAGTTCGGCAACTTCAACAGACTGGTCGGCGGCCGGACCCACAGGTACCTGCACATATTTAAAGCGCAATCATTGATTTATGATCCCCCGTTTGCCTCCTAGGGCGGGCAACCAAAGTCTCAGGGGCTACTATCTATATGGAGCACACCTAGCGCGTGCCTCACAACTAAAGAAATATTTTATTCTTCACTACATACCTCAAAGCCTCTAAGCAGGCTTGTAAATGCTTCATTCAAACCACTCATAGCGGATGAAATCTTCTTGAGCACCTCGGCCATTAATGAGCGGTGCTCCTCCGAGAGCGCAGCTCGCTCCAATAGGCCAGTCAGTACGTCTGACCGGACATTGAACTGTGTCGGACCCTTCCCATCGCCCCTCGTGTGAGCCGAACGCTCTGGACTCAGGGCGGCTTACGTATTGGCTTTCGGCTTCGGCAGATCTGGACTCCTCCGTGACGGCACCTCGGTGTCGCCCGCTTCATGAGTCGGAGAGGCGGGTGGGGTCTCGCTCTCCATCATCTTCGGAGGAAGGTCCCCCAAAGACGAACCCTGTTGAGAAGAGCTGCTAGCCGGACTGCAAAAGGTCAAATCCTGGTTATTGATCTAGGAGAAACACAATACCTTCAAATTGTAGATTGACTTACAGCTCGGTGGAGGGCTGGCCCGTTGGTGGGCATGACGCGGTGAGGGTGCCCGTCGGGGCAGGGGCCCCTGGGGATTCCTTTTTCCCTGGTTTGGGCATCTCCGCCTCCAAGTCTTCTGAGGCAGCCCTCTTCTTCCCGTGTGGGGAGGAGGCCTTAGCCTCCCTTTCCCGACTATCCTCCTTAGGGGAGGTAACAATTCCCCCGGTTCAAATGCGTAGCATGTGGAGTTCGGTTTCTTCGTTCTTCCCCTTGTCCTTCCCTGAGGGCATTCTGATGAGTACCCGGTCAAGCATCTTGGCCATGGTGGGACCAGGCGAGCCTTCGGGAAGTGGCGCCGGACACCTGGTTCTCTCCGCATTGCTAAGCCATTCCTGGCCATGGATGATTTTCAGAATAAACAAATACAAAGCAAGGTGTTCAGCATCAAGGTTACTTACTTGGGTATCTCGGCGATTGCAGCTTAGGCCCGCATCCTCGGTGGTGTCTGGACAATTTGGTCCGAAGAACAATTTGCACATCCCTTCGAGTTTCAAACCGAAGAAGTGCTTAACAGTCCGCGGACCCTCCGGATTAAACTCCCACATCCAGAGAGGCCGGCGTTGACACGGCAACATCCGTCGGATTAACATCACTTGCATTATGCTAACAAGATTTATGTCCCTCTCAAGAAGCTCCTGGATACGGCTCTTCAGTACTGGTACATCGCCAGTGGGCCCCCAATTCCGTCCTACATCAGTCCAAGACGCTAGTTGTGATGGAGGGCCCGAGCGGAACTCGGGGGCGGCCACCCACTTTGTGCCTCTGGGAGCCGTGACATAAAACCACCTTCGTTGCCATACATCGGACACTTCTGGGAAAGAACCCTCTGGCCATGGAGCATCGGCGTTCTTGCTTATTACGGCACCTCCGCACTCCGCATGTTGCCCCTCGATCATCTTCGGCTTCACATTGAAGGTCTTAAGCCATAAGCCGAAGTGTGAGGTGACATGGAGGAAGGCCTCACACACTATAATGAACGACGAGATATGGAGGATGTCGTCCGGAGCCAGATCATGAAAATCCAACCCATAATAAAACATGAGCCCCCCTCACAAAAAGGATCGAGGGTGAGGCCCAAACCACGGAGGAAGTGAGGAATGACCACAACGCACTCATTGGGCTCCGGTGTAGGGATGACCCGCCCTGGAGCGAGAAGCCTGTGCCGGATGTCGGCAGTCAGATATCCGACCTCCCTAAGCTTCGCAATGTCTTCCTCTTGGATCGAGGAGGCCACCCACCGGCCTTGAAGGTTCGATCCGGACATATTGGAGGATTTGGGGTGTTTGGGCTTAGGTCTTGGGCGTTGGAGCTCGAGGTGCGAAAAGGTGCGAGGGAGGTGGAAAAGAGGCATAGGCCTCAACCCCTTTATAAAGGGGATGAATATCAAGAGTCCTCAGCTTGACCACTTGAGGCTTATCTAAAAACACATGGAGTTATACCAACGGTCGTCGTGGGGTCACGCACGCCCATATTAATGGAAAATCCCGTAATAAGAGGAACATGATCTCTACCTCGATGGGACGTGCCAATAAAACCGCCTCGCAACACGAGTCGAGGTGGGGCAAGGAACGCCGGTTCGCATTGGACCAGGCCATGATGCAAGGGCACGACGTACGAAGATGGCCAACTGATCAGATTTATGCTATGGTATGTGAAGATCATCTTGTGATACGTCTCCAATGTATCTATAATTTTTGATTGTTCCATGCTATTATATTACCCCTTTTAGATGTTTATGGGCTTTATTTTACACATTTATATCATTTTTGGGACTAACCTACTAACCGGAGGCCCAGCCCATATTGCTGTTTTTTGCCTATTTCAGTATTTCGAAGAAAAGGAATATCAAACGGAGTCCAAACGGAATGAAACCTTCGGGAGCGTGATTTTTGGAACAAATCTGATCGAGAGAGCTTGGAGTGCAAGTCAAGAAGCTCCCAAGGGCCCCACGAGATAGGGGGCCGCACCCCCTGTTGGGCGCGCCCCCCTGTCTTGTGGGCCCCTCGAGCGGCCACCGATGTACTTCTTCTTCCTATATATACCTACATACCCCGAAAACATCCAGGGGCACCACGAAACACAATTTCCACCGTTGTAACCTTCTATATCCACGAGATCTCATCTTGGAGCCTTCGCCGGCACTCTGCCAGAGGGGGAATCATCCACGGAGGGCTTCTACATCAACATCCTTGCCCCTCCGATGAGTTGTGAGTAGTTTACCACAGACCTACGGGTCCATAGTTATTAGCTAGATGGCTTCTTCTCTCTTTTTGGATCTCAATACAATGTTCTCCCCCTATCTTGTGGAGATCTATTTGATGTAAACTCTTTTTGCGGTGTGTTTGTCGAGATCCGATGAATTGTGGGTTTATGATCAAGTTTATCTATGAATAATATTTGAATCTTCTCTGAATTCTTTTATGTATGATTGAGTTATCTTTGCAAGTCTCTTCGAATTATCAGTTTGGTTTGGCCTACTAGATTGGTCTTTCTTGCCATGGGAGATGTGCTTAGCTTTGGGTTCAATCTTGCGGTGTTCTTACCCAGTGACAGAAAGGGTTGCAAGACACGTATTGTATTGTTGCCATCAAGGATAACAAGATGGGGTTTATATCATATTGCATGTGTTTATCCCTCTACATCATGTCGTATTGCTTAATGCGTTACTCTGTTCTTATGAACTTAATACTCTAGATGCAGGCAGGAGTCGGTCGATGTGTGGAGTAATAGTAGTAGATGCAGGCAGGAGTCGGTCTACTTGTTATGGACGTGATGCCTATATACATGATCGTGCCTAGATAATCTCATAACTATGCGCTTTTCTATCAATTGCTCAACAATAATTTGTTCACCCACCGTAATACTCATGCTATCTTGAGAGAAGCCTCTAGTGAAACCTATGGCCCCCGGGTCTATCTCTTATCATATTTTCTTTCAATCTATCTTTATTTGCATCTTTACTTTTTGCATCTATCTTATAAAATACCAAAAATATATTTATCTTATCATACTATATTTATTAGATCTCACTTTCACAAGTGGCTGTGAAGGGATTGACAACCCCTTTATTGCGTTGGTTGCGAGTTCTCAGTTTGTTTGTGTAGGTGCGTGGGACTTTTGAGGAGCCTCCTACTGGATTGATACCTTGGTTCTCAAAACTGAGGGAAATACTTACGCTACACTTTCTGCATCACCCTCTCCTCTTCGAGCAAAACCAACGCAAGCTCAAGACGTAGCATCTTGCAGATCCGGACATGGTTCGAGTGTTCAATAATTACTTTGGAGTATTCGGAGAAGGAACCCGCCCTGCAATGCCGAAGACAAGACTGCACGCCAGACTCATCGTCATTGAAGCCTGGTTCAGGGGCTACTGAGGGAGTCCTGGATTAGGGGGTATCCGGGCAGCCGGACTATATACATCATCCGAATTATTGAAGCGTGAAGATACAAGACTCAAGACTTCGGCCCGTGTCCGGATGGGACTCTCCTTGGCTTGGAGGGCAAGCTTGGCGATCCGGATATTGTGTTTCCTTCCTTGTAACCGACTCCAGGTAAACCCTAGCCCTCTCCAGTGTCTATATAAACCAAAGAGGTTGGTCCTTAGAAGGCCGATCACAATTACAATCATACCATCATAGGCTAGCTCTTAGGGTTTAGCCTCTATGACCTCGTGGTAGATCTATTCTTGTACTACCCATATCTTCAATATTAATCAAGCAGGAAGTAGGGTTTTACCTCCATCGAGAGGGCCCGAACCTGGGTAAACATTTGTGTCCCTTGCTTCATGTTACCATCAGCCTAGACGCACAGATCGGGACCCCCTACCCGAGATCTGCCGGTTTTGACACCGACACTTGGGTTCTCCATTCATCAAGTGGGCTAATATCAAACAACCTCTTCTCACCGGCAAGTTTGAAGTCATAGTTGAGCTCTTTAATAGCCCAATATGCTTTATGTTCAAGTTCAAGAGGTAAATGACAAGCTTTTCCATAAACCATCTTATAAGGAGACATACCCATAGGATTTTTGTATGCAGTTCTATAGGCCCATAATGCATCATCAAGTTTTTTGGACCAATTCTTTCTAGATCTATTGACAGTCTTTTGCAAAATTAATTTGAGCTCTCTATTGCTCAACTCTACTTGACCACTAGACTGCGGATGGTAAGGAGATGTGATTCTATGTTTGACATCGTACTTAGCAAGCATCTTACGGAAAGCACCATGAATAAAATGTGAACCACCATCAGTCATAAGATATTTAGGGACTCCAAACCTCGGAAAAATAACTTCCTTAAGCATTTTAATAGAAGTGTTATGATCAGCACTACTAGTTGGAATAGCTTCTACCCACTTAGTAATGTAATCAGCAGCAACTAAAATATGTGTATAACCATTAGAAGCAGGAACAGGTCCCATATAATCAAAGCCCCAAACATTAAACGGTTCAATAACAAGAGAGTAATTCATAGGCATTTCTTGATGTCTACTAATATTACCTATTCTTTGACATTCATCACAAGATAAGACAAACTTACGAGCATCTTTGAAGAGAGTAGGCCAGTAAAAACCAGATTGTAGTACCTTGTGTGCAGTTCTATCTCCAGCGTGGTGTCCTCCATATGATTCAGAGTGACACTTGCGTAGGATCTGTTCCTGTTCATGCTCGGGCACACAACGTCTAATAACACCATCTACTCCTTCTTTATAAAGGTGTGGGTCATCCCAGAAGTAATGTCTTAAATCATAAAAGAAAATTTTCTTTTGCTGGTATGTGAAACTAGGAGGTATAAATTTAGCAACAATGTAATTATCATAATTATCATACCAGGGAGAAGTACGAGAAGTATTAATACCAGGGAGCAGTACAAGAAGTATTAATGACCGCTAATTGTTCATCAGGAAAACTATCATCAATAGGCAATGGGTCATCAAGAACATTCTCTAACCTAGACAAGTTGTCTGCAACGGGGTTCTCAGCCCCCTTTCTATCAATAATATGCAAATCAAATTCTTGGAGCAAGAGAACCCATCTAATGAGTCTAGGCTTAGCATCTTTCTTTTCCATAAGATATTTAATAGCAGCATGATCAGTGTGAATAGTAACTTTGGAATCAACAATATAAGGTCTAAACTTATCACATGCAAACACAACTACTAAGAACTCTTTTTCAGTAGTAGCATAATTTCTCTGGGCAGTATCAAGGGTCTTACTAGCATACTAGATAACATTCAATTTCTTATCAACTCTTTGCCCTAGAACATCACCTACAACATAATCACTAGCATCACACATAATTTCAAAGGGTAAATTCCAATTAGGTGGCTGAACAATAGGTGCAGTGATCAAAGCTTTCTTAAGTATTTCAAATGCTTCTACACAATCATCATCAAAGACAAAAGGAATATCTTTTTGCAATAAATTAGTCAGAGGCCTAGAGATTTGAGAAAAGTCCTTAATGAACCTCCTATAAAAACCGGCATGACCAAGGAAACTTCTTATACCTTTTATGTCCTTGGGACATGGCATATTTTCAATAGCATCAACTTTGGCTTTGTCAACTTCAATACCTCTCTCGGAAATCTTATGTCCCAAGACAATGCCTTCATTAACCATAAAGTGACACGTTTCCCAATTCAGGACGAGACTAGTGTCTTTGCATCTCTACAAAACTCGGTCAAGGTTGCTTAAGCAATCATCAAAAGAGGATCCATAAACGGGGAAATCATCCATGAATACCTCACAAATCTTTTCACAAAAATCAGAGAATATAGCCATCATACATCGTTGAAAGGTAGCAGGTGCATTACATAAACCAAAAGGCATACATCTATAAGCAAAAGTATAGAAAGGGCAAGTAAAAGTATTTTTAGATTGATCCCCCGCTGACACGGGTATTTGAGAGAAGCCAGAATAACCATCTAGAAAGCAAAAATGTGTGTGTTTGGATAGTCTTTCTAGCATTTGATCAATAAAAGGTAAAGGGTAATGATCTTTCTTAGTAGCTTTATTTAATTTACGGAAATCAATTACCATCCTATAACCTATAATAATTCTTTGCGGGATCAATTCATCTTTATCATTAGGAACAACAGTAATACCTCCCTTCTTAGGAACACAATGGACAGGGCTTACCCAATCACTATCAGCAACGGGATAAACTATACCTGCCTCAAGGAGCTTTAGTATCTCCTTTCTTACCACTTCTTTCATCTTGGGATTCAGTCATTGTTGAGGATCTCTAACTGGTTTGGCATCTTTCTCCACTGTAATTTTGTGTTGGCATAATGTGGGACTAATGCCCTTAAGGTCATCCAGAGTATATCCAATAGCAGCTCAGTGCTTCTTCAGAGTTTTTAATAATCTTTCTTCTTCTTGCTCTGAAAGGTTAGCACTAATAATAACAGGATATATTTTCTTTTCATCAAGATAAGCATACTTAAGATTATCAGGTAATGGTTTGAGTTCAAACACGGGATCACCCTTGGGTGTAGGGGGATCCCCAAGAATTTCAACGGGAAGGTTGTGTTTCAGCATACGTTCCTGTTTAAGGAACACTTCATCTATTTCCCTTCTTTCTGTCATAAACATATCATTTTCATGGTCTAGCAAATATTGTTCTAATGGATCAGTAGGAGGTACAGCAATTGAAGCAAGACCAATAATCTCATCCTTACTAGGTGATTCTCTATCACGGGGTTGTCTATGAAACTTAGCAAAATTAAACTCATGAGACATACCGTCTAAGCCAATTGTGACAGTATCCTTTTCACAATCAATTTTAGCATTAACAGTATTTAAGAAGGGTCTACCAAAAATAATGGGACAAAAGTCATCTTGTGGGGAACTAAGAACAAGAAAATCAGCAGGGTATTTAACCTTCCCACACAAGACTTCAACATCTCTAACAATCCCAACTGGTGAAATAGTATCCCTATTGGCAAGCTTGATAGTAACATCAATACCTTCCAGCTCAACGGGTGCAATATCATGCATAATTTCTTTATATAAGTCATAGGGTATTGCACTAGCACTAGCACCCATATCACATAAGCCATGATAACAATGATCTCCTATTTTAACAGAAATAACAGGCATGCCTACCAAAGGTCTATGTATCTTAGTATCTGGCTTAACAATATTAGCAGTCTCACCACAGAAATAAATAACATGCCCATCTAAATCATCATCCAAGAGATCTTTAACCATAGCAATACGAGGTTCAACATTGATTTGCTCAGGAGGTGTATAGGTCCTAGTATTACTCTTACGAACAACAGTCGAAGTTTTAGCATGATCCTTTATCCTAACAGGAAAAGGAGGTTTCTCAACATAAGTAGTAGGAACAATAGGATCACTATAGGTGACAGTGTTTTCTTCAACTGTAATAGGTGCAACTACTTTCACTTCAACGGGAGGAGTATATTTAAACCACTTCTCTTTAGGAGATCAACGTGAGTAGCAAAATATTCACAGAAAGAAGCTACTATCTCAGAGTCAAGTCCATATTTAGCGCTAAACCCATGAAAAGCATCGGTATCCATAAAAGATTTAACACAATCGAACATAGGTGTCATACCTGACTCCTTACCATCGTCGGAACCCCAGCCTTCAGAGTTGCATTTAATTCTTTCCAATAAGTCCCATTTGAAATCAATAGTCTTCAGCATATAAGAACCAGCACAGGAAGTATCGAGCAGGTTGTGATCAATGAGAGAAAGCCGAGCATAAAATGTTTGAATAATCATTTCCTGGGAGAGCTCATGATTGGGGCATGAATATAACATTGATTTAAGCCTCCCCCAAGCTTGAGCAATGCTTTCTCCTTCACGAGGCCAGAAATTATATATGTAATTACGATCATGATGAACAAGATGCATAGGATAGAACTTATGGTGAAATTCCAACTTCAATCGTTTATAATTCCAAGATCTCGTATCATCACATAGCCTATACCATGTCAATGCATATCCCTTCAAATATAAAGGGAAGACCTTCCTTTTGACAACATAATCAGGAATACCTGCAAGATTAAATAATCCACAAACTTCATCCACAAAGATAAGGTGTAAATCGGGATGCAATGTTCCATCTCCTGCAAATAGATTAGCTAGCAGTTTCTCTATCATACCCGAAGGAATCTCAAAGTAAATATTTTCAAAAAGTTCAGTAGGTTGAGAAGAAACTCTTTTCTCTTCTGGTCGGGGTGAAGATACCCCGAACAAGCCCCTCAAAGGATTAGTTTCCATAGTGACAAGTAACAGAAAATTTCAGCACACTATATAAATGTTTCCTTACGAAGTTCCACTCACCAAAAGTGCTACACTCCCCGGCAACGGCACCAGAAAAGAGTCTTGATGATCCACAAGTGTAGGGGATCTATCGTAGTCCTTTCAATAAGTAAGAGTGTCGAACCCAACGAGGAGAAGAAGGAAATGATAAGCGGTTTTCAGTAAGGTTTTCTCTGCAAGCACTGAAATTGTAGGTGATAGATAGTTTTGTGATCAGATAAATTGTAACGAGTAACAAGCAAATAAATTAAATAAAGTGCAGCAAGGTGGCCCAATCCTTTATGTAGCAAAGGATAAGCCTAGACAATTTCTTATAATGAGAAAAGAGCTCCCGAGGACACATGGGAATTATCGTCAAGCTAGTTTTCATCACACTCATATGATTCGCGTTCGGTACTTTGATAATTTGATATGTGGGTGGACCGGTGCTTGGGTACTGCCCTTACTTGGACAAGCATCCCACTTATGATTAACCCCTATTGCAAGCGTCCGCAACTACAAAAGAAGTATTAAGGTAAACCTAACCACAACATTAAACATATGGATCCAAATCAGCCCCTAACAAAGCAACGCATAAACTAGGGTTTAAGCTTCTATCACTCTAGCAACCCATCATCTACTTATTACTTCCCAATGCCTTCCTCTAGGCCCAAATAATGGTGAAGTGTCAAGTAGTCGACGTTCACATAACACCACTAGAGGAAAAGACAACATACATCTCATCAAAATATCGAACGAATACCAAATTCACATGACTACTAATAGCAAGACTTCACCCATGTCCTCAGGAACAAACGTAACTACTCACAAAGCATATTCATGTTCATAATTGTGACACCCAATATGCGACCCTATCCAAAAGGAACTCGAAGGTCCCACCAAGGATAGACCCGCATATTGAAACGCTTTTGCAAGGTGGATATCATTACATCAACATTACATAATAGATGGGGATACATACATAAGGCATACAATGCCACATGAATACAACATCACAATACATAAGAGCATCATCCGACTACGGATGAATCACAAACAGAAACTCAAACGACATCCACCCTGCTAGCCCAGGCTGCCGACCTGGAACCTATCCCCTGATCGAAGAAGAAGCAGAAAAAGAACTCAACGCAAGCAAGCATCGCTCTCGCGTCATGATCATCGCATGAACCTGTACCTGCAACTGTTGTTGTAGTAATCTGTGAGCCACGAGGACTCAGCAATCCCATTACCATGGGTATCAAGACTAGCAAAGCTTAAAGGGAAAGGAAAGGGTAAAGTGGTGAGGCTGCAGCAGCGACTAAGCATATATGGTGGCTAACATACGCAAATAAGAGCGAGAAGAGAGCAAGCGGAACGGTCGTCAGCTAGTAATGATCAAGAAGTGATCTTGAACTCCTACTTATGTCAAACATAAGCCAGAAACCGTGCTCACTTTCCGGACTCCGCCGAAAAGAGACCATCACGGCTACACACGCGGTTGATGCATTTTAATTCGGATCTGGTGTCAAGTTATCTACAACCGGACATTAACAAATTCCCATCTGCCAATAACCGCAGGCACGGCTTTCGAAAGATTATCCCCTGCAGGGGTGTCCCAACTTAGCCCATGACAAGCTCTCGCGATCAACGAAGGAATAGACCTTCTCCCAGGTAGACCGGATCAGACTCGGAATCCCGGTTTACAAGACATTTCGACAATGGTAAAACAAGACCAGCAAAAATCCCGATAGGAGCTGCACATATCTCGTTCTCAGGGCACACCGGATGAGCCAGACGTCGGGTTGGCATAGACCCTGGTTGCCCAGGGGCGCAGGACATTGCTCGGTTTGGACCAACACTTAGACAAGCACTGGCCCCAGGGGGGGGGTAAAATAAAGATGACCCTCGAGATGCGCGACTCCCAAGGGAAAAAGGTCTAGGTGAGGCAAATGGTAAAACCAATGTTGGGCCTTGCTGGAGGAGTTTTATTCAAAGCAAACTGTCAAGGGGGTCCCATAAATCACCCGACCGCGTAAGGAACGCAAAATCTGGGAACATAACACCGGTATGACGGAAACTAGGGAGGCAAGAGTGGAACAAAACACTAGGCAAAAGGCCAAGTCTTCCACCCTTTACCAAGTATATAGATGCATTAATAATATAAGAGATATTGTGATATCCCAACCAAAATCCTGTCCACCATGGAGAAATCTTCAACTTCACCTGCAACTAGCAACGCTATAAGAGGGGCTGAGCAAAAGCGGTAACATAGCCAAGCAATGGTTTGCATAGGAAAGGTGTCAAAGGTTAGAGGTTCATGGCAATTTGGGATGGCTAGATAAACAGGTGATAGGTAGCGCAGCAAAGCGATAGAACGAAGCAACTAGCATAGCAAAGATAGTAGTGAGATCCAGGGTAGCGGTCATCTTGCCTGAAATCCCGCACGGAAGAAGAACGAGTCCATGAAGAAGATGAACGGGCGTAGTCGAACGAATCCTCACAATCACAACATTACCGGAACTAAGAAGTAACACCGGAAAGAAAAAAACAACATGGTAAACAACCATCACATAAATATGGCATGATGCACAATCAAGTATGATGCATGTCCGGTTTAATAAGGCATGGTATGGCAAGGCAAAGCAACAAACAATACTACAAGTTAAGTGGAGCTCAAAATGCAAAACACCACATCAATTATTTAGTTCACTCCCGGTTAGGTACTCAACAATATTAAATGTTGGTTAACATGGCAAGAGGTGAAGCATGATAAAACTATACCATCTAAACAATTTAAATGGGGCCGGATATAACAAACAACAAATCCGGTAAATCCCCATATGCATATTTAGTTTTGGTAATGTTCTGCCTATTACATAATTTTAGAGTTGTTAAACAGGAAAATAAAGTGGGCCATGTTAAACTAGGCATTTTTCCACCCCATTTACATATAAAGTTTATTAAATTCGGAGCTACGGTTATTTAGTTATGAAATAAATCATTTTAGCATGGCATTATGCAAAATAAACACAAACAACATGTTAAACATTTTAAACATGGATGAAAATGGCATATTATTAATCTACACAATTTTCTGAGCATTTTACATATATAAATTATTTTAATCCGATGCACAGTTTGTGAGTAATTAAATGCATGAAGTGCAAGGGGTTTTCTGCAAATCTGTAAATCCTGGGATAAATGATAAAATCGCAGAGATGAAAAAAAACACGTGGGCTGAATCTGGCGGAACTGGGCTGGGGGAAATTGCTCACTTTGCAGGCTGGGCCCGGGTCGGTGAGGAAGCGCGCTGGGCTGGAGGCAGCTCACCATGGGCCTTGGCCCGGTCGGTGGAGACAGCTGATGGCAGGCCGCGGAGGAGGCTGGGCCCTCCTGGCGCTGGCTGGGCCTAGCGCTCGTCCACGCTGGCTCAGAGCGGGTCAATGCAGGCAGGACGAGCGAGCTGCCGCTGCCCGTTTCTGAAGAACAGAAACATCAGCAGGTTCAAACGCCAGTGGTTGGGCGTGATGGACTTCGGCGACGAGTGGCTGACGGCGACGCGAGTGCCGGGAACGGGCAGGTCCAGGCGAGGGGTTTCGGATCCGGCGGAGATCGGGGCGAGGAGGTCGGTGACGAACTCGGCTACGGCGACGGTTAACTCCGGCGATGGGGCCGGCTACCCTGTGCGAGAGAGAGAGAGAGAGAGAGAGAGAGGGACGGGGTCAGAGAGAGAGAGAGAGAGAGAGGAGGAAGCCGGACGGGGGCGGCGCGACCTGGTAGGGCAGCGGCGAGGCTTACCGGCGGCGGGGAGGCACTGGAACTCCTGGGGGCGGAGCACGGGAGCGAGGGCGCGGGCTGACGGCGGCTTCGCGTAGCTCGTCCGGGCCCAGATCTGACCCGGGGCGGGCCTGCGATGGGCTCCGATGGGCCCTGCGGGGAGGAGGAGGGAGGCAGGGGCGACGTGGCGCCTTGCCACTGGCTGGAGGGCGGCTGGCTGGCGGCGCGGCCAATCTGGTGGCGACAAGTGGCGGCCGGCGGCTGGGGAAGGTGCGGAAATGGAGGTGGGCGGCGGTGCTGATGATTGGGGGGGGCGCAGAAAACAAGGAGGAGGATGGGAGAAGACCGAAATTGGCAAGGGGGGTTGTTTAAATAAGGCAGGGAGGCTAGGGTTAGGTGTTTTGCTCTGTTTTGGAGCCGTTCAATCTCGATCGGATGGTCCGGAGCGGAGGGGGGTTAGGTAGGTGGGCTAGTGGGCTGTGAAGAGGAGTTGGGCTGAGAGGAGAGAAGAGAAGGCAGCCCGGCAACGGTTTCCGGAGACCAAAAACGTCCGACGAAGGTACCGGCAATGGTACCGCTATGTTTAACGGTTGGGCAGTCAAACGGACTCCGAATGCGACGAAACTTGACAGGCGGCCTGTCTACACTATAATAAGACCGCATGACAAGTTGCAACCCATTCCGAGAACATTTTTATGCCACTTATAAAATAATATTTTAGAGGTGCCGCGGGCGCGTGCGAGTGTGTCTGGACACCGAACGGACAACGGAGAGAACCGGCGGAACCCGAACGGATGCAAGTTTTATGAAAATGATGCCGATGCAATGCGAATGATGACATGAGACGAGATGCATAACAAGAACAAAATGCAAAACAACAGACAAAAACCCAACCACAGAGGAAATATCATATCGCATCTCCGGAAAAGGCAAGAGTTGGAGCTACGAATATGGAAAGTTGCATCCGGGGCATTACAATAATCAGAGGAGTAATAATATGCATTAAGGATCTGAACATATGATCTTCCACCAAGTAAACCAATTAGTATCAACTACAAGGAGTAATCAACACTACTAGCAACCCATAGGTACCAATTTTTCATTTTGATACAAGATTGGATACACGAGATGAACTAGGGTTTTGAGAGGAGATGGTGCTGGTGAATATGTTGATGGCGATTGACCCCCTCCCAATGAGAGGATAGTTGGTGATGACGATGGTGATGATTTCCCCCTCCCGGAGGGAAGTGTCCCCGGCAGAACAGCTCTGCCAGGGCCCTAGATTGGTTCCGCCAAGGTTCCGCCTCGTGGCGGCGGAGTTTCATCCCGTAAGCTTGCCCATGATTTTTTCCAGGGTAAAAGCCTTCATATAGCAGAAGATGGACACCGGGGGGGCACCAGGGGGCCCAGGAGATAGGGGTGCGCCCCCACCCTCCTGGCCAGGGTGTGGGCCCCCTGATGTATTTCTTCCGCTCAATAATTCTTATTAATTCCAAAAACATGTTTCGTGGAGTTTCAGGATTTTTGGAGCAGTGCAGAATAGGTTTCCAATGTTTGCTCCTTTCCCAGCCAGAATTCCAGCTGCCAGCATTCCCCCTCTTCATGGTAAACCTTGTAAAATAAGAGAGAATAGCCATATGTATTGATATATAATGTGTAATAACAGCCCATAATGCAATAAATATTGATATAAAAGCATGATGCAAAATGGACGTATCATTGAGACTGAAGAAGACGAACTGATCCAGGCAGCGAGTTCGTAGAGCTTGTGCCAGCAGTAGTGGCCAGTAACGCGAACACTATATCAAGACAGGACTTTTGGGCTCTCTCACTGTCGTCAAGATAGTTTTTATTAGCTTTCTTGGAAGACCAACAAGGATGTCTCACTATCTTGAACCTTATCTGCATAACTTCCTTTACCATAGCATAACGCGGTACTGTTCTCCGATATTTTGTCCGCATTCTAAAAGAGAAACAAGCAGACACATCACAGGTTTACCATGTTGTATATGAAACTCATTTTGGTAAATGAGTTCAGTAGTAAAGTGGACAGGATAACAGCATGAAACAAACATATATCTATGTACCATGGTCACTTTATGGTCTATATCATTCTAGTTTTTGTTGCCAAATCAAGATAGAGACATAGTTCAAATAATATTTTTCAAGACAGAGCAGAATAGACAGAATATAAGTGTGGGAAACTATAGAGCAATAACAACACTTGTAATGTGCATGACATGAGAACATAACTGTTTATTCAATTGAAACTGAAATCAACATAGAGCAGGTTACAACAGCAAACTAGTTAAAGAAACAGGTTTAAAACATACCTGTTGCGCCATTGGAGTTTCAATTCCATCCTTCAAATTTGAAAATAGTTGGTATGAGTAAATACAGTAATGCAAGAGCAAAGGAGTATGAACCATAGCTACATAACCTGACCTGAGAACAAATCTTCTTCTCCTTTAAGCGTTGAGTTGGGATTCGGAGTGGTGGTCCTCGTGCTTTGGGCACTGCAGTTCCCTTACTAACTGCTCATGTTTGGGTGCTCTGTGATGGAGACGGTGCTGTGTCAACTGGAACTGGGTTACTATCTGTCGGGGTTGGGGTTAGAAGGGGTGTAGCTGGTTCTTTGTCCAATTGGGTAGGGGTACAATCTGCGAGAGTCTGGGTTATGTGTGGTGGATCTGGTCCTTGGGCAAGTACAACCGTGGTTCTATCTGCATCAACTGGTAGCACTATCTTTTCTGAAGACCGTGTTGTTACTCCCTTAGATACTGCCATCACCCTCTCTAATTCAAATGGCTGATAAACAAGAAAAGTAATTGAAAGTATAGACATTGTATTATAGACAGGTGCAATTGATAGTGGGGAATAAAAGAGCGCATGAAATAATTCATATTTATGTTGTCTAACCAAACAGGATAGCATGACACAATTTCACATATATGATGGCTAACTAAACAGGATAGCATGACACAATTTCACATTATGATGGCTAACTAAAAAAGATGGAAAGACATAGTTCAAAATATGATGACTATGTAAACAGGATGACAGGATATAACTATATAATGTGTTTATTAAATAGGTTGGCATGCCATAATTCACATACATTCACGGATAGAACGCCATACTTCAAAATATGATGACTGTAAACACTAAACAAGATGAGATGATATAACTATATGATGTCTTTATTAAATGGGTTGCTATGCCATAATTCAGATAGATGATGTGTATGTACTATGTAAACATGGTGGCATGATATAATTCAAATATATGATGTAAAAACTAAGCAATGCAAGACAACATGCATGAAATGGGTAATATAAGCTTGCACTACAAAAAAAGACACATCCGTGACATTTTGGGCCGAACGAATTTTTTTCTGTCATACATATGACACTTCTATGACGATAATTGTGACAAAACCCGGTATCATCATAGATGTGGTGGGCTCCTACTTATATGACAAAAAATCATGACAGAAAATGGGCTTTTCGTCCTGGGCAGGCCAGAGACGCGGCTGCATGACATTCTTTGGGCCGTCCATGACGGAAAAAACCGTGGTAGAAGCGAGGGAGAGGAAAATTTTGGGGAGTTTCCGGTTACAGTGGGAGGTCAGGGGCCGAGCGATGCGTGTTTCTCTTGTACACATACGCGTGTGTGTGCGAGGTGTTGGCTCTAACTGAACCCGAGCGAGGCATTGGGCTCTAACTGAACCCGAGCGATTGCACTACAGGCTACGCATTACTGAACACGAGCGATCGATCGATGGCTATTAACTGAACCCGATCGAGCGATTCCTTCGCTACTGCTGCTAACTGAAGCCAATCGATTGGATGAACAGTGAGTGTTGCAGGGGGTTTGGATGAACAGTGAGCGGTGGCGTTGCCTCTGGATGAATAGGACCCTATGGTGTGGTGGAGGGTTGGATGAATAGTAGACGGTGGAGGGTTGCCCGTGGAGGGGTGGCTGAACAGGACCCCGTGGTGTGGAGGGCTGGATGAACAGTAGATGGTGGAGGGGTGGTTGAACAGTAGCCGGTGGAGTAGCGCGCTGTGGAGGCTGGATGAACAGGAGCCCGTGAAGGATGGAGGAGGTCGACGGTAGCCTGTGGAGGCTGGAGGAGGTCGACGGTGGAGATGAACAATATCCCATGGAGTCCCGTTTTGTGGTACGCCACACCCCTCCCGATCAACAGGACCGTAGGAGGTCTGTTTTGTCCGTTTTGCGGTATGCCACACCCCTCCCGATCAACAGGACCCCCGTTTCGACCATAGGAGGTCCGTTTCCTCCGTTTTGCGGTATGCCACACCCCTCCCGATCAACAGGACCCTGTTCCAAACGTAGGAGGTCCGTTTCCTTTGTTGTGCGGTACGCCAGGCCTCGTTTCCATCGCTTGTTCCGTCCAAGCCCTCCCGATGAACACGACCACGCATTCTGTTCCAACCCAGCCGGTTGGCTCCCACGCGTTCTGTTGCCTCCCGATGAACCCGACGCATTCTGTTGCCTCCCCATGAACACGACGCATTCCGTTGCCTCCCCATGAACACGATGCATTCCGTTCCTCCCCATGAACATGACGACGACACTGTTTCTCCGTTCCGACCCAGCCATGTTCACGAGCCCAGGTGGGTCCCGACTGTCAGGCACTTCCTTGCCTGCAAAGATGTAGCTGGTGGTTCCCAGCAGTCAGGGGGGTGAATCATTTTGCTTTTTCCCCGGACGCACTTCCTTGCGTGTGAATGTGTAGCTGCTGGGTCCTAGCAGTCAGGGGGGCGAATCGTTTTTTTTGCCCGGACGCACTTCCTTGCGTGCGAATGTGTAGCTAGTGGGTCCCAGCAGTCGGGGGGCAAATCGTTTTTTACGCACTTCCTTGCGTGCGAAGATGTAGCTGGTGGGTCCCTGCAGTCAGGGGGGCGGATTGTTTTTTCCTGGACGCACTTCCTTGCGTGCGAATATGTAGCTCGTGGGTCCCAGCAGTCAGGCGGTGAATCATTTTTTTCGTGAAATACGGTGGCCCGTCCGGTGGGTCCCCGCTGTCAGGTGGAGAAATAATTATTTTGCACGTAATAAGGAGGCACTTCCTTACGGCTGCCATGGACCCAGCTATCAGCCTCTCCACGTACAGTCCACGTCTGATGGAAGTCGTTCCTTGACCACGTTGACCACGCCGTGCCGAGAGCACCACGGCGATGGACGACAGCGAGGCCTAGGAAGGGGACGACACGGAGCCGAGGAAGACGCGGCAGTGGATGCACACGCGGAGAGGAGTACGAGGGTTCACTGGTTCGGCTGCGCTGCCGTCGCCGCAGAATAACAGGGGGTGTGGGTGAGTGGAGGGATGGCCTGGCCAACAGTGGGAGTAGTAGGGGGCGGTGAGGCCTCTGCGCCAGCACAGTCAGCCATGGGAGGCAGGAGCAGGTGGCACGACCGGCGCTGCTTTGGTCGGCTGGAGCAAGAAGACCAGAGGTTGAAGAAGCACGACGGCCGTTGGATGGGCGTCGTACGGTCACTGCAGCTAGAATCATTTATATTGACTAAGTTGACAAAGCCCTTGGTACGTCAACTTAGTAGGCCCACAGGTCAGCTTCCGAAACGGTGCACCCTAGATGTCAGGGGGAGGAATCATTTTTTGGGAGGGTGAAGCTAGAATATCCGAGATTGAAGAAGAAGCACGGCATCCGTTGGATGGACATCCAACGGCCACTGCTGCTAGAACCTTGTGTTGACTATAAGTTGACAAAGCCTTGCATACGTGTCAACTCTGTTTTTAGGGGCCGCGTCAGCTTAGTAAGGCCAGAAGTGTGTGGCAGAGAACTTATAATTTGAGATTTGTAAGAATGTGCAGCCCATTTTTGAATTCTAATGGAATTTACTACAGCCCATTTACAGTTTGTTAAAAGTACAGCCCATTTCAACCAACCGTTCAAAACAGAATTCGATAAAATTTCCCACATTTTGATGGGATCCGAATGTTTTTATCCCGAAATTTCTAGTCAGATTAAATACAATCTCAATATAAATTTATATTACATAAAAATCCAACGAAACATTGCACTCGCAACAATTAATGAAATTAAAATTTTCAATATCCAAAAATAATATTTTATAAAGTAATCATGTGTTTGGTGCATTTTTTATAGTTACTACCCAGTTTTTATAATTACATCTCATTTATTATTTCTTAAAGCCCATTTTCTTGTTAAGCCTAATGCATCCCTCCTAGGAAAGATTTGTAGCCCGGCGGGGCGGAGAATAACAACTTGACCTTCCCTGGGTATTCCTTAAAAAAAGTATAGCTGAGCTAGCCATTTTTAGCTTGAAAAAAATTTAATATCTGGGCTAGATATCTGGCCTGGGCTAGACAGGCCACAGCCCGCCCAGTTAATACCTACAGCGATATTTTCGTTGTTGTTCAGAGGAGAAAAATTAATATCTGGGCTAAACATCAAAAAACTCTACAGTGCTCACACCTCAAAAACGTAAATTTTGCTCGAGCTGCTTGGTCCCAGCTGTCGGCCGCTTCTTGTGCAATTCTCTCGTTTATTGACTACTCCCTCCTTTCTGGTTTATAATGCTCAATTCAAAAATCTCACCAATCAAGGTAGATGGCGAGTGGTGGAATACTTTTTGTAGTTTTGCAAAAGCACCTAATTAATGCTCTTGTTATCCTCAAAAAATTATGTTTATCAATGCATTAATTGCAATGCATGCATGCATAAAGTACATGCATTGGTCAATTTTCTCTTAATACTTGCATGCAATGATTTAATGCACCTTGGAATCTGAACATGTGATGGAAAA
>NC_041391.1:490345639-490362383 GCF_002162155.2 Triticum dicoccoides
AATGCATTAATTGCAATGCATGCATGCATAAAGTACATGCATTGGTCAATTTTCTCTTAATACTTGCATGCAATAATTTAATGCACCTTGGAATCTGAACGTGTGATGGAAAACAACCAAATTGAGCCTTATAAAATGGAAAAACTAAAATTTTATGATAAGCCCTATAAACCGGAAGGAGGGAGTACATAGGTTGACAATGGTGTGGGACCGTGATGTCAGGAAACCAGGAGGAAGCAAAATAAATTATAGTTATATATATATATATATATATATATATATATATATATATATATAATAAGGAGGCACTTGCGTACGTGAGGCTATGGACCTGGTGGGTCCCCATTGTCATCCTCTCCAAGTAAAGTCATCTCCTCGCCCGCGCGCACTTTCCGCCCGAAACAGTCAGTGCCGCCCGCCCCGCTTCTCGGTACAGGTGATTGCTCCGCCTTCAAACAACACAAGTGTGGTCCGTTCGTCCATCTATCGCACACATTAATGATACGCGGTTGCCGAGGCAGCTACTCCGGCGCCACACGTCTGTCCCTTTCTCCTGTCCACACCACTAGTACCCACCATGGCTTCCTTGTGCTCCAGCACTCTTCGGGACAGGCGGACGATGGACCACAAGGAGATGGCAGCCATTGCTGCCGACCGGCTGGCCGGTAGGCAGCCGGAGGACGACGATGTCCCAATGGAGAACATGGTAATCGATGAACCAGCACCAACCCCCTCCTCCGCGCCATCCTCTCCGGTGCATTGCACCATGACCATCGGCGAGGCCCTTGCCCAATATATGGATAGGGTGAGGCAGATGCGTGAGGAGCAGTTTCGGGAGGCGCAGGCCGCCGCCGCCTACAACCACCATCTCTTCCAGGAGCACCTGCAGGCGGAGGAGCAGATCGCCGCGGAGCGGGCGGAGCAGGTGGCGCTGCTCGACTCGTAACACTCCACCCGCAAGGGACGCCTTGAGCGCTGGCGGTACTGCATGCGGGTGGCGGAGGCTGCGGCCGCCTACAAAGAGGCTAGCAAAGAGGGCGATGAAGCGAGCGAGCCGCTGTTTGGCGAGACTGAGGAAGAGGCAGAGGACAATGTCAACTCCGACGAGTTCTCGCTCCGCTGGCGTTGACGAGGCCCTGCTCCGCTAAGGCCCCGCGGCGCCAACAACGAGGCAGAGGACACCGCCGGCTCCGCTGAGGTCCCGCGGCACCAACAACGAGGCAGAGGACACCGCCGGCTCCGCCGAGGCCCCGCCCCGCCAACAATGAGGCAGAGGACATCGCCGGCTCAGCCGAGGCCCAACCCTGCCGGCAACGTGGGGGAGGATTTCCACCGCTCTGCTGAGGCGCCGCCCGCCGACAACGAGACAGAGGACATCGCTGGCTCTGCCGAGGCCCCGCCCCGCTGCCAACGAGGCTGCGCCACACAGAAAACAAGGAAGAGTAGAACACGGTAGGTCGCCGCTGCTCGGGTCCAAGTAAGGCCACCGCTGCTACCCTCCGATTGAAGCCAAGCTAGGCGGGTTGACCATTGATGTCCGGTTAGCTTCTTGGCGGCGACATGGAGTCAGAGAGCTGCGTTGGAGAAGAACGCTGCTTCTACTTAACTGCTGGTGCAGTTGGCTGACTGACACATGAGCCCAACAGGCCACATGTCAGTTATGCAACTGCACCTGCAGTTAAGTCAATGAAGCTTCTGTTCGGCTCAGCGGGACACAGGTGGGTAGTTTAAATTAATTATACCTCCAGCGCACCCCTTTTTAGTTGAAGAATGTATGAAATGTAATGAAATCTGGCATGTTTATATGAAATCCAACCGTGTATGAATGAATTTATTACGATTAGTTCGAATTCCTGTATCACTGGCATTGGATGAACATGCAAAACAATACGTACTAGCATTATTCCCAGGGTGTTCACCTCGTTTGCAGCAGTTTCACATGTACTCCCTTCGGTCCTTTGTAGTCTGCATACAAGTTTTGTCTGCAGTCAAAGTATCTCTACTTTGACCAATCTTATACAAAAAAGTATGCACTTTCACAATGTGCGAAGTAAAAAGGAACATAAGGAGTACAAAGAGTTTGAGCAGCTTTTTAGCGTTTTTGTACATTGCAATCAAACACACAGGCCTGGCAATTCATAGAGAACATTCAAAACAATCGATGATTATGCATCTCAGCGACTCACATGTCAGAGGCAATATTTACTTCACAACTAAAGAATAAAGAAAAAATTGATCAACGCTGCTGACAGCAAAGGGTGTCCCATTCGAAAATATCAAACGCATGTTTTGCTAAAATCAATGAGCAAATTTGACAAGGTTGTCCCATTCCAAAATATGGAATGCCTATGATTGTGGAATGGACAGGGTTTGCCATCAGTTCGGACATTGACATGGCACCTCGTGCTAAATAAACCACCTGTTCTTTTTGTGTAGTTCCACCAAAATCAACCAAATTCACATGTAGCTTGTATGATTTCGCCCTTATATGTTGCAACGCCTTGAACTTATCGGCACCTCCTTTCTTGTGGTGGAAATGAATGATTCGATGTATTCATGAACATTTTGTGCAGTTCCCATTGAAATCAAGCTAAGCACCCCTGTTTGCACAAATACAAAAAAGTGATTAGTATAAAGCAAACTGTACTATGAATTGACAGTTTCAACAGGCACATACATGGTCGATGTAGAGCACACTTTTAGAAAAATGGAACTCACCAAAAAGAATCCTAGAACAACATTGTACTCGCGCATCACATCAAAAAAATGGAGATTTGTCAGTCCTTCTGAGCTGAAGTTAGTTTGGTCTTGTGGGGAGTAATGTAACCATCCTTCAGCTGCTCCTTCTGATGAGAAGATAGACAGGGCTTCTTCATCCTGGCATAATCGGAAACTAGTCACTTCACGTACTCCATATTCTTCTTTAGAGGAAGATGATCCTGTTGTGCAAAGACAAGAGGACTACTAAATGCTAGCATCCCTGTTTGCTCGAAAAAAAGGAAAGGAAATATTTAAAACAACACAGATGAAGCACTTCTCAAGGACAATACCACTTTTTCATGACCGTATCTAAACAGTAGCACAACACCAATAGAGATGACAAAGCTCAATCATATGGATGAAATCAGTGGGCGAGTACGAACCTTTGTCAGGAGGCTTATTGTGTAGAGCATACAGATGAAGCACTTCTCCGGAACCATCTGTTGCTATCTACGGTGGTGGCCATGCTTACTATATACTCCTCAATTAGTTTAATGTTTCCAACATCTTCTTGTGCAGTTCCACTAAAATATATGGTATCTTCAAAGAAGAACCCTATTTGCACAAGTAGAGATAATTACTTATTACATTAAGAGTGGCATCAAATCAGTGGCAAAACAATTGCTCATTCCAGCCATAGCAATAAATTAAGATGCAAAACTATATCATTACTTGTGTCATCACAGTTCCAGTCCTTCATTACAGCATCGGGTGTTGATTTTTGTTTTTCTTTCGCTTGTTGTTCCCCTTCATCACTTGGTTCAATAACAGACAAGCTTCGCCTTCAATGTAAGATTTGGCATGTCAATTAGGGAGCACAAGTATAGTGCTAAACTTAATTTTCTGATGAAAGTGGCAAAATACAGGCCAGCAGTTGTGAAATATCCTTATCTTACCTCAATGGGATATTATGGTGCACATACAGATTGGAAGTCTTGTCTCCATTTGTGCAGTTCACTAAAATCAAGCAAAATTATCGTACAAGTAGCACAACATATGAAAGCACACTGCAGAATCATGTGAAAGAAGGCTAGTACTGACCTCTCATGATGCGGAATTCAAACAACTCACAAGAAGAAGATCTAAACCAAATTCGCCTTAATGGATAGGATGTAAGATCTCCTCTGGTGTAGTTCCACTAAGATGAAGCAATCAAGCAACGTTGTCGATGTGACATTTTGGTTGAACTGCACAAAACACCCTTAAAACAAAAGTGTTTTGTGCAGTGCAACAAAAGGTCACAATGGCAATGAGGTGAAGTAGATAACCCTGTTTACACAGAGGTGCAAAGGAAACAATTAGTGGTCAATAATGGTGGATGATACAGAAGCCAACAAAAAGAAGCGTCTACCTTATCTAAATGGGAAAGAAAGCAAGACAGTAGCATTTCTCAAACGGTGGCATTGATTAATGTTAACATAGAGATTATATTAACAATAAAATTTGTTAAACATGTAATTTGCTTTTAACTATGGCATTGAATCAATTTTCAAGCGGCATTATTAGAGGGTGTTTGTTTACAGGGACATTTTGGTGTAGGGACTAAAAAAACTCCGTGTCAGTCCCATCTAAACCAAACAGGAGGGACTTTTAGGGACTAAAAGTGGGCATTTGGGACTAAAGAAAGAAGACCCCGAGGGTGTCTTTTTGGGACTTTTTCCAACAGTTGCCCCTGCCATGCATCGCACCTTGTTTCTATTAGTTCATTACTAGGGGTAACATGGTCTTTTAGCATGTCATTTAATAACCTCTAGTACATGTTTAGTCCCTCGAACCAAGCAGGTAGGGACTAGGGAGTTTTTAACCAAACAGGGCCTTAGATTTACAACAGCTAATGAGTTCACAGGACAGTGGACGCACCAGCACCATGTGCATCTACCGATGTACTGTGGTCATGCACAGTGTTGCAACAAAGAACAAACAACCAAGGAGCATATTTGTGTTGGTCCCAGTTTTGTTATCTTTAGACACCTTTCCTTATGTGAGCGTAGCAAATCTAGTCCTGCTCAAACTCTACAGCCTTGTCCCTTCCTTTCCTTTTTGAACTAGTACTTTCGCCCCTTCCTTTCCTCGTTGAACCACGTCCTATATTTATGCGATACAACTTTCCCCACTACTTTCCCCCATTCCTTTCCTCTTTGAAGCACGTCCTAGATTCATGCTATACAACTTTCCCCCTTCATTTCCTCTTTGAACCACGTCCTAGATTCAAGCTATATACAACTTTTCCCACTACTTTCCTCTTTGAACCATGACCTAGATTCATGGTATACATACAGCTAGAGCAATGCATGTGGAGTAAGTAAATTATACCTTAAGGTTCTTGGGTCGTGGTTCGGTGGGCGTCGGGACAGCGGCGAAGAAGAAGGGACCGGAGGCCCTCCCACGCTGCCATTGGGTGGAAAGTGAACAGCTGCGCCGGTAGTGGATTCCCTCCCTCGCCAACGGCGACAACGTTAAGCCTCCTTCCCTTCCCAGCGGATGGATCCTGCCGGCTCTTTGAGCAGCAGTGAGGGGAGAGTCCGGGAGAGAGAGGCCAACGAAGTCTTGTTTAGATCTGGAGAGGGCGAGAGAGTGTGAAGAGAGCAACTACAAGCGCTGAGGCTCCAGCGTGTATATATATACTGGAGAGAGAGTGTGAAGCGTGTTAACCCTAGAAAACATTTTGACCAGTCAAAGAATCCTCCTGGCACAAATTATGCTCAAGTGTAGTTATCAAACCCGAGACCTCAAGTTTAATGAGCAAACAGGCTAACCAGCTACACAACCCTCCCGTTATTTTCAACGAGAGGAAAATAACCTTTTATACATTTCTGCATTCGTGTGACAAGAATGCCGTGTTTTTTTGTGTTTGTAGGAGTCATTGGGATTTCAATCATAATCGTGTCATGTGGCTTTGGTGGTAATACTATCCACAGTGGTGCAAAAATAATGCAGCCTTAGTCACCTTACCTTTCTCCATGTAGTACGTTAGGTTCCACCAGTCAGAGAGTGAAACAAACAAATTAGTAAGACAAATTAAAAGCGCCAGCGGTGTATCTTACCTCACACATCTCGCTACTGCTCAAGAACACTGTCCAATTGATCCCTCTGTTTGCTCACGTACTATTTTAAGTGAATCCTTATTATAACATGCACACAAATTTTGGGCACTTGTATTCGACTTAAGTCAGTGTGCCACCGTATCTTGTATACTTACTATTCCCTCCGTCTAGGTGTAATAAGTCACGTTATAAGGTGCAACGGGACCAACGTGCGTGCGTGTGCGTGTGTGTGTGTTTAACAGCATGTGTGTGTTAGAGAGTGCGGACAGCTGCCACGCCCGCTCCTGACCAGCCTGGCCCACCCAAAGCCCCTCCATCGCCCGCGGGTGCTTCACGCCCAAAACGGTCAGCACCGCTCCAAAAAATCGGTGCCGCATTCATGGCCGGGCAAAAGCGGACGCGACCTCTCACTGGTGCAAGAGTGATGGTTGCTTCGTCCGTCCAACTTACTGCTGGGTCTATGTGATTTGACGGCTCATTGGTCTTTATTACTGAGGTGGTAGGACTGCTGGATGTCCCACTCTTTCGGCGAAATGAGGTACTACTACTACTAGATTACAATTTTATTGATTCTTACAGCGTAGGAGTGCAAGAGCAGTGAAAACACGTAGGCTCAGTGATTACATGGCCCACCTCACACTATCACCGTGCCACACCTAACTCTTTACATAGTATTCCCTCCATTTCTAAATATTACTAGATGAGTCCCCGCGCATTTCTGCGAAACAACGGTATATCTCTCTAATCAAAATTATCGATTTCATAGAACTAAAAAAACTCTATAACCGCATGACAAATGTGGTAGCCAAACTAAATAAACTCCCATCATCATTTAGATCATCACACAGCACCACGACAGCAGTCTCACAACCGCTCGAATGCATATGGAACTTTTGTTTTTCACAACGGCTCTTAGCAAATCTCGAGGACGAGATTTTTCTTAAGGGGGATAGTATTGTGACACCCCAAAAATTTGGCCTTGTTTTATTAAATTAAAATTTTGCTAGGAATTAAAACTTTGGATTTCTGAGCTCCATTTTGATTTTTTTTAAATCATTTCCTTCCCTGTTATGATGAGTTTTTCCCAAAGAGAAAACTTTTCAAATATGTTTTTGGACTTGTTTAACCTCTCAAGAAAAACTTTCCTTTTATCAGTATAACTAATTAACTAAGTTAATTGCTTGATCTTTACCTTCTTGAAAATAGTTTTTCAAGGTTATATGGCCATATTTGAACTACAACCATTTGATAGATTCAATTAAAATTTCCACAAAAATTTGGAGATGTCATGTGATGTTTTTAAATCACTTTTATGCAAAAATATATTTCATTCATGAAATATTTTGAGCCCTACACTCAGTTTTTCTTCTCTGGTCCAGAGTGCATTTTGCACTACAACCCTTTTATATATTTCTTTAAAACTTCTACCAAAATTAGGGGAGGTCAGTAGGAGCATATTATTCCATTTTGTGCAAAAATCCAGGGTTGTTCTTTGAAAATATTGAGTGAATCAACCTCATTTCCATTCTGGACCAACTTGATGATTTGTACAGCAACCACCATTTTAATTGCTCCTATATCCATGATTACTTTTTCTACTGGTAGTCCCCCTTGCCAAACCCTTAAGTCCAGGAGCATGCACCCATTGGGTTAATTTTGGTTCATGAAATAATGCCATTTATTTCCTGTCCAGAATTGAAATTCTGCTAGACTTGCACTAACAAGTTTGTGCATTTAACCAACTAACATCACCACCCTCTCTTTCATCCACAGAGACACTGATTTGGAGATTTTGGCCACTCCAAGAAATGCCTAAGTGCCCTTAGCATTTTGTCAAACACCATATGGGCATGATCTGTTTTGGCATGATTTTTTGGTTTGCACTGTGAACCTGATCTCCTGACCAAACCAGCTTGTCTACTGATCCCCTTGCAAGCCATAGCCTAGAACTGCTAATCCTCAGCTCCAACCAAGCCATCTAGCAGGCCAGGGCATTTCGACGAACAGATGGTCGGCGTGCTCTGGGCACGCCCAGAGTGCGCATATTGCAGCCGCGCACACGAGCCGACACGTTGGCCCCCACGGTTTTGGCTCGCTCTGCAGCACCTCGCCACGCGCTACCCTTCTCACCGCAACGCGCCAAGCAGCCCCCGCCACGCCCGGCAGGCCAAGAGCTAGACGCCGCCGCCGCCGACAGCCCCTGCTCCATTCAGCGCCGCCCAAGCCACCCCGGCTCGCCACCTGGCCCCAGCACAGCCCGAGCTCATCCACACGGGTGTCCGCTAGCGTTCGTCGCCGCCACGTCGCCCTAGCTACAGAGAGACGGTTCGCCGGAGAGCTTATCCCCACCGCCGCGGAACCGACCTTGGCTCGCTATAAATGGACCCCCCCGAGCTTCCCCGAGCACGCAGGCGACCTTATGCTACCCCCATGGCGCTCCCCTGCCTCACATTCGACCCGGGGAGGCCTCCTTCCTCATCTCCGGCAACTCCGGCCGCCGCCACCGCCCCGGCCAATCCGGCACCTCCAGTACCTCCCCCTCTCCGTTCTCTTCGCAAGGAACTTCCTCATCCTCCCATGAACCTTTCCCACTACTTGATTTTGATCGGGAACCATCGCCGCCACAATGTCACTTCGCCACCGAAGCTTTCCTCCACCGCGGAGCTCGCCGCCGGCAGCTCCGTCCACCTCCAGCTACCCTGCGACCACCGGGAGGACCGCACTGGAGTGGCGGATCCATCCCCGCCCTCAGGGCCCCGCGAGGAGCCGCCAGTCGCCGGCGACAATCGCCGGAGCTCCGCCTCCGCTCGGGACAGAGGAAGGAGAGGGAAAGAGACTAGTCAAACCTGACTAGTGGGCCCCCTGGACCCACTGTCAGCGACCCCGTGCCTGTCCACGTGGGATTAAGTGAAGACGTAATCCGCCTAGTACGTTTCCCCGCTCCGAAAGCGTATTCCCCTCCGAAACGTTTTCTTTTCTGTTTTAATTTAAATAACAGATTTGACCAGAACTTTGACTCGCTATAACTTTTTAAATATAACTCCAAATGAATTAATTCTTTTTCCTACATCTCTCAAATATTGTCTAGTTTATTTTAAGATTTATTTGAATATTTTCCAAACAACTTTTTTGTGCTGTTTTTGAAATAGGTGTTATTTGCATATTCTTGAAAATAGGATTTTTGGGAGAGAAAGAAGCTTTCAAAAATTTTGGAAAGCACCCCCACCTCTCCACACCATGAAGGCAAGCATTCTGAACCCTGGCATAATGTTTTTGGTGTGTTATTTGACACGTTTATAACACCACCTTACTTCGGAGGACTTGTTATTTCATGTGACATGATCATTTGCATGGAAGCATATCAGTGATTTCCTTGCTGTTGGAAATGAATATTATTGTGATGGTAATCCTCCTCATGTGCCTTGCATGCATGCCGGAAAGGAATCCGGGAAAGCCTCGGCCTTGGGTAGGCGTGAGCTTGTCACCGGTCCCCGTCAGGACGGTTATGTCCAGCATGGCATGGTAAGGTACATTGAGTGGTGATTTCTTCGGTTGGAATATATTTGTTATACATGTCATGCAGGGAACTCATAAGCCTCCTGAGTCGGCCATAGATCGAGTCTTGTTCCGGTAACCCCCATACTTGTTTTCGTACTGCCACTGGTCCCTACCGTAGGTGGGGTATGGTTCAGTAAGTTGTTAACCCTTGTCTTGGCACACACCGTACAGAGAGGCCATGGTGGAAGATACCGGTTGTAGCCGGTAGGCATGCCACCTGGTCTGGGGGCATGGGTGTATCCGGTTGGGACCGAGAGGGGGGCACCCCTTAGAGCGCGCGATAGAAATTTGATCCCATGCTACGCGAGGTTGTAGCCTCCCCACTTAGAGTTTTGCTTAACAGGTGTCATGGGTGATTCCAGACACGAGTGAAAGCTGGTGTGTGCAAGTCAGGTGTGTTTCTATTAAAAGACCGTAGACGGAATTAGTCCGATGGACTAAAGGAATCCGTTACTCGTGGGTAAAGAGTACACTCTCTGCCGAGATATTAAACCTATTCGAATAGCCGTGTCCATGGTTAAGAATTACTACTCGTGACTTGTGATATCTATGATTATTATTATTGTTGACTAACCCGTGATATTATTGTTATTACCGAGTATCTCTGGGATGGTTCTACCTCCGGGATATTCATTATGATTATTTCTTTTAAAGCCCTTTATGTGGTGTCGCTCAGACGCCCGACTGTGGCATTTCTTTTAAAGCCCTTTATGTGGTGTCGCTCAGACGCCCGACTGTGGCATTTCTTTTAAAGCCCTTTATGTGGTGTCGCTCAGACGCCCAACTGTGGCATTTCTTTTAAAGCCCTTTATGTGGTGTCGCTAAGACGCCCGACTGTGGCATTGCTTGCTATTTGTTTCATAAATTTTTATACTACCATGTTATTGCATTTTTATAAATAGCTTGCTTGCACGCATCTGAGTTTCATTGTGACCGACGTCATGAGCTTATAATATTTTTAGCACATCATGGTTATATTATACCTGTGTTCAAAATGTTTGCGAGTACATTCAAAGTACTCACTGGCTTGTCCCTGGCTATTGTCTTGGCCAGATTTTCTTGCACAGAGAGGAGCGACGCGATGCCAGCCCCGTAACCCACTCAATGGAGATAGCAGCCTCGCGAAGATAGGAATTAACCTGGTCAGCTGTTCCCGTGGGAAATGGATTCCCATAGAAACTGATGTTTCACAACCCGCTTCCGCCATCAACCACTAGAAACCATTTGTTGTACTCACTGGCCAGAATGGTCTTGTACTACATATTTTGTATTTTGCTTGGAATTTCTGTATCAAGTTGGAGCCTCATCAGCTAACAGTAATCCTGGGGCTGATGAGCACGACGGTCTTTTCTGGAAATTTATTACCCGGAAAAACCGGTCGTGACAGACTTGGTAACAGAGCCAGGCTGACCATTGGCTAATCCTATCTTAGCCAGGTCAATAAACTTAGGCAAACCAACCCACTAGACCTTAGCCAAACCCCAGCCAAGCTTCTCGTGCAAGATAGCCACACAGTGACCCAACACCTTTTTGGCAGTCGGTGCCCAACCTATCAACCTAACCTGTCACTCATGCGCCAGTGACTGGCCCCTAAATAGTCCTTTCTCGCAAGCGTGCAAAGGGAGACTCCGTCCCCTTTTTCTTATAAAAAGGGCATGCTAGCCTCAACCCAGCACAGCACAGCCGCTACCCCAAACCGAGCCACAATGCCTGGACCTATAGTGCACAACGAAACTACAGCAACCAACCTTGGAGGTTTTGTGACCATCCTCGCAAACCTCACCCGTCGTGCCTACGCGTTAGAGGAGCCACCAGAATATGTTGTGTATCAAGGACCCATGAGCGGTGAAGACCGTCAATTCTGGGCCACTGTGCACATCTACGGTAGGGGTCTAGCACCCGAGCGCCCCTACAGGTTCACTGGAAGGACAACTTCCTTTGAGCCACAAGCCATCCAGCTAGCCGCTCGAGAGGCTATAGTTCATCTCAGGCACTTGTCGCCCAGAGTTAACTGTCGCTCGTTCCACTACTACCCCAGACGTGAAGGGTATGGTAGACCACCCCAAGTTGCCAACGGAGATCACGAGACGGACCCCGCATTGTTGCACCTAGTGCGCTATGTAAGTGCACTAGAGGCACTGTTCGACCAGATCACCATTGATCTAATCGCAGCTCGTGGAGAGCTGGTTCGTCGAGCCCCGGCGAGAGGAGAAAACGAGCCCAACGCCGACAACCCAGTCGTGCTGTTTGGACAACCGATCGAGACCTCAAGATCTGCCCCAGCCATCGGCCAAGGTGCTGCGATAACCCCAGAGGTGCTTCGTCGCATTTTGGGAGCACACTCCAACGGAGTTGTGGCCAACAATCCCCGCGATGGTCATCATCACTACCCCGACCCTGCAGTTCCCCCGCCATCTCCGACTAATCCCGGCAGTGAGACACGTGGAGAAGCCTCAACATCCACCAGGCACGCCCGTTTAGACATGAACGAGGTAGACTAAGCCGTATGAGTAGCACCAAGTTTCAATGTATCCTCGCTTTGTAATCATGCGACCGCGTATTTTAACGCAGCCTGTCTTTGTGCCTCTACTTTAATAGTAGCCTTGCATTTTTGGTCAGTGCATAGCTGCATATTTTCCGGGCACGACTACCAAAACCAACCCGACGACAACCACAGTAACACGTCTCTTTATGAGATATGTGTATCTCCGACACTGACCTGACCTTTGGAGCTAAGCTGGCAAATTTATTACCTTTCACCACGGTAAAACAACCCGGCTCCATTGCTATATAAAGACCACCTTGTGACCTTACCCAACAACCCTCACTTTGTGCACAACACTCACGCTTTTTCCTGTCATGCCGAGCCCCAGCATTCATATGAGAACCCCAGATGCAACCCCAGGTAGCTTTGTCAAAATATTGTGGGATTTTACCCGCAGCACCATGGGTTCTACCCAGCCACCTCAGTATGAGCTGTTCAAATCGAGGATCACCCCATCCACCTCGGAATATTGGGCAGCAGTACACATTCCTCCTGTAGACCCCAACCAAGATCCAATAGAAGTTTCCTTCGTGGGGAAATTTATGCCAACCCCACACCTGGCCATAGAAGCTGCTGCGAAAGAAGCGATTGCTCGTCTTCGATCCGCAGTACCCTATGCCCGCGAACGAGGATATTATTACTTTCCGAGTCGTGCAGCACCCGGAGAAGTAACATCTTTTCCCGGTGGACGTATTGAGAGAGACCCAGTTCTGGCCAACCTGATCCAGTACATCATTGCTCAAGAGCATTTGAACCAGCGAGTGATGGATTATCTTCAGACCCTCGCAGATTTAAATCCTCAAATTGCCATCGGCAGACCACTGAGACCCGACCCAGAGAGACGCATACATAGACTGGTCAATCCACTTCCTCCAATAGAAGAGGAGTGTATCCCTTTACCAGAGACATTTTATCAGGACCCCACCCAGTTACCATTTTCATTTTAGACGTCGCTATTGTATTTGTTCCTTGCAACATTTATTTATGTGTGTGACTTATGCGTGATACCCTGAGTTTGTATGACGAGTCAATTATTTGGCTTCTACTAATGTGTGTAGTTTTTGTTGTGGATTAGGCTCCTAAAAATTAACTATTTTTCCCTCGCAAAATCCTGGAGTGAGACTTCTTTTTCCTGAATTGCTACACCTGCCACTTCACGACGCGGATTAATTAATTTCACACAGCACCACGGCAGCAGTCTCACAACTGCTCGAATGCATATGGAACTTTTGTTTTTCACAACGGCTCTTAGCAAATCTCGAGGACGAGATTTTTCTTAAGGGGGATAGTATTGTGACACCCCAAAAATTTGGTCTTGTTTTATTAAATTAAAATTTTGCTAGGAATTAAAACTTTGGATTTCTGAGCTCCATTTTGATTTTTTTAAATCATTTCCTTCCCTGTTATGATGAGTTTGTCCCAAAGAGAAAACTTTTCAAATATGTTTTTGGACTTGTTTAACCTCTCAAGAAAAACTTTCCTTTTATCAGTATAACTAATTAACTAAGTTAATTGCTTGATCTTTACCTTCTTGAAAATAGTTTTTCAAGGTTATATGGCCATATTTGAACTACAACCATTTGATAGATTCAATTAAAATTTCCACAAAAATTTGGAGATGTCATGTGATGTTTTTAAATCACTTTTATGCAAAAATATATTTCATTCATGAAATATTTTGAGCCCTACACTCAGTTTTTCTTCTCTGGTCCAGAGTGCATTTTGCACTACAACCCTTTTATATATTTCTTTAAAACTTCTACCAAAATTAGGGGAGGTCAGTAGGAGCATATTATTCCATTTTGTGCAAAAATCCAGGGTTGTTCTTTGAAAATATTGAGTGAATCAACCTCATTTCCATTCTGGACCAACTTGATGATTTGTACAGCAACCACCATTTTAATTGCTCCTATATCCATGATTACTTTTTCTACTGGTAGTCCCCCTTGCCAAACCCTTAAGTCCAGGAGCATGCACCCATTGGGTTAATTTTGGTTCATGAAATAATGCCATTTATTTCCTGTCCAGAATTGAAATTCTGCTAGACTTGCACTAACAAGTTTGTTCATTTCACCAACTAACATCACCACCCTCTCTTTCATCCACAGAGACACTGATTTGGAGATTTTGGCCACTCCAAGAAATGCCTAAGTGCCCTTAGCATTTTGTCAAACACCATATGGGCATGAACTGTTTTGGCATGAATTTTTGGTTTGCACTGTGAACCTGATCTCCTGACCAAACCAGCTTGTCTACTGATCCCCTTGCAAGCCATAGCCTAGAACTGCTAATCCTCAGCTCCAACCAAGCCATCTAGCAGGCCAGGGCATTTCGCCGAACAGATGGTCGGCGTGCTCTGGGCACGCCCAGAGCGCGCATATTGCAGCCGCGCACACGAGCCGACACGCTGGCCCCCACGGTTTTAGCTCGCTCTGCAGCACCTCGCCACGCGCTACCCTTCTCACCGCAACGCGCCAAGCAACCCCCGCCACGCCCGGCAGGCCAAGATCTAGCCGCCGCCGCCGCCGACAGCCCCTGCTCCATTCAGCGCCGCCCAAGCCACCCCGGCTCGCCACCTGGCCCCGGCACAGCCCGAGCTCATCCACACGGGTGTCCGCTAGTGTTCGTCGCCGCCACGTCACCCTAGCTACAGAGAGACGGTTCGCCGGAGAGCTTATCCCCACCGTCGTGGAACCGACCTTGGCTCGCTATAAATGGACCCCCCCGAGCTTCCCCGAGCACGCAGGCGACCTTATGCTACCCCCATGGCGCTCCCCTGCCTCGCATTCGACCCGGGGAGGCCTCCTTCCTCATCTCCGGCAACTCCGGCCGCCGCCACCGCCCCAGCCAATCCGGCACCTCCAGTACCTCCCCTTCTCCGTTCTCTTCGCCAGGAACTTCCTCATCCTCCCATGAACCTTTCCCACTACTTAATTTTGATCGGGAACCATCGCCGCCACAATGTCACTTCGCCACCGAAGCTTTCCTCCGCCGCGGAGCTCGTCGCCGGCAGCTCCCTCCACCTCCAGCTACCCTGCGACCACCGGGAGGACCGCACTGGAGTGGCGGATCCATCCCCGCCCTCAGGGCCCCGCGAGGAGCCGCCAGTCGCCGGCGACAATCGCCGGAGCTCCACCTCTGCTCGGGACAGAGGAAGGAGAGGGAAAGAGACTAGTCAAACCTGACTAGTGGGCCCCCTGGACCCACTGTCAGCGACCCCGTGCCTGTCCACGTGGGATTAAGTGAAGACGTAATCCTCCTAGTACGTTTCCCCGCTCCGAAAGCGTATTCCCCTCCGAAACGTTTTCTTTTCTGTTTTAATTTAAATAACAGATTTGACCAGAACTTTGACTGGCTATAACTTTTTAAATATAACTCCAAATGAATTAATTCTTTTTCCTACATCTCTCAAATATTGTCTAGTTTATTTTAAGATTTATTTGAATATTTTCCAAACAACTTTTTTGTACTGTTTTTGAAATAGGTGTTATTTGCATATTCTTGAAAATAGGATTTTTGGGAGAGAAAGAAGCTTTCAAAAATTTTGGAAAGCACCCCCACCTCTCCACACCATGAAGGCAAGCATTCTGAACCCTGGCATAATGTTTTTGGTGTGTTATTTGACACGTTTATAACACCACCTTACTTCGGAGGACTTGTTATTTCATGTGACATGATCATTTGCATGGAAGCATATCAGTGATTTCCTTGCTGTTGGAAATGAATATTATTGTGATGGTAATCCTCCTCATGTGCCTTGCATGCATGCCGGAAAGGAATCCGGGAAAGCCTCGGCCTTGGGTAGGCGTGAGCTTGTCACCGGTCCCCGTCAGGACGGTTATGTCCAGCATGGCATGGTAAGGTACATTGAGTGGTGATTTCTTCGGTTGGAATATATTTGTTATACATGTCATGCAGGGAACTCATAAGCCTCCTGAGTCGGCCATAGATCGAGTCTTGTTCCGGTAACCCCCATACTTGTTTTCGTACTGCCACTGGTCCCTACCGTAGGTGGGGTATGGTTCAGTAAGTTGTTAACCCTTGTCTTGGCACACACCGTACAGAGAGGCCATGGTGGAAGATACCGGTTGTAGCCGGTAGGCATGCCACCTAGTCCGGGGGCATGGGTGTATCCGGTTGGGACCGAGAGGGGGGCACCCCTTAGAGCGCGCGATAGAAATTTGATCCCATGCTACGCGAGGTTGTAGCCTCCCCACTTAGAGTTTTGCTTAACAGGTGTCATGGGTGATTCCAGACACGAGTGAAAGCTGGTGTGTGCAAGTCAGGTGTGTTTCAATTAAAAGACCGTAGATGGAATTAGTCCGATGGACTAAAGGAATCCGTTACTCGTGGGTAAAGAGTACACTCTCTGCAGAGATATTAAACCTATTCGAATAGCCGTGTCCATGGTTAAGGATTATAGTCTGGGATGGGTCAGGTATCGGTCTTAGTGTCGGTCTTCGGAGGTGAAACGGTTAACCAGAAATGGAATTACTACTCGTGACTTGTGATATCTATGATTATTATTATTGTTGACTAACCCGTGATATTATTGTTATTACCGAGTATCTCTGGGATGGTTCTACCTCCGGGATATTCATTATGATTATTTCTTTTAAAGCCCTTTATGTGGTGTCGCTCAGACGCCCGACTGTGGCATTTCTTTTAAAGCCCTTTATGTGGTGTCGCTCAGACGCCCGACTGTGGCATTTATTTTAAAGCCCTTTATGTGGTGTCGCTCAGACGCCCGACTGGGGCATTTCTTTTAAAGCCCTTTATGTGGTGTCGCTCAGACGCCCAACTGTGGCATTTCTTTTAAAACCCTTTATGTGGTGTC
>NC_041391.1:490362477-490365067 GCF_002162155.2 Triticum dicoccoides
ACGCCCGACTGTGGCATTTCTTTTAAAGCCCTTTATGTGGTGTCGCTCAGACGCCCGACTGTGGCATTTCTTTTAAAGCCCTTTATGTGGTGTCGCTCAGACGCCCAACTGTGGCATTTCTTTTAAAGCCCTTTATGTGGTGTCGCTAAGACGCCCGACTGTGGCATTGCTTGCTATTTGTTTCATAAATTTTTATACTACCATGTTATTGCATTTTTATAAATAGCTTGCTTGCACGCATCTGAGTTTCATTGTGACTGACGTCATGAGCTTATAATATTTTTAGCACATCATGGTTATATTATACCTGTGTTCAAAATGTTTGCGAGTACATTCAAAGTACTCACTGGCTTGTCCCTGGATATTGTCTTGGCCAGATTTTCTTGCACGGAGAGGAGCGACGCGATGCCAGCCCCGGAACCCACTCAATGGAGATAGCAGCCTCGCGAAGATAGGAATTAACCTGGTCAGCTGTTCCCGTGGGAAATGGATTCCCATAGACACTGATGTTTCACAACCCGCTTCCGCCATCAACCACTAGAAACCATTTGTTGTACTCACTGGCCAGAATGGTCTTGTACTACATATTTTGTATTTTGCTTGGAATTTCTGTATCAAGTTGGAGCCTCATCAGCTAACAGTAATCCTGGGGCTGATGAGCACGACGGTCTTTTCTAGAAATTAATTACCCGGAAAAACCGGTCGTGACAGTAATTTATCAGCGAGATTAATTTGTACAATGCTATGAAGCTTCCAGCTTCTGTTACATGTATCTTGTGTCCAAGGTTGCCCGTTGCAACATTTCATTAAATACAAAGGAGACTAACATGCATGCTATTGCATCTCAATGATTGACAGATCATAGCAAATATGTACTCCCTCCGTTCCAAAATAAGTGTCTCAACTTTGTGCAAACTTTAGTACAAAGTTGTACTACTACTAAAGTTGACACTTATTTTGGAACAGAGGCAGCTAAAGAAAAAAAATGATCCATGCAGTTCCCTAGCCCTTGAACCGTGAACCCTGACCAGGCTTCAATTTGCTGGCAACGTTCGAGCTTCCTAATAAATGAAGTTTGCAACCTTTTGACCATCGGATCATTTTGTGCAGTTTCACCAAAATCGAGATGAGCATCCCTGTGGCAAAGAAATTGAAGAAGCATGATTAGAATAAGATTACTGGGACTAGTTGATGAGACATAAACTCATCACAAATACAGTACGTAGAAGCCAGTATAGGTATCAGGTATGTGCGAGGCAAAGAAGTAGAGAAATTTCCACAGGAAGTGATGTGGGCAGCTGGAGCAGTGGTGCAAGCAGGTTGTAAAGGGAGTTGTACCAGAGGGACGTAGCTCAACCTTGAGGAGGGCGGTGGGAGGCGGCAACTGCCCATGTCGCGGCAGTGAGCAAGGGACGAAGGCAACCTCACCGGCTTTGTGAGAGAGAATGGCGGGGACCCCTGATCGGGATGTGCCGACAGTTGGTTTTCGCTGTCGGCGATGGCCACCGCATCTACACTAAGCATCGACCCCTTCCCCAAGCGGACGTGATCCGCCGGGATGTTAGAGATCTGTCCACAGTCGTTTTGTGCAAGAGAGTGTGAAGAGAGGAACCCCAGCAAGCAACCGTGTAGGCTGGCCCGTCCTGACTACGTATATAGTGGAGTGGTTTCCTTTTCTCTCCATATGAACCTATGATATTGCATACGTGCCACTGAAGAAAAAAAACTATTTATAAATGACGCGGCACCTACTACTCGTTCTCCTATAACCTTGCACTTGGCATCTCCAAAATATTAACCTTGCGGTTGGCTCTTCGCCTCTTCGGGAAGTTGAGCAATAATGGTAGTGCAGTATATATCGTTCTGGCTATATGAGACCGAATGAATTGCTGCACGTCCACCACGTGGGCGTGGGGCGAGGGAGAGTGCTACATACGGAGCAAAATGAGTGAATCTACACTCTAAAATACGTCTATATACATCAGTGTTTGGAGTATGTACAAGTAGTTCATATTGAAATCTACTAAAGGACATATATATTCCAAACAATATGATATAATCTCTATAACCAAGGTAGTAGGGACGAGGATTAAACGGAGGGAGTAGTAATTTTTTCTCCTCGTCCTGTGAGCCACCGCACGCATGAGCGAGGGAGCGGGCGTAAGGCGGAGCAAGCTTCACCTCATCCTACGAGCCACCGCGCCCGTGGGTGGGGGAGACAGCGTACTAAGCAAGCTTCTCCTTGTTCTACGAGTTGACGGGACACATCAAAAGTACTCAAGTGTATAGAGCCTTGCCTCTAAGGTAGGCCCCACATGGTTTGCCTCTTTTTTTAATTTAACATAACACATCAAGTCGCAATTTGTTTGTTCACCCGTGGTAGATGATCCTCCCTCCACCAAGTGGACAACCAGTACACGTGCCAAATTACCACGTGGGCGGCCTTTTTCATACAGAAATGAGCTCCACCGTGTACCCATGCGGGTGTGGTTGGGAAACAGACAGGAGTACGTGCATCGTGCATGCACCTCTTCTCTTCGTGCAGGTCCCCCACCTACGTGGGTGTGTGTGAGAGATACAAACCGTGTTC
>NC_041391.1:490365512-490368372 GCF_002162155.2 Triticum dicoccoides
TGTGTGTGTGTGCAAGTCAAAGATATAGGGCGACTGGCCTACTGGAACGTTAGAGGGCACATGTCAAGTTTGTGTGTGGCAGGGAGACATGACTAGAGCGCTCAATGTATCGGTGTGTGTGGGGGGGAGGGGGTGGGGGGATGGGTAGGCAGAGGCCTAACTATAGAGGTAGAACGACTCGTATATGTGTTGATAAGGAGAGACCCAGCTATGTCTTGAGGGAGATCGGTCAACATCCATACATAACTGAAGGACGGGAAATATGATGGGACAGAGAGAGAGAGAAGAGAGAGAGAGGGAGGGAGAGGGAGGGAGAGGGGTAGAGTGCTGGATGGGTGATGGAGTTGCTTCTTAGAGATGTTGGGAGAGGCCTACTAGACAAACTGAGGGTGGAACTGCAATGTTATCAATAAGAGTGGGGATGTGTTTCTATGTGTGCCTGTGCGTGATAGATCGGTCGGGACGCATCCATGGATGATGAAGGGGAACCATGTGTTTGGTAAGCAAACCTAACTAGATCGGTAGATCAATTGTTGTTTGTCGGAGGAAGGGAGAGACACAACTAATGAGGTAGATCGATCGACGTTTGGGTAAAAACTAGTTATAAGGACCTAGCTAGATATATGTATAGCGAGAGATCGGTCGGTGTACATCCATTTGTTAGAGGCAAATAAGGCCCAGCGAGACGGATAGGCAAATAGAATGGATCTAGGAGGTGGTGCGAGAGAGCCAACTACTAGCTAGATAGGGGGAGGAGTGTGCAGTTGTGAGATCGATGAAAACAGGGGCGAGAGTTTACACGTGTGTCTGACCGTATGAGAGACACGACGCAAGGACACATAAATGAGGAGATTGAAGGTGTGTGTGTATGTTGTAGGCAGGCATCGCTGGAGAGGTTTATCTTGTGTCGGAAATGAGTTGTGGAGACTCTGGGAGAATGACCTAAAGAAAAAAATGAATGTGCCTTGTGGATAGAATGCCGAGGGAGGGGGAGGGCGAGGAGGGCGTGTGCATGCACGAGAGAAAGTTAGTGGTAGCTACAATGGTTAGAGGATTGTGTGGGTGTAAGAGACTAACAAAGATCATAATTTGATATGAAAGCGAATTCATATATTTGAATATGAGATCACAGTGTTTTAAACATTGCATGCATGAATATAGCGGTGATACACGTGATGTGCACATGTTATACCATAAGCTAAATGCCAAACAATCTAAACCATACTATACATCAAAAATCTCACATTTTATTTGAATTTGTGATAATGTGTGGTGTTTGCAGCTTACTACTAAATATCGAGCAATCTAAACAATACTATATATCCAACATTCTCACATTTTATTTGAATTTGTGGTAATGTGTGGTGTTTGCAACTCACATCTAAATACTTGTAGGCGTAGGGGGCGGGGCACCATACATAATGTGATAAACACATTATACATATGAGACATGGTTTAGATTATGAAGATCTAGCTAGAGATAGAAACGTAATGTGATTTGAAATCAAAATAAAGTGGATTAAAAAATCTAGTTCAAGTTCATATAGTACACATAGTTCATATGTAACTCGAGACTAATCATGTGGTGTGCTGTGAAGATAATACACAAACGATGGTTTAACTTGACAATAATGATGATTGTAGATCTTATTAAAACAGAGAAATGAATTCAAATGCTTTGACTTCACAACAATCATTACTGTAGATCTTATTCAAATAGAGAAAAAAAATTCAAATTTAGTTCATATTGAAGCGGTAGTATATACGTTTGGAATGCACTAAAACGTTCATTTGAGTAGTAGGTTGCATGCATTAGACACGTAGCGAAATATTTTAATTGAACATAACATGAATTCAAAGTTTTGAATGACATTTGTAGTGCGCATTGATTTGGTACAGTACATGTTAGGCTTGTCCGGAAATTTCAACCCGCGCCTTGTTAGCCCGAAATATTTAAGATATATCTTTGTCTCGTTGTGCTCTGACAACTCCCTCCATCTCAACCCACGCCTTGCTATTTCGAAAATACAATGCACGCGAAAACTCCCACCGCCTGTGAAATCCCGACACGTGAAATGCCCGTGGTACCCCTGAATCGAAAGAACCGCCTCAAATCGGTGGGGGGTACTTTCGTAACTTACCCCGCATTTCGGACAAGCGCGTGTCTAAGCCATGGTTCCCCACTTCCATCCCATCCGCCCACCCATTCATACACCAAGGCCGCAAAAACCCACGACGAAATCCTACACCCCGCTCCGTCCGCCACCCAGCTGGAGCCTCTTCCCCGATGACATCGTCCACAGCAACACCTCGACGTCCCTCATCCCCCGTACCGGATGAGGATCTGTCGTCGATCTCATCGTCCTGCCGGTGCATCCACCCCGTCCTCCACCTGCAAGGAGCTGCCCCGATGTTCCCTCGTCTTTCACGCCACCTCCATTCCCACACCACCGTATTCACCTGCACCACCGGAAGAACATCATCATTACCGTTTCCTCAGATGAAGCTGCGGCCTAATCGGCGTCACCAAAGAGGTTGTACACTAATCGCCGCATTCTCTTCTTGATTCGATCTCACGGTGCTGCCGGTGCTCGGTCCCGAGCCGACATGGCACGGCTCCATCCACGGCGGCATCGCCGGCCACTTCCTCCACGGGGTCGCTCACTCGGCGGCAACGTCCACATCAGTAGGAGCTGCTGCTGCTTTAGCTCTCGCTCGTGCTGCTGCTCTGCTCTTGCTCTCGGTCGCCTTCCTGGTCTGCTCTTCCTATTGCTCTTGCTCGCGCTGCTGCTCTCGCTCTTGCTCTTGCTTGCGATGCTGCTCCGATTTAGCTACACTTCAGTCGACTGAATCGACTTTT
>NC_041391.1:490368824-490376483 GCF_002162155.2 Triticum dicoccoides
GAAAAAGCTCGGCACGGGGGGGCCTAGAGGGATGGCCGGGGCAGCGGCGGACCTGCGGTGGGGAGTGTTTTCGGGGCAGGTGGGGTGGCGCACCGTCAGCCGCGGGCGGCGGGGGGCTGTTGTTTGGCCGGTGGTGGCTGGCGGCTCAGGGGGGTGGAGGTTGAAGATGAACTGCAGGCCCTTGATTTCGTATCCAACAGCTGCAAAATCGACTGACTAGAGATGAAAAAGTCAGTCGACCAACGTGTAGCCTCACTTTTCTAGTGCGTTCAGTTTCGACAGCAAAATTCAGTTTCGACATTTAAGTTCAGTTTCGACAGTTAAGTTCAGAGATGAGTGGCTGATGTATTTTACATCTAGCACTTTGTGGTTATGTATTTTACGTCATGTATTGGAGATGCTATTAGAATTCCACTCAGGTTAATGTTGTTCGTTGTCTCTCTTGTCCTGCTTCAGCCTCGGCGTCGTACAACTCACCAGAGCTGCTCCAACAACGAAACCCTCCATCACAGCAGAGTAGTACCTCGGGCTCCATCTCCAAACGCCTAAGATCTTCTTCCCCTCCTCTGACAGCAAAGTCAGTCGGAGTATCCTCACCGGCCAACCCAATCACGCTGAGATCGACATGGCTTCACCAAAGAAGTTGCACACTTGTTGCATCTCTTTTTTACTCTACATGTTATATATATTGTCCACTAAGCACACGGATTTGTTCCTTTAGTGTCTCCTTGAAATAAAAAATGTAGGAATTTTAATTTTCACTTGTCCTCCTTTTCAAATTCCTATTCATTAAGCACAAGACTAAGAGATAGTAGCATTATAACCATAAATTTTCTTGTGGTTTGACTTAATCTCACCATGCTTCTTTGCATCCTGTGATCTTCCAATTGTTGTGAATCAAACACCCAGATTGGCAGAAATCCTGTGTTTTTAAATTCTCTGTTTTGCACATGCATTCCTATCCTACTCCTGTCTATTTCCTATCCCTGCATTGTTGGAATCCTCCAATTCAAACGAGCCCTTACATAACTACTTCTCTTATAGATAGTTGTCAAAGAAAACCTTGCGTGGTTTGTCCCGCTCCTGCTGCGCCGTCATCCACCCCAGCTCAGCTACTCCAACGACAAAAGAGTCCAGCACAGCAGGGATCCGGGCTCCAGACTGTCTTTCGCCGCCTCAGATATTCTTCCCCGCCACTGGCAGCCATGAAAACTCCATTACCATCATCAACCGAGCAGATGACCTCGATGACTACACGGGTCCGCAAGAGAGGTCACACTCTTTCGTGTCTGCTTACGTTATGCATCACTTAATATTACATGCTACTTTATCATCCTGTTCACTGATTATACTCTGAGTCAGCTCCAAACTAATGGTCAAACTTGAGTTTTTAAATGGTTGTGGGGTACATATCGGGGCCGCTATCAATAGTATCTATCTACTATCTGGTTAATCTCCGGTGTCTACTATGAGTTTCATGTTGGGTGGGAAACAAACAATAAAGAAGCCATTATCTGTATTTTTTAACTGAAGCCATTATCTGCCTGCTATTATTGGTTTTGGGTCTATCCATAGGTTGCTACCATCACTCTGGATTTCTGCATGCACTCCTTACATAATCTCACTATGTTTTATTCCTATGCATGACAGTTATTGTAAACAATGGAACTAAACATGTAGAGCAAAAGAGATGAGCCTTGCATGGCAATAAAAATTCATGCAAACGTCTCTCCATGGTAGGCACAAAGGCAGACCCCCTCCACGCATTTCGGATTGTAATCGAGAGGAAGATATCTGTTCTGAGGGGGATTCAGAAGGAGAAGACAACTCCTATTTACCCCCTGAGGTCTTCGCTCTAACTTGGCATGCTGATGTTGGTTATATCATGCATATGGTGCCTTGCATTGCTTACTTTATACATCAAATATGTCATCTGCTTAGTTATATCATGCATATGGTGCCTATGATGATTATGATTGTGATCGTCCCTCTAAGGACTAAACCCTCTGGTTTATATAGACACCGGAGGAGGCTAGGGTTTACATGGAGTCGGTTACAAAGAAGGAAATATAATATCCGGATCGCCAAGCTTGTCTTCCACGCAAAGGATAGTCCCATCCAGACACAGGACGAAGTCTTGAGTCTTGTATCTTCACGCTCCAATAGTCCGGACAAAGTATATAGTCCGGCTGTCCGGATACCCCCTAATCTAGGACTCCCTTAGTAGCCCCTGAACCAGGCTTCAATGACGATGAGTCCGGCGCGCAGTTTTGTCTTCGGCATTGCAAGGCGGGTTCCATCTCCGAATACTCCAAAGTAATTATCGAACAACTAAACCGTGTCCGGATCTGCAAGATGATCTTCACATACCATCGTAGAGAGAATAATATTTCACAAATGTGATCTGCTGACAACTTTAGACAACATGACATGACACTATGGTCAGGTCATTATTCGAACCGTTTTCCCACAACCAGCCACAATGCATATTGCGAGGCGGTTTCCTCGGCACGTCTTGTCAAAGCAGAGATCATGTCCCCTTATCACGGGATTCCCATCAATACGGGTACGGGTAACCCAACCGCGCTATCAATCGTGGCGCTTGGCAAATAAGCGATTCTCAACGGGTAAGTGGGGAGGCGCACCGCTTTCGTCGCCTCTATAAAGGGATAAGGGTTCCCCATTTTCACCAACGCCTTCTTTCTTCTCTGCTTATCCATTCTCACACCCTCGAGCTCCAGCGCCCTAGTTCACGCTTTCTCCGCACAGCCAAACATGTCCGGAGCAGGAGGCAAGTGGGTGGCCTCCACCGTGAAGGAGGAGCATATTGCGAAGCTCCGAGCGGCCGGATACTTGGCCGCAGACATCGCGCACCGGCTCCCGGACGAAGGGCAGATCACTCCAACTCCGGAACCCCACGAGAGGGTCATATTTCTCGCCCACTTCGTCCGTGGAATGGGATTTCCACTTCATCCCTTCGTTCGCGGGCTCATGTTCTACTACGGGCTAGATTTCCATGATCTAGCCCCAAATTTCATCCTCAACATCTCGGCGTTTATCGTCGTGTGCGAGGCCTTCCTCCGCATCAAGCCTCACTTCGGCTTGTGGCTATGAATCTTCTGCGTGAAGCCAAAGATTCTGAGCAGCCAGCAAGCGGAGTGCGGAGGTGCCATGGTAGGCAATATGCCCAACGTCACCTGGCTAGATGGCTCCTTCGCGGAGACTGTGAAAGGGTGGCAATCGGGGTGGTTCTACATCACCGAGCCGCGCGACGCCAACTGGGCGGCGGCCCCCGAATTCCGATCCGGAATCCCCATGCGGCTCACCTCCTGGGAAAAGAAGGGCATGGCCTGGGGCGAGCCTACGGAGCTGACCGGACTTCAGAACTGCATCAATAATATGAAGGACAAGAAAATCAAGCTTGTCAACATGGTCCAAGTCATGCTTGTCCGCCGGATTCTTCCGTGCCAAAGGCGGGCTTTTAATCTGTGGGAGTTCGTCCCGACCGAACACCAGACGCTTCAAAAGCTCTATGGCATGACGCACAAGGGCGTGTGGAAGGCGTTGTTCAAGGCCTCCGAAATACCTCCTCCCACATCCGAGGACCGCGGACTTCACGCCACGCGTCTCCCTCATCCGGTGAGTTTTCTGACTACCACCGGATGCAGTTTTTCCCAACGTATTCATGGGGGAATCTTAAGTCATTGTGTGCATTTGATCAGGAGTATGTGGAGACGGCGGAGCGGATTGACTGTCCGGCCCCACTACCAGTAGGTCCAGCAGATGCTCTCCTGGCGGAGATGCTAGTCCCGGCGCCCTACAAGGCGCTGGAAAAGAAGGCCGAAAAGAAGGCCCCGGGGACCAGGAAGGGTCTCCGGCGTAAGGTCGCCTCGTCCAAAGACGACGAGGAACACTCCTCCCCCGAAGGGGAGGCGGAAGAAGAAGGGGCCGCCCCATCCGGAGAGGACGAGGGGCCTAAGAAGGTGATACGTCCATTTTGCATCATGCTTTTATGTCAATATTTATTGCATTATGGGATGTTATTTCACGTTATGTCACAATACTTATGGCTATTCTCTCTTATTTTACAAGGTTTACATGAAGAGGGAGAATGCCGGCAGCTGGAATTCTGGGCTGGAAAAGGAGCAAATATTGGAGACTTATTCTGCGCAACTCCAAAAGTCCTGAAACTCCACGGAATATCTTAATAAATAAAGAAAAATCGTCGCCAAAGATGAAGGCCAGGGGGCCCACACCCTGCTCACGAGGGTGGGCCCCCCCGGGGCGCAACCCCCTACCTCGTGGGCCCCCTGGTGGCTCTCCGACACCCATCTTCTCCTATATGAAGTCTTTCGATGAGAAAAAAATAGAAGGCAACCTTTCGGGACGAGACTCCTCTGCCACGAGGCGGAACCTTGGCGGAACCAATCTAGGGCCCTGGCAGAGCTGTTCTGCTGGGGATACTTCCCTCCGGGAGGGGGAAATCATCACCATCGTCATCACTAGCGCTCCTCTCATCAGGAGAGGTGTGACACTCCAAATTTTTTTATTTGGTTTTCAGCAAAAACTTTGTAGTTTTTGAAAAGAGGCCATTTAAAATTTTCCAGAAAACCTTCCTCTTAAAAACTTCCTTTTCTTTGGCAAGGTTTTTATTTTTATTCAAGCTATGGTGTTTGATCTTTTGAAACTTCTTCTCTGTTGGTTCCCTCTCAAATTATTTTGGGAGTTTAACCTTTTTCTTTTAAAAAGAAACTCTATGAAAATTTGGGATTTTCATATCTTCAAAACCACCCATGACTTTGTATTTTGCCCATGTGGTAAAACCCCTCCAAAACCTCCCCTCCTCCTTGTAATCAACCTAAGTTCTCTGTCCCAACTAATCCAAGCAAGTTTTGGATTTATTATAATTATTTTTCCCCTCAAATCATTTCTGAAAATTATTTGGAGCCTGAGAGTTTTTCAAAGCAAGTACCCTTTTGCATTTGAGTTTTGACCTCAAACCAACCCTCCTGGAAAGTCCTTTGTACCCACAACCCAGAACCATCTTGATCGACTCCTTCTCTTTTCAAATTTTTCAAAATTCAGTCTCTGCAAGTTTGGACCAGATTTGCCAAATTTGGTGAAATTCATACCTACACTTCTCCAAAAATTTCACCAAAAATCAGGCAGCCTACTGGAGCAATGAGTAGCCACTCACCAAGTTTCAGCTCAAGGAAAAATCCCCAGAGGCCAAAAACATTCTGTCGAACACTTGAGCTGCACTGTTCCTTTCCAAATTCAGAAAATTCAGACTTCAGTGTCATTTTTCGTCCGTCAGCTTCACTCACGCGTTGACAGTGCGCTTGGCGCGTTGCACGCGGCTTCTTCTCCCTGGCCAGCACCCCCGCACGCGCGCTTGGCGTCTTCCCAGCGTCGGTGGCGCCCCTGGCCGCCCGCGCCGGCGTGTCTTGCGGCGGCCGAACCCCCGTGGCAGCCGACAGGGGACGGAACGGCGGCTCAACGCCGTTCGGCGCCGCCCAATGCCCCTCTGCTCTCCGCGTGGCCTCATGCATGCCAGCGCACGCCCGTGGCACCGTCGCCGTGGCCGGGCAAGCACGAAACATGCTCACTGCCGCCGACGGGCCCGCGCCGCCCCGTTCTGTCGAACTCGCCCATAGCACCAAATCCCAGCCCGATTAGCACCTAAATGGAACCGGTGGACCTCAACGACGACGCACAACTCCCTAATCACCCCCGACCAAGCCCTGCGCCGCCGTAACCTTCACCGGAGACCCCCGTTCACGGCCACCGCCTCGGGCCGCCTATAAAAAGGGCCCCCAAGCTCACCCTCGAGCACGCACCACCTCTACACCTCACCAAAGCTCTGCCAAGCCACCCGGAGGACCTCGAGGAGGTCTCCTCCCCCAGCTCCGGCCGCCCCGTTCCGCCTCGGCCTCCACCCCGATTCGCTCTGGTGAGGCCGTCTCCGGCGCCCAAACCCCGTCCGTTACCCCCTCTAGCTACCAGAAGACTAACCCCCTCCTCAATTTGGTCTTCGCAGCTCTCTCCGACGAGCTCCATCCACGCCCGAACCACCATCCGCCGGAGTTGAGACCGCCGTCGACGTGGTGCTCCCCGGCGACCAACACCACCACCCACCGTTGCGGAAGGACACGGTGAGCACGTTGGTAACCTCCGATACCCTTACCTCGCCGTGGATCGCCGCCGGCGACCACCGCAGCCCTCGGGCGCCGACGAGCCTCGTCCCTCCCATTTGAAAATTTAAACCTGACGAGTGGGACCCCACTGTCAGCCTCTCTGTCATTTCTAAGTGAATCGTTTTCTGGAAGCGCCTTCGGGCAAAATACGCTTTCCCCTCTAGGCTGGCGTATTCAAGACTGGAACGTTTTCTGTTTTTATAAGCTAGCCCCTGGGAACTTTCTGTTTCATTACAGATGAGTCCCTGGACAAAAACCTTTATAACTTTTAAACAGAAAGGTATTTTTGATTGATTCTTTTTCTGTTCTCTTTAAAATTTTGTCTAGTTTTTTATCAGATTTATTGGAAAAATATTTGGAATACTTTTTGTGCACCCCTTGGTATTTACGATAGCGCATATATGTTCTTTATACCGTAGATACCGAAGGAGGTGATGGAGCCGCGAACTTCACCGAGCTAGGCTCCGACTACTCTGAACCAGGCAAGCATGTTTGAACTTTTGATATGATGAGTGTCTTGGCATGTTTTGCATTTAGTTAGTTTCATGGCATGTTGATGAGCATACCGAAGAACGCTATTTTATGCAATGTTGAGGTAAGTGAGTTCGGTGATCCATAAGTGGATGGATGTGAGTATGAATGGCCATGTGTTGGCATGAGGATGGGTAAGATGGCAATGTGGTAGCATGCCAGTCTTATGCCAGACTATATGACTTCAGTGTCAAACCGTATCGGTCCAGTTCCTCTCATTTCCTTCCCCGTACTACCACATGTTTTCCGCAAGGAATATGGTTTAGTAAGTTGCAAACCGCTTTCCTGGTACACACCAAAAGGAGAGGCCGGGATGATGGTTCCATGGCCCTGGATTAAAGCCAGTCATCCGGTCAGGGGGCATGGGTGTTTCTGGTTGGGACCGAGAGGGGGGCACCCCTTAGAGCGCGCGTATATAAATTTGATCCCATGCTATTCGAGATTGTGATCTCCCCGTCTCAAAAGTTTTTCTTGGACGATGTCTAGGGTGATTCCTAGCATCGAGAGGTAGGATGGGTGTGTACTGGATAGCTGTGTTTTCTTCCGAAAAACCGTAAACGGAACTAGTCCTTCGTGACTACGGAAATCCGTTGGCTGTGGGAAAATTTTTGTACAAACTCTACAGAGTCATACATTCCTTGAATCATCTATTCCATGTCCAAATTCGTATTATCTTGTCCTAACAGTATCAGTTTGATGACAGAGACTCCGGTGAATCCCATGAGTGCTAAGTCCGGTTAAATGTTATTCCTGTGGGTGGACTAACCTGTTTATTATCATGAATTGAAAATTTATTATGAGTATTATTTACTTGTGAATAAATCCCTTTCTGTGATGTCGCCCCGACGTCCGACTGTGGCATTTCTTTTAAAGCCCTTTCTGTGATGTCGCCCCGACGTCCGACTGTGGCATTTCTCTTAAAGCCCTTTCT
>NC_041391.1:490376730-490410520 GCF_002162155.2 Triticum dicoccoides
GGTTAAATGTTATTCCTGTGGGTGGACTAACCTGTTTATTATCATGAATTGAAAATTTATTATGAGTATTATTTACTTGTGAATAAATCCCTTTCTGTGATGTCGCCCCGACGTCCGACTGTGGCATTTCTTTTAAAGCCCTTTCTGTGATGTCGCCCCGACGTCCGACTGTGGCATTTCTTTTAAAGCCCTTTCTGTGATGTCGCCCCGACGTCCGACTGTGGCATTTCTTTTAAAGCCCTTTATGTGGTGTCGCTAAGACGCCCGACTGTGGTATTTCTTTTAAACCCCTTTCTGTGATGTCGCCCCGACGTCCAACTGTGGCATTTCTTTTAAAGCCCTTTATGTGGTGTCGCTAAGACGCCCGACTGTGGCATCATTTCCTTATTTTTATTTGTTCACCTTTCGAGGCGTCGCTTCAGACACCCGATCGGTCTTCATTTATGCTTTGTGGGATTTCAGGCGGACTACCGCCGTTTCCCTTTTACTTACCTCATTATGCTAATTTTTGAATGTACATTGGTGAATTAATCATGACGCATTCATGCATGCATTTGTTATATATTACGTCCGAACTGTCTTGCGAGTACTTTCAAAGTACTCACTGGCTTGTTGATTTGGCCAGATGCTGACGAAGGCGATCTCATGGATGAAGAGTTCGATAGCGAGTCCGACGCCTAGAGGAATCCCAGTCAGTCTCGTGCGACCCTGGATTTGGTCACTGTATTATATCCGCTTCCGCAACCCGAATAAATTTATCGAGCCTCACCTCGACGCTCGATGAGATGCTAGTTTGAGAGTCGTGTTATCACACTCCCCACTGTGTTATTCCACCATCACTTTACCCTCGAGTCAGTAGTATGCCACCACACCATTGTGTTATATCCGCCATTATGTATAATTATTGGCGCGCTTGTAATAATTTGTTGAGCAGCCCTAGCTCAACCCTGTAATATATCCCATGCTACTGGCTTATTGTATCAAGAATTTGTCTACCAGTGAGGAGGATTTCTCTCATACTGGACTCAAAAGATTGGTTTCTCAATAAATATTTTTATTGGAAAACCGGTCGTGACAAGCTTGGTACCAGAGGCAGGCTGACTGTAGGAAGCCACTAGGTGCGATCGCTAATTGGTTATTAGCATGATTGAGCCTTTCCATATTTTCTTGATTGTAGTCATTTTCTGTCAGTCAGCATAAATTTATGATCTGACCATGCAGAATTTTTGCCTACTTTTGTAGATGGCCGACAACAGCTGCGAGTCTCAGACCTTCGCCAACGTGCCCGATGGGTTCGTCAAGCTTCTTTCCTTCATCGTTCAGGTCGCGATGGGGCCATCTGTGCGCCCATTCTTCACACTCTGCCAGCACCGAGTCAACGACAGTCTGACCATGCACCAGGCCGCGGTGCAGTTCAAGGGAGGGCGTGGTGAGTTACGCCGCTTCCGGTTCTTGGGAAGAGCTATGCCTACGGAGAGGCATGCTATGCAGATGGCAGCCCGCGAGGGGATAGCTCGTCTCAGGGATGTCCTCCCCGTGATGAAGACTCGTCGTTACCGTTATCTTCCGTGCCATGTGCCTTACACCTGTCACTACGCATACTCCAGCCCCAGAGGAGAACGAGACGAGGCTTTTGAGATGCTCATTGAGTATCTCCGGGCCCTGGAGGCAGCCTTCGACAACCTGGCGGACGACTTCGTGGCTGCCCGCATGGACTCAGTTCATGGCTGTGCTGCCAACAGGAGGGAGCTCCTACCCACCGCACCGCCACTGACTTTGGTCTTGTCCTCAGCATCTTATACGCCTACTCGTCGCCTACCTTCTACCGAAGAATTCAACCAAGTCATTGCACCCACTCCAGCGCGCACTGCACCACCCTTCGCGCCCACTCCTGTTCGTGTTGTTCCGCCCCTGGCAACCGCTCCGTCCACTCTGTGCAACACTACACGTATGGAGCCTATTAGCGAGGAGGAAGTCGAGTCCCCAACCTCGCTACGCCTCGCCCTCGGCAGGGCAAAGGAGGTCGTCAACATCTCCGCCTGAGTACGCTTAGCCGCCATGTAATGTACCGCCTTGTATGATATGTTTATATGTGCATAGGTTGTGAGAAGTAGCCTGTTTGCGCATCATGTAGGATCTGGAGAAGTGCACTAGCCTAAATAACATGTCAGGATTATGTACGCATATCCTGAGTGATGTATTGTATAATTATCGCCCGCGTGTAAGATATGTAATGAGCAGTCCTTCTCCGTGCGCAATTCGATTTGTTTTCTTAAGTGATCTTGGTCATTTAAATTATTTGCCATCCTTGTGCAATTTTGGATTTGTTTTTGCGACCATCTTCGCTTTTCTTATGAGTTTTACAAAATATATCCCCAGAGTGAAAAATGTCTCGTCCTTGGACTCGCTCCATGCCTACTCCGCCAGAGGAAGATTATGACACTCAACCAGGCAACAATTTCACACAAGGGCAGTCGAGTCAATAGAACAGTGAAACGACACTTTCCCAAATGTGCCGCCTTTATGAACAGAGTCAGCAACAACATCATGAAATGATGAACCAAGTCATCAACATGGGGAATCACCATGGACAGTATCAGCAGCAATCCAAGTTATCTGAGCTTCAGAAGACACGTCCCCAAACATTTTCTCACACTGACAAACCTCTTGAAGCCGAGGACTGGCTTCGAGATATGGAGAGGAAATTAATTATTGCAAAATGTTCAGACCCCGAAAAGGTATTGTATGCTCCGCACTATCTCACAGGAGCAGCCGCATCGTGGTGGGAGAATTTTCTGCACATGCATCCCAACGAAAATGACATATCCTGGGATGATTTCAAGGAAGGTTTTCGTGGTGCACACATTCCTAAGAGTATTATGAAAATCAAGAAGAGAGAGTTCGATGACCTCAAACAAAGGAACATGACAGTGTCAGATTACAACAGTCAATTTACTCTATTGTCCCGCTACACCAATGAAGAGCGTATGACTGAAATCAAGAAGATGGAGAAATTCCTTGACGGTCTGGCGCCCGCGCTTAAATGCCAACTGGTCGTGCACACTTTTCCTGATTTTAAAACACTAGTAGACAAAGCCATTACTCTGGAAAATGAGAGACGCAGTCTGGAAGATATCCGCAAGCGAAAAAGGGACCAGACTAACCATGCTCGCAATCACCGAAGCAGGACAGATTTTCAAAAGGGTGGGACACACAAATCCTCATCCAATGTCTCACGCCCAATCAAGAATTTTCATGCAAGGGACAAGGAATTCACATATCGCCCCGGCGTTACTTGTTACGCTTGTGGAGAAGAAGGGCACTATGCCAAACAGTGCCCCAAGCCAAGGAACTCAACCCCAAAGCCGATCAACGGCGGCAATAATTCAGCGCCCAAGCGAAACAATTTCAATCCCAACAATAACCACAGGAAGGGTCATCTGAACCACGTAACCAAAGAGGAGGCACAAAATGCTCCGGATATCGTACTCGATACGTTTCCAGTCAACACAATACCTGCAATGATTTTGTTTGATTCTGGAGCTTCTCACTCTTTCATTTCGAAAAGTTTTGCTTTGCAAAATAATTTTTCGATGCTTCCTTTGGAGAAATCCATAATCATCAAGTCCCCTGGGATTCAGCAAGTTACTCAGAATTACTGTCAGAATGTGGTCATTGAGTTCGAAAGTTTGGAGTTTCATGCAAATCTTATTGTATTGGAAAATAAAGGACTGGATGTCATCCTAGGGATGGATTGGCTAACCACCAACAAGGGGTTTATCGACTGTTTCAACAGGACCGTAATTCTCACACACCACCAAGGGAAGACCATAAGAGTATCAGCCAAGGAAGGAAAAATACCCCGGCAACCGAGATTAAATAAGGTGGACGTTTCTGAGCTAAACAAGGTTCCAGTAGTGTGTGAATTTCCAAATGTATTCCCTGAAGAGCTACCAGGCATGCCACCAGACCGAGAGATAGAATTCAGCATTGAGCTCGCACCAGGAACCACCCCCATATACAAGAAACCGTACCGAATGGCACCATCCGAATTATTGAGTTGAAGAAACAAATAAAGGAATTGCTAGACAAAGGATACATTCGAGCCAGCTCCTCACCTTGGGGATCACCAATTTTATTTGCCAAAAAGAAGGATGGAACGCTGAGATTGTGTATTGACTATCGAGCACTTAACATGGTCACAGTCAAAAACAAATACCCGATGCCAAGGATAAACGATTTGTTTGATCAACTCGCTCAAGCCAAGGTATTCTCAAAAATTGACTTAAGGTCAGGATACCATCAATTGAAGGTACGAACGGAAGATATCCCCAAAACAGCCTTCACCTCCAGATATGGACTGTACGAGTTCACAGTGATGCCATTTGGATTAACTAACGCCCAAGCATATTTTGTTCACCTCATGAACAAAGTATTTATGAAGTTTATGGACAAGTTTGTCGTGGTATTCATCGACGATATTCTGGTATACTCCAAGACACCAGAAGAGCACGCAGAACATCTCAGGATTGTGCTAGGAGAGCTCAGAAAACACCAATTGTATGCCAAGTTCAGCAAGTGCGAATTTTGGCTAAGACAAGTAGGCTTTCCAGGCCACGTACTGACCCAAGACGGTATCGCAGTGGACCCAGAGAAAGTCAAGGCCATACTTGGCTGGAAGTCACCAGCCAGCGTAACAGACATACGGAGTTTCTTTGGAATGGCAGGATATTACCGCAGATTTATTGAAGGATTCTCCACCATAGCCAAGCCTATGACACAGTTGCTCAAGAAAGATAAGAAGTTTCAATGGACAGAAGCCTGCGGGAAAAGTTTCCAAGAGCTAAAGCGGAAGTTAACGACAGCACCGGTATTAATTGTACCTGACATACACAAAATTTTTGAAGTATATTGTGACGCGTCCAGAAAGGGTCTCGGATGCGTGTTGATGCAGGAAGGCAAGGTTGTCGCCTACGCTTCAAGGCAACTTCGCAAGCATGAGGAAAATTATCCCACTCATGACTTAGAAATGGCAGCAGTTATTCATGCACTCAAGGAATGGAGGCATTTCTTACTTGGGAATCGATGTGAAATATATACGGATCACAAAAGTCTCAAATATATTTTCACAGATCCGGAACTAAACTTACGACAACGACGTTGGTTGGAGTTGGTAAAGGATTATGATGTTGGTATCCATTACCATCCAGGGAAAGCAAATGTAGTGGCCGATGCTCTTAGTCGGAACCCCAGCTCCGACGAAAACAATCTGCACAGCTTGAGGCCCGAATTCCAACAAGAATTTGCCAAGCTCAACTTGATAATGGTAGCAGAAGGCACCATATCAAACTTGGAAATACAACCCGACCTTGTGGGGAAAATTAAAGGAGCTCAGCCCGGTCATACCAGCATCGAAGGCATCAAAAGAAAGTTGAGTATGGGCAAGGCCTCGGAATTCGTCATAGACAATGAAGGAATATTATGGTACGGAGAAAGGCTCTGTGTGCCAAACATAGAAGACCTTAAACAACAGATTTTAGCTGAAGCCCACAACGCCCCGTACTCGATCCACCCTGGAGGAACCAAAATGTATAAAGATATTCAGGAAAGATTTTGGTGGCACGGTATGAAGAGGGACATAGCCACCTTCATTGCACGTTGCGACTCATGTCAACGCATAAAAGCTGAGCATCAGAGACCAGCCGGACTACTGCAAACGAACAAAATACCTAAGTGGAAATGGGATGAAATAGGGATGGATTTTATTGTCGGACTACCTCGGTCACGACATGGGAATGATGCCATATGGGTCATCACTGATAGGTTAACCAAAGTGGCACACTTTATTCCAATAAAGACGACCCACACCACTCAGAGGCTTGCCAGGATTTATCTCTCCCGTATATTTTGTCTGCATGGAGTCCCGAAGACTATAATATCCGACAGAGGCACTCAATTTGTCTCGAGATTCTGGGATCATTTACAACAGGCTCTGGGAACTCAATTGGCCTTCAGCACAGCCTATCATCCCCAGACTGATGGACAGACTGAACGCATAAACCAAATTTTAGAAGACATGCTGAGAGCATGTGTTCTCACCTATGGAACCAGTTGGGAAGAAAGCCTGCCATATGCCGAGTTCGCATACAACAATAGTTACCAGGCCAGCCTGCAAATGGCACCTTTTGAAGCCCTATACGGACGGAGATGTTGTACCCCGCTAAATTGGTCAGAGACCGGAGACAGCCGTATCTTCGGCCCAGACGTGCTCAAAGAAGCCGAGGAAAAAGTCAAGCTAATCAGGGACCAACTCAAGACCGCTCAAAGCCGACAGAAGAGTTATTACGATCAGAAACATCGTGGGGTCAATTTTGAACTCGGTGAATTTGTGTACCTACGAGTATCACCTATGAGGGGACTGCAACGGTTTAAGATTAAAGGAAAGTTAGCACCAAGATTCATTGGACCATTTTGCATCGTGGCACGAAGAGGCACTGTAGCCTACCAGCTAGACTTACCCGAAGACTTGTCCGACATCCACGACATGTTCCACGTCTCTCAATTAAGGAAGTGCGTAAGCAAACCAGAGAAACAAGTATCCCATGAGAACATTGACGTGCAGCCAGACCTCACTTATCAGGAACGCCCAGTAAAAATATTAGAGGAGTCTGAAAGGAGAACCCGACAGAAGACCATCAGATTTTTCAGAGTTCAGTGGAGCAACCACACCGAAAGCGAAGCAACTTGGGAAAGAGAGGATTTTCTTCGGACAGAACATCCATACTTATTTAAGGATCAGCTGGAATCTCGGGGACGAGATTTTTCCTAAGGGGGTAGGTGTTGTGACACTCCAAATTTTTTTATTTGGTTTTCAGCAAAAACTTTGTAGTTTTTGAAAAGAGGCCATTTAAAATTTTCCAGAAAACCTTCCTCTTAAAAACTTCCTTTTCTTTGGCAAGGTTTTTATTTTTATTCAAGCTATGGTGTTTGATCTTTTGAAACTTCTTCTCTGTTGGTTCCCTCTCAAACTCTATGAAAATTTGGGATTTTCATATCTTCAAAACCACCCATGACTTTGTATTTTGCCCATGTGGTAAAACCCCTCCAAAACCTCCCCTCCTCCTTGTAATCAACCTAAGTTCTCTGTCCCAACTAATCCAAGCAAGTTTTGGATTTTATTATAATTATTTTTCCCCTCAAATCATTTCTGAAAATTATTTGGAGCCTGAGAGTTTTTCAAAGCAAGTACCCTTTTGCATTTGAGTTTTGACCTCAAACCAACCCTCCTGGAAAGTCCTTTGTACCCACAACCCAGAACCATCTTGATCCACTCCTTCTCTTTACAAATTTTTCAAAATCCAGTCTCTGCAAATTTGGACCAGATTTGCCAAATTTGGTGAAATTCATACCTACACTTCTCTAAAAATTTCACCAAAAATCAGGCAGCCTACTGGAGCAATGAGTAGCCACTCCACCAAGTTTCAGCTCAAGGAAAAATCCCCGGAGGCCAAAAACATTCTGTCGAACACCTGAGCTGCACTGTTCCTTTGCAAATTCAGAAAATTCAGACTTCAGTGTCGTTTTTCGTCCGTCAGCTTCACTCACGCATTGACAGTGCGCTTGGCGCGTTGCACGCGGCTTCTTCTCCCTGGCCAGCACCCCCGCACGCGCGCTTGGCGTCTTCCCAGCGTCGGTGGCGCCCCTGGCCTCCCGCGCCGACGTGTCTTGCGGTGGCCGAACGGAACGGCGGCTCAACGCCGTTCGGCGCCGCCCAACGCCCCTCTGATCTCCGCGTGGCCTCATGCATGCCAGCGCACGCCCGTGGCACCGTCGCCGTGGCCCGGCAAGCACGGAACATGCTCACTGCCGTCGACGGGCCCGCGCCGCCCCATTCAGTCGAACTCGCCCATAGCACCAAATCCCAGCCCGATTAGCACCTAAATGGAACCGGTGGACCTCAACGACGACGCACAACTCCCTAATCACCCCCGACCAAGCCCTGCGCCGCCGTAACCTTCACCGGAGACCCCCGTTCACGGCCACCACCTCGGGCCGCCTATAAAAAGGGCCCCCGAGCTCACCCTCGAGCACGCACCACCTCTACACCTCACCAAAGCTCTGTCAAGCCACCCGGAGGACCTCGAGGAGGTCTCCTCCCCCAGCTCCGGTCGCCCCGTTCCGCCTCGGCCTCCACCTCGATTCGCTCCGGTGAGGCCGTCTCCGGCGCCCAAACCCCGTCCGTTACCCCCTCTAGCTACCAGAAGACTAACCCCCTCCTCAATTTGGTCTTCGCAGCTCTCTCCGACGAGCTCCATCCACGCCCGAACCACCGTCCGCCGGAGTTGAGACCGCCGTCGACGTGGTGCTCCCCGGCGACCAACACCACCACCCACCATTGCGGAAGGACACGGTGAGCATGTTGGTAACCTCCGATACCCTTACCTCGTCGTGGATCGCCGACGGCGACCACCGCAGCCCTCGGGCGCCGACGAGCCTCGTCCCTCCCATTTGAAAATTTAAACCTGACGAGTGGGACCCCACCGTCAGCCTCTCTGTCATTTCTAAGTGAATCGTTTTCTGGAAGCGCCTTCGGGCAAAATACGCTTTCCCCTCTGGGCTGGCGTATTCAAGACTGGAACGTTTTCTGTTTTTATAAGCTAGCCCCTGGGAACTTTCTGTTTCATTACAGATGAGTCCCTGGACAAAAACCTTTATAACTTTTAAACAGAAATGTATTTTTGATTGATTCTTTTTCTGTTCTCTTTAAAATTTTGTCTAGTTTTTTATCAGATTTATTTGAAAAATATCTGGAATACTTTTTGTGCACCCCTTGGTATTTACGATAGCGCATATATTTTCTTTATACCGTAGATACCGAAGGAGGTGACGGAGCCGCGAACTTCACCGAGCTAGGCTCTGACTACTCTGAACCAGGCAAGCATGTTTGAACTTTTGATATGATGAGTGTCTTGGCATGTTTTGCATTTAGTTAGTTTCATGGCATGTTGATGAGCATACCGAAGAACGTTATTTTATGCAATGTTGAGGTAAGTGAGTTCGATGATCCATAAGTGGATGGATGTGAGTATGAATGGCCATGTGTTGGCATGAGGATGGGTAAGATGGCAGTGTCGTAGCATGCCAGTCTTATGCCAGACTATATGACTTCAGTGTCAAACCATATCGGTCCAGTTCCTCTCATTTCCTTCCCTGTACTACCACATGTTTTCCGCAAGGAATATGGTTTAGTAAGTTGCAAACCGCTTTCCTGGTACACACCAAAAGGAGAGGCCGGGATGATGGTTCCATGGCCCTGGATTAAAGCTAGTCATCCGGTCAGGGGGCATGGGTGTTTCCGGTTGGGACCGAGAGGGGGGCACCCCTTAGAGCGCGCGTATATAAATTTGATCCCATGCTATTCGAGATTGTGATCTCCCCGTCTCAAAAGTTTTTCTTGGATGATGTCTAGGGTGATTCCTAGCATCGAGAGGTAGGATGGGTGTGTACTGGATAGCTGTGTTTTCTTCCGAAAAACCGTAAACGGAACTAGTCCTTCGTGACTACGGAAATCCGTTGGCTGTGGGAAAATTTTTGTACAAACTCTGCAGAGTCATACATTCCTTGAATCATCTATTCCATGTCCAAATTCGTATTATCTTGTCCTAACAGTATCAGTTTGATGACAGAAACTCCAGTGAATCCCATGAGTGCTAAGTCCGGTTAAATGTTATTCCTGTGGGTGGACTAACCTGTTTATTATCATGAATTGAAAATTTATTATGAGTATTATTTACTTGTGAATAAAGCCCTTTCTGTGATGTCGCCCCGACGTCCGACTATGGAATTTCTTTTAAAGCCCTTTCTGTGATGTCGCCCCGACGTCCTACTGTAGCATTTCTCTTAAAGCCCTTTCTGTGATGTCGCCCCGACGTCCGACTGTGGCATTTCTTTTAAAGCCCTTTCTGTGATGTCGCCCCGACGTCCGACTGTGGCATTTCTTTTAAAGCCCTTTATGTGGTGTCGCTAAGACGCCCGACTGTGGTATTTCTTTTAAAGCCCTTTCTGTGATGTCGCCCCGACGTCCGACTATGGCATTTCTTTTAAAGCCCTTTGTGTGGTGTCGCTAAGACGCCCGACTATGGCATCATTTCCTTATTTTTATTTGTTCACCTTTCGAGGCGTCGCTTCAGACACCCGATCGGTCTTCATTTATGCTTTGTGGGATTTCAGGCGGACTACCGCCGTTTCCCTTTTACTTACCTCGTTATGCTAATTTTTGAATGTACATTGGTGAATTAATCATGACGCATTCATGCATGCATTTGTTATATCTTACGTCCGAACTGTCTTGCGAGTAGTTTCAAAGTACTCACTGGCTTGTTGATTTGGCCAGATGCTGACGAAGGCGATCTCATGGATGAAGAGTTCGATAGCGAGTCCGACGCCTAGAGGAATCCCAGTCAGTCTCGTGTGACCCTGGATTTGGTCACTGTATTATATCCGCTTCCGCAACCCGAATAAATTTATCGAGCCTCACCTCGACGCTCAATGAGATGCCAGTTTGAGAGTCGTGTTATCACACTCCCCACTGTGTTATTCCACCATCACTTTACCCTTGAGTCAGTAGTATGCCACCACATCATTGTGTTATATCCGCCATTATGTACAATTATTGGCACGCTTGTAATAATTTGTTGAGCAGCCCTAGCTCAACCCTGTAATATATCCTATGCTACTGGCTTATTGTATCAAGAATTTATCTACCAGTGAGGAGGATTTCTCTCATACTGGACTCAAAAGATTGGTTTCTCAATAAATATTTTTATTGGAAAACCGGTCGTGACAAGAGGGCAATCTCCATCAACATCTTCACCAGCACCATCTCATCTCCAAACCCTAGTTCATCTCTGGTATGCAATTCTTGTCTCCAAGTCCGGGATTGGTGCTAGTAGGTTGCTAGTAGTGTTGATTACTCCTTGTAGTTGATGCTAGTTGGTTTATTTGGTGGAAGATCATGTGTTCAGATCCTTTATGCATATTATTACCCCTCTGATTATGAACATGAATATGCTTTGTGAGTAGTTACGTTTGTTCATGAGGACAAGGGAGAAGTCTTGCTATTAGTAGTCATGTGAATTTGGTATTCGTTTGATATCTTGATGAGATGTATGTTGTCTAACCTCTAGTGGTGTTATGTGAACGTCAACTACATAACACTTCACCATTATTTGGGCCTAGAGGAAGGCATTGGGAAGTAATAAGTAGATGATGGGTTGCTAGAGTGACAGAAGCTTAAACCCTAGTTTATGCGTTGCTTCGTAAGGGGCTGATTTGGATCCATATGTTTCATGCTATGGTTAGGTTTACCTTAATACTTTTGTTGTAGTTGCGGATGCTTGCAATAGAGGTTAATCATAAGTGGGATGCTTGTTCAAGTAAGAACAGCACCCAAGAACCGGTCCACCCACATATCAAATTATCAAAGTACCGAACGCGAATCATATGAGCGTGATGAAAACTAGCTTGACGATATTCCCATGTGTCCTCGGGAGCGCTTTTCCTATTATAAGAGTTTGTCCAGGCTTGTCCTTTGATACAAAAAGGATTGGGCCACCTTGCTGCACTTTATTTACTTTTGTTACTTGTTGCTCGTTACAATTTATCTTATCACAAAACTATCTGTTACCACTTATTTCAGTACTTGCAGAGAATACCTTGCTAAAAACCGCTGATCATTTCCTTCTGCTCCTCGTTGGGTTCGACACTCCTACTTATCGAAAGGACTACGATAGATCCCCTATACTTGTGGGTCATCAGAAGACGGCCCAGGGGATCGGGAAGGGTCCCCGGCGCAAGGCCGTCATACCCTCGTCGTCCGAAGACGACGAGGCAGATTCCTCCCGCGGAGGCGGGGGGAAACACTAAGAAACTCTGCCTCTCCGCACTGGGGAGGATAAGAAGAGGAAAGCCGCCCGGAGGGGGAGGCTAGGGCGCCCAAGAAGGGGAAGGCGTCCCTTCCAGATTACTCCACCACTGCCGCCTATAGCGAGGAGGAGTGGCTGCCTAGGGGGAAGCCCCTAGTAAGATTGTAAGTATCCGAACTCTATTGTACTTTAGTACGACTTTGCTTTATAGTCTGTTATAACGCTGAACACGCATATGCAGTCCGGCTAGGGTCCATCCCGAGGTATCCTCTTCGGATGGGTCCTTGAGTGATTCGGCGATGAACTCGCTCCCGACGGCCACTACTCCTCGGCCTGCGGATGACACGGAGGTGTTGTCCCAAAGGCTCCCAGAGCAGGGGGAGGTGATTCTGGAGACACCCCAAGGCGAAATTCCAGACACCGGGCACACAGGGTATAAGATCCCCGCGGATGGTGCCGGCGAGAGCCGCAGCAAGCCGGGCTCTCAGCCAGATACTATGCCGGAACCTCCGATGGTTCCGGATTCAGGCAGGTGGCCCCTTGCTAGGGAGGTGAGCCGTCCATGCCGATGGCTTCCATTATGCCCGAGGCGTCGGATAGTCTGCTAGAAGCACTTCGCGGCGCTTCCAAGGATGAAGAGCACCGTACTCTTATGAGTGCGGTGATTAAGAAGGTTCTGTCCGCCAAGAGCGGACTAACCGAAGCCTACACCAGCCTCCTGACGGGTTTGAGGTAAGTAATCAAAAATGTGTGAAATTATCACCCGATAGGTAGTAGCTCCTGATACTCTGTTTGGTGTTCGAAACGAAAAGCCAAACAGAGGGTCAATTATAATCCGCAGGAGTCTAATAGTAGGTGTGCATGTGAATAAGCAGGCGGTGCTGCTTGCCGCTGCTCCCCGCACGGCCGAGGTCGCCGGACTTAAACGGGACCTGGAGCAGGCACAGGGAGAGCTCGACCTCACGAAGCGGTAGCTTGAAGAGAACAAAGGTGAGTGATACCCCATCCGCATATCATAAAGAATATACAAAATTGATTATTCTAATGACAAAGCGTCGTGACTTTGTAATAGGGGCCACCACTGAAGTAGCATCTCTGAAGAAAGCGGTGTCCAAGGCCGAAGACAAGGCAGCCCTGGAGCGCAAGGAGCGCGAAAATCAAGATGCTAGAGTGGGCGAGGTACAGCAAGAGCTCCAGGAGCTCGGCAAGAAGTTCGAGTCCTTGGAGCATGATCTCAAGATGAAAGAGTCTGAGCTTGTGAAGGCCCTTGCGAGTGTGAAAGACGCCAAGGCCGAAGCCGAAAGGGCACAACAAGAAATCCAGGCGGCCAAGAAGATAGCGGCGGATAAGACATTCTTTATGCAAAGCAAGCATGTGGAGGAGACATTTCTTTTACTTACCCGGATTCGGAGCTCTCCAGGGGCATTCGCAGATCTGCCATGCAGCGTATCTGATGCTGCGGATTTCTACTGAGCCGAGGAGGGGAGCTCAACGGAGAAGCTGTTCTGGTCCCAGTATGCTGGAGCCGAACACCCGGTGCCTCTGAGTGACCAACTGAAGCAGTTGGTTGAACTCCACAGGGCGGCCGAAGTGGCTATGAATGATTTCATAGTCTGGATGTGGCCTGGTGAGCCCTTGCCTGCCAGCTACTTCGGCCTGATAAAGCGGATGGTAAACGCCAGTCCGCGGCTTGAGGTGATCAAGCGATCCGTTTGCATTGAGGGTGCCCGCCGGACTTTGCCCGTGCGAAGGTGCATTGGGGCAAGCTGGATGCGGAGAAGCTGGTGAAGGACAGGCCGCCGGAGGGCAAGGCGCATTGCTATCCCGAAAAATATTATGATGGCGTTATGAAAGGCGCTCGTCTCGTGGACGATGAATGTACCAAGGACACGATCCTTGAGTAAATGTACTTCTGTCGGTGTTGTAATATAAAGACGAAGTTACTTGCGCTATATAGAGATTTTTGATTTAAAATATTACCTTCTGTGCGGATGTTTATAAAATTCTGAAAGTAGGCCAGTCGTCGGCTTCCGCCCCCACGTAACTAGTACCGGGGTGTTCCTGGAAAAACCCAGACACTCTTTATCCAATTTTTTGGTCCCTGAAGGAGGTGTCTGGCGCAACGAACAAGGCAATCGGACTATGCGGCTTTATAACTTTCACTTAGCCATAGAAGTCTACAATTTTAAATTTCCGCGAAGCCAGGATTCGGAAAGCTGAATTGGGGCGCTATATACACCTAAATCGGACGAAGCCAATTCCTCGCCTAAAGCGGAAAAAATCTTTAAGGATTTTAAGACCTCTCGAACAGCGACCAGCTCTCGCCGCATCATGCCGGTCAGTTTTCGGCTTTCTCTACTGAGGTGCTCGTCCGAAAGAACCGGGACACAATCGCAGTAGTTCTCCCTGCGCTACCTTAGCCGATATAACGGAACATAAGGTACCAAAACAAGGGAGCCGGGCAAACCCAACTATTGACCCAAGACATGATTCAGAGCTGATGCATATAATGCTATAAGTTTGGGGTGCCTCACTGTTTAAAGTGTTCGGACTTGTCTTGCCGTATTGTGGGGCGCCATAAGAAGCCCCTGGCAAACTGAACATACCAAGGTGTACGGATGCAATATTAAATAAACATTTATAGGAAAAATGTGCAAATAGGAATGATAAGCTGACGCTATATTTTATCTCCCATTGATGAATAATACGTTTAAGCGTATGTTTGCAATGAATGCGTTTAAGCAGAAGTAAATAGGACTATTTAACCTGTCCTATCCAAGGGCGGGCTGCATGTAGGTATATAAAACAAGTATAATGATCGTGAACAGATTCCACCTGGGTATCCCCTTTGTGCGCAAAGCCTGTTGCCTCCTTGGTTTTCTCTCCTGTGTAAGTCCGACAATCCGGCTCTTCTGAAGAGGCTGCCTGAAAGCAGTGTCCTGAAAGATAAGGGGGGTTATTAAAGTATGTTGCGGCTATACCGTACTGTGGACTGAGTCATTGTTGCGCCTCCGCCGATGCCCATGGTATTTTGAGTGCGTAATAGTGTACGCGCGGCGCGAATGCTTCTTTGATGGGGCTTGAGCGGAGGCCGGACTGCTAGTCGTGCTCTTGGTGTGTCTGGCGATCCATGCTGGGTGTTGCAGACTCGCTTGACGGTGTTCGGGGTTGTTGTCACTGGATTGGTGGTTTGCCGGAGAAGGTTGCATTGTACTTCTGCTGCGAGGGCTGCAGTATGCTCTTCTGTACGGAGAGAGTGGTCCATGTTTCCGTTGACTGTTATGACCCCGCGAGGTCCTGGCATCTTGAGCTTGAGGTATGCATAGTGTGGTACCGCATTGAATCGAGCGAATGCACTTCGTCCAAGCAGCACGTGATAGCCACTACGGAAAGGGACGATATCAAAGATTAACTCCTCGCTTCGGAAGTTATCCGGAGATCCGAAGACCACTTCCGGTGTTATGGAGCCCGTGCAACGGGCCTCTACTCCTGGAATTACACCTTTGAAGGTGGTTTTGGTGGGCTTGATCCTCGAAGGGTCGATACCCATTTTGCGCACTGTGTCCTGATAAAGCAGGTCCAGGCTGCTGCCGCCATCCATAAGGACTCGCGTAAGGTGGAATCCGTCGATGATTGGGTCTAGGACCAATGCTGCTGAACCTCTGTGACGAATGCTGGTAGGGTGATCCCTATGATCAAAGGTGATTGGACAGGCTGACCATGGGTAGAATTTTGGGGCAACTGGCTCCATCGCATAGACGTCCCGTAGTGCTCGCTTCCGTTCTCGTTTGGGAATGTGGGTGGCGTAGATCACGTTGACCATTTTCACCTCGGGAGCAAAATTTCTTTTGTCCCCCCGTGTTCAGACGCCGGGGCTCCTCATCATCGTTGTTGTGCAGCCCCTTGTCTTTGTTTTCAGTGTTTATTTTACCGGCCTGTTTGAACACCCAGCAGTCTCTATTAGTGTGGTATGCTGGCTTGTCCGGGGTGCCATGAATTTGGGACGAGCATTCAAGTATGCGGTCCAGACTGGACGGTCCCTACTTGTTTCTTTTGAACAACTTTTTCTGCTGACCGGATTTGGATCCGCTGAATCCGGCGTTGACTGCCGTGTCTTCGGTGTTGTCGCCGTTATTCCGTAGCTTATGTCTGTTGCGTCGTGGCTTGCCGTTATTGTCGCAGACATCCGAGGTGCCGGAATGTGGCATGGTACTACGGCGAGCCAACCAGCTGTCCTCGCCCGCGCAAAAGCGGGTCATGAGTGTCGTGAGGTCCGCCATGGACTTGGGTTTTTCCTGGCCGAGGTGTCGGGCGAGGCACTCGTCACGGATATTGTGCTTAAAGGCCGCCAGGGCTTCAGCATTCGGACAGTCGACTATTTGGTTCTTTTTGGTTAGGAACCGAGTCCAAAATTTCCTGGCTGACTCTCCGGGTTGTTGGGTAATGTGGCTCAGGTCATCGGCATCTGGTGGTCGCACATATGTGCCCTGGAAGTTGTCAAGGAACGCGTCCTCTAGGTTTTCCCAACTGCCAATGGAATTTGCCGGCAGGCTGTTTAGCCAATGCCGGGCCGGTCCTTTGAGTTTAAGGGGGAGATACTTGATGGCGTGTAGGTTATCTCCGCGGGCCATGTGGATATGGAGAAGGAAATCTTCGATCCATACTGCAGGGTCTGTGGTGCCATCGTATGATTCGATGTTTACGGGTTTAAACCCTTCTAGGAATTCATGATCCATCACTTCGTCAGTGAACCAGAGGGGGTGTGTGGCGCCTCTATGCCGGGCTATGTGGCTACACAGTTCGAATGAGTCTGGGTGACTGTATTCGGCCCGGCCGGACTTGTTCATGGTGTATCGGGCGTGACGATCATCATCACGTGTTGTGGCGCGCCCCCGTGATCTGTAGATCGATCTTGGCTGTCCTGCCTTGTTTTCTAGTATATCTTGCAGGTCCTGCCTATTGCCCCGGGCCATAGTGTATTAGCGTGGGGGTACAGGCTGGTATTCAGGCTGGTATGCCATTTTATCCTGGCCACGAGGTTGTCGGTCAGCCGTCTAGCGCTCGAGTCCGTATTCCTCAACTGCCAGGACTTCAGTCCATCTGTCTGTGAGCAGGTCTTGATCAGCTTGGAGCTGCTGTTGCTTCTTTTTCAGGCTTCTCGCAGTGGCTATAAGCCGGCGCTTGAAGCGCTCTTGCTCCACGGGGTCCTCAGGCACGCCGAACTCGTCGTCACCGAGGCTAATCTCGTCCTCGGAGGGGGGCATGTAGTTGTCCTCCTTTGGATATCCATCCATCGCCTGTTCGTCTGGGCTGTCCTGCCCATCTTCCTGTTCGGCCTGCTCGAAGGCAGGCTGATCGGGGTTGTACTCATCTTCGGCACCATCCAGACTGTTTTCATCACCTGTGTCGGTATTGCTGTGGCGGGGCTTGGAGCGGCGCCGACGACGCCCATGCTTTGTTTTCTTACTTGAAGGGTTATCCTCCATTGCCTCATCGCCATTTGTTTCTTTTGGAGTGTCCACCATATATATATCATATGAGGAGCTGGCTGTCCACCGCCCCATGGGTGGTGGTTCCTGTTCTTCTCCTACATAGTCGTCCACACCGTTGATGTCTTCAGAGTCGAAGTCAAGCATGTCGGTTAAATCATCGACCGTGGCAATGAAGTGGGTGGTGGGTGGGCAACAAATTCCTTCATCGCCTGCTTCCCACTCGAGCCGGACATAGTTCGGCTAAGAGTCTCCTGACAAAGAGAGAGACTTTAACGAGTTCAGCACGTCGCCAAAGGGCGAGTGCTAGAAGATATCCGCAGCGGTGAACTCCATTACCGGAGCCCAACCAGATTCGGCGGTCTTGGAGGCGCGCGGACTGGAACCTACAACCGGATACGAGTCCGGGGGTCCGGTGTCACAGGCTTCCTCAGGGGTGAAGTCTGTGTTCGGCTCTATCGCCGATGAGTGTGCGGCCTCTGGGGCGGGGTCCATCCACCCGTCCTCGGGCGACGCAATCTGCTCCGGATTTAGGTCCGGGGCTCCTGCAGGGGCGATATTCCGAGCATTGTCCGACAGCAGGTCTAAGCCGTGCTCGTCGTGACTGTCTGGCGCTCTTGGCGCATGCCCGAATCCGTTGAAGATCAAGTCTCCGCGGATATCAGCCGTGTAGTTCAAGTTTCCGAACCTGACCTGGTGGCCAGGGGCGTAGCTGTCGATCTGCTCCAGATGGCCAAGCGAATTGGCCCGCAGTGTGAAGCTGCCGAACATGAAGATCTATCCGGGGAGAAAAGTCTCACCCTGGACCGCGTTATTGTTGATGATTGAAGGAGCCATTAGGCCTTGCAGCAACGACACAGAGGAACTCTCAATGAAAGCACCAATGTCGGTGTGAAAACCGGCGGATCTTGGGTAGGGGGTCCCGATCTGTGCTTCTAAGGCTGATTGTAACAGCAGGCAAGGGACACAATTTTTACCCAGGTTCGGGCCCTCTCGATGGAGGTAAAACCCTAGTTCCTGCTTGATTGATATTGATGATATGGGTATTACAAGAGTTGATCTACCACGAGATCATAGAGGCTAAACCCTAGAAGCTAGCCTATGATGATTATGATTGTGATCGTCCCTCTAAGGACTAAACCCTCCAGTTTATATAGACACCGGAGGGGGCTAGGGTTTACATGCAGTCGGTTACAAAGAAGGAAATATAATATCCGGATCACTAAGCTTGTCTTCCTCGCAAAGGAGAGTCCCATCCGGACACGGGACGAAGTCTTGAGTCTTGTATCTTCACGTTCCAATAGTCCGGACAAAGTATATAGTCCGGCTGTCCGGATACCCCCTAATCCAGGACTCCCTCACCCCCTCCACACATTTCGGATTGTAATCGAAAGGAAGATATCTGTTCTGAGGGGGATTCAGAAGGAGAAGACAACTCCTATTTACCCCCTGAGTTCTTCTCTCTAACTTGGCATGCTGATGTTGGTTATATCATGCATATGGTGTCTTGCATTGCTTACTTTATACATCAAATATGTCATCTACTTAGTTTAGACATCCTTTGTGTGAATGCCATCTATTTAGTTTATTCATCATTTATGTGAATTATGCAACGCCATCTTGTTTAGCCAGGCATCATATATGTGAATTTTGCAATGCCATCCTGCTTAGCCAGTCATCTTATATGTAAATTATATCAGGCCATCCTTTTTTCTTACATATTACATTTGTCAACAATGTTAGTACATTCAATTGCTCTTCGTGTGCATCATCCATTTGACACGGTGATGGCAAATTCTGGAGTGAAAACAAGGTCTTCAGAGCAGACTATGCTATCTGATGAAGCGCATATCTCGCTGGTTACGGATAGCTCCTCATAGGAGGATTCAGAGATAGATGACCAGTCCTATCCCTCCCCCCCCAAGGTGTATGCTCTAACTTGGCAGGGTTATGTTGCTCATATCGTGTGTATGGTGTCTCGCATTGCTATGTCATTTGATTAGTTTAGACATGTTTTATGTGAATCCCACCTGTTCAGTGTCTAATTACCATATATGTGAATTATGCATTGCCATCTTGTTGCAAGACATTATATATGTGAATTATACAATGATATCTTGTTGCAAAGGCATTATATATGTGAATTATGCAATGCCATGCTTTTTAGCCAATCATCATGTATGTGAGTTATATCATGCTATCATTTTTTTGTATCACGTGTTCCATTTGTCGACAACGTTTGTATATTCAACTACTCTTCCTGTGCATCAGCCATTTGAAGCGGTGATGGAAGTATCTGGAGTGAAAACAAGGTATTCAGAGCAGACAATGCTACCTGCCGAAGCAGACATCTTGCTGGTTACAGAGAGCTCCTCAGAGGAGGATTCAGAGACTGATGACCAGTCCTATTCCCCCCCTGAGGTCTATGCTCAAACTTGGCAGGGTTATATAACCTATGTCATGCATGTTGTCTTGCATTGCTTAGTTTTTACATCATATATGGATTTCCATCTGCTTACTTGCTTACTATATAAATCATATATTTGAATTATATCATGTCGTCATGTTTACATAGTACATACACAGCATCTATCTAAATTATGGCATGGCAACCCATTTAATAAAGACATGATATAGTTATATCATCTCATCCTGTTTAGTGTTTACAGTCATCATATTTTGAATTATGGCATGCCAACCTATTTAATAAACACATTATATAGTTATATCATGTCATCCTGTTTACATTGTCTCATATTTTGAACTATGTATTTCCATCTTTTTTAGTTAGCCATCATAATGTGAAATTGTGTCATGCTATCCTGTTTAGTTAGCCATCATATATGTGAAATTGTGTCATGCTATCCTATTCGGTTAGACAACATAAATATGAATTATTTCATGCCCTCTTTTATTCCCCACTATCCATTGCACCTGTCTATCATACAATGTCTATACTTTCAAATACTTTTCTTGTTTAGCAGCCATTTAAATTGAAGAGCGTGATGGCAATATCTAAGGGTGTAACAACACGTTCTTCAAAAAAGATAGTTGAGGGAGTCCTGGACTAGGGGGTGTCCGGATAGCCGAACTATCATCATCGGCCGGACTCCAAGACTATGAAGATACAAGATTGAAGACTTCGTCCCGTGTCCGGATGGGACTTTCCTTGGCGTGGAAGGCAAGCTTGGCGATACGGATATGTAGATCTCCTACCATTGTAACCGACTCTATATAACCCTAGCCCTCTCCGGTGTCTATATAAACCGGTTGGCTTTAGTCCGTAGGACGAACAACAATCATACCATAGGCTAGCTTCTAGGGTTTAGCCTCCTTGATCTCGTGGTAGATCTACTCCTGTAACACACATCATCAATATTAATCAAGCAGGACGTAGGGTTTTACCTCCATCGAGAGGGCCCGAACCTGGGTAAAACATCGTGTCCCTTGTCTCCTGTTACCATCCGCCTAGACGCACAGTTCGGGACCCCCTACCCGAGATCCGCCGGTTTTGACACCGACATTGGTGCTTTCATTGAGAGTTCCTATGTGTCGTCACCGATAGGCTCGATGGCTTCTTCGATCATCAACAACGACGCAGTCCAGGGTGAGACCTTCCCCCCCGGATAGATCTGCGTATTCGGCGGCTTTGCACTGCGGGCCAATTCATTTGGCCATCTGGAGCAGATCGAAAGCTATGCCCCTGGCCGTCAGGTCAGATTTGGAAGTTTGAACTTCACGGCTGACATCCGCGGGGACTTGATCTTCGATGGATTCGAGCCACAGCCGAGCGCGCTGCACTGTCACGACGGGCATGATTTAGCTCTGCAGCCGGACAGTACCCTGGAGGCCGCACTCGAGTCCGCTCCGATCTTCAATTCGGAGCCGGCTGCGCAGATCAAGGACGGATGGCTAGACACCGCCTCGGGGGCTGCAACCTCTACGGCGATAGAGCCGAACACTGACCTTGTCCCTCATGAAGCTCATGACTCCGAGGTGCCGGACTCCCTGCCGGACTCCGAACCTCCCGCTCCCCCTCCAATCAACTCCGATTGGGCGCCGATCATGGAGTTCACCGCTGCGGACATCTTTCAACACTCACCTTTCGGCGACGTCTTGAGTTCGCTAAAGCGTCTCTCGTTATCAGGAGAGCCCTGGCCGGACTGCGGTCAGGACTGTTGGGATGCGGACGACGAAGAAATTCACAACCCACCCACCACCCCCTTAGTAGCCACTATCGACGATCTAACCGACATGCTAGACTTCGACTTCGAAGACATCAACGGTATGGACGACTATGCCGGAGACGACCAAGAACCAGCGCCTATCGGGCACTGGAAAGCCACTCCAACTCACGACGTATACATGGTGGATACACCAAAAGGAAGCGATACGGAGGAACAACGACACGTGGTGAAGGACAACTCCCCCAACAAACAACCAAAACAGCGACGCAAGCGCCGCCCGAAGTCCCGCCTCGATAAAAACGGCACCCATACGGACCCGGCCCTAGAGCAGGGCGAAGCAGTGGACGGCGAACATGCCACCAAGCAACCATCCGAACATGATGAACTGGACAAGCAACCCATCCCCGGCGAAAACAAGAGCCCAGACGATCTCACGCCGAACACATCACCGGAGCATAAGAACCTTCATAAAAGGCTCGTCGACACTTCAAGAAGTTTGAAGAAGCAAAAGCGGAAGCTCAAAACAGCGGAGGACGCACTTAGAATGAGATGGAGCAAAGTACTCAATACCGCAGATAAATATGGCGCTAGTCACCAGGCAAAGAGCTACCCGAAGCGCAAGTTGTTGCCCGAATTCAACGAGGAGGCCTTAGAGCCCCCGCAGTCAAAAAAGAAAGAGGCCGCCTGGCCGGATAGACGACCAGATGACAGGCTAAGAGCAGCAAGGGGCGCCGCACACAAGCCGGCACATGATCAGCATAATGATCCTCGGAAAAAGGATGACCCGGTCAGGTCTATCTATGGGCCAAAAAAGAAGACTCCAGGAAGCAACACAACCCGCCGAGCGTTTGAAGACAACGGCACACCCAAATACAGGGGCGCCGCACACCCACTATGTTTCAGCAACGAAGTACTGGATCATGAATTTCCAGCGGGATTCAAACCCGTAAACATAGAGGCATATGACGGAACAACAGACCCCGGAGTCTGGATTGAGGATTATATCCTACACATACATATGGCCAGAGGAGACGATCTCCATGCCATAAAATACCTACCCCTCAAGCTCAAAGGGCCAGCTCAGCATTGGATCAAAAGCCTCCCAGAAAATACCATTGGAAGTTGGGAAGAGCTCGAGGATGCGTTTCGAGCAAATTTTCAGGGGACTTATGTCCGCCCTCCGGATGCAGACGATTTAAGTCACATAACTCAACAGCCCGGAGAGTCAGCACGCAAATTCTGGAACAGGTTCCTCACCAAAAATAACCAAATAGTCGACTGTCCGGACGCCGAAGCCTTAGCAGCCTTTGAGCACAACGTCCGAGACGAATGGCTCGCCAGACACCTCGGCCAGGAAAAACCAAGAACAATGGCCACACTAACAAGCCTCATGACCCGCTTTTGCGCGGGGGAAGATAGCTGGCTGGCTAGATGCAGCACCAGCTACCCGAGTACATCCGAAGTCAGGGATGGAAATGGGAAATCACGACGCAGAAAATATTAGCGCCGGAATAAGGAAAATGGCCCAAATAGCACGGCGGTCAACGCCGGATTCAAAAGCTCTTGGCCGAATAATAAAACACTGCCCCTCAAGGACAACAGCGACGAGCTATCCAACCTAAACAAAATTCTGGATAGGCTATGTCAAATACATAGTACCTCTGGGAAGCCTGTAAACCATACCCACAAAGATTGTTGGGTCTTCAAGCAGTCCGGCCGACTTAACGCCGAACGCAAAGGGCTCGACACACCAAGCGAAGACGATGACGAACCCCACAAGCAGCATGCCAGAAAACAGAAGACTTTCCCACTAGAAGTCAAAACAGTGAACTAACTTCATGTGATAACACGAAAACACAGTGCGGCACCTGCCATACCAGAACACTGTCCGCAGAATGGGGATAGACCCTACCAAAATTCACCGTAGCAGCACTTCCTTCAAAGGAGTGACGCCAGGCATTTAAGACAATTGTACAGGCTCTGTACCACTAGAGGTTGTGTTCGGTTCATCCGACAACCTCCATCGCGAAAAGCTCACCCTCCACATCGCCCCATTTAACAGTGGCCCTCAAGCACTACTGGGACGCGAAGCTTTCGCCCGCTTTAACGCAATACCACATTACGCGTCTCTTACGCTTAAAATGTCCGGTCCACGTGGCATAATCTCATTAAAGAGTAGCTCCGAGTGTTCCTCGACCACGGAGAACGTGAGGCTGCCTTGACAGCCACACACTAATCTGACCTTGCAGGTCAAAGCCCCTAAAAATAGGTCATTCAGACCTCGGACATGGTTAGGCAAGTCCGGCGTAAATGAACAAGGGGCTTCCCAGCCGCATACCCCTTTACAAGGGGCCGCGCGTATAAACGATGAGAGCCACTAAAGCTCAACTTTATTCATCTTCCAAATTATACTTCATTTTAAATACATCTTTTGCACGATATTTCTTCCGAACTAAGTCCTTCTCTTTTACAGATGAAGCACGTGCAACACCCGTCCAGGATACAACACAACGGAGACTCAGGCGCATACGTGCAGCAGGGACCCGTTGCAAGGATTCTTTTCAGATTAAGACCCTGCGTAAACCTTTCTTACTATCTCTTGTTGATACACATCCCCCGGTTTCCAACCATAAACGAGGAGGAGGCTGGCGTTTTGGCATCGGCCGCGTCAGAAGTTCCCGCCTGTACCTGGACACTAGGGGCTTAGGGCATTGTTCTGCCCGGTATCATAAAGACCGAACACCTTAGGGAGTGTTTGGCATCTCGAGTTAGGCCTTATATGCATCAGCTCCGAATCATGTCTTTGGTCAAATGTTGGGTTTGCCCGGCTCCTGTGTTTTGCTGCCTTATGTTCCGCTCTATCGGCTAACGCGGCACCAGGAGAACTACTGCGATTGTGCCCCGGTTCGGTCGGGCGAGCACCTCAGTAGAGAAAGCCGAAAACTGACTGTCATGATATAGTGAGAGACTGGTCAACCACTCGATCGACCACTGGATTGTTTAGAATTCCTCCACTTTGACGAAGGACCGCTTCCCGGTCAGGCACATACGCGCCCCGAGTTCGGAGAAACGCGGTGCCTCTAGGGGCTATATAGTAGCCCCACCTTCGAGCTCCTATGGCTAAGTGAAAGTGATAAAGCATTATAGTCCGGTTGCCTAGTTTGCTACGCTATCACCTCCTTCAAAGGACCAAGATATTGGATTAAGTGTGAAAAAGCGCTTTTCTCTTTGCAAACACCCCCGCACCATGTGCGTGGGGGCTGAAGCCAAAGACTGCCATCTTTCAGGTTATACATACATATACAGCCGCACAGGAGATAGTCCAATACTTGAACGCACAAGTATAAAAAGCTATTGCATTATAAAACATGATCTCACAAATCATACACGTCATTTGAACATGACATCTTTCGAGCACTGCGACTCTACTAAACGAGCGCCCTGCAGGACTTCCTCAAAATAATGCTCGGTGGGTAATCGGTCTCTGTCCGAACCCCGGGATGCAACAGCGGTGGCATCCATCTCCGCCCGATATGTCTTAACACGGGCGAGAGCCATCCGTGCACCTTCTATGCATGCCGACCGCTTCATCGCCCCGATATGCGGCACCGCCCCAAGGAATTGCTGCAACAAGCCAAAATAACTCTTCGGCTTAGGCCTTTCCGGCCACAGATGAGCGACCACATCTGTCATGGCAAGTCCAGACAATCTATTCAGCTCAGCCCACTCAGCCAGCCGATCAGCCAACGGGAGTGGACGCTCCGGACTATGGAATTGAGACCAGAAAAGCTCTTCCATTTCGTGATCCTTCTGGCTTCGGAAGTGCAAGACTGTGTCCGCCGCACTCGCCGCCAAATCCAGATAAGGATCCTCCGCACCAAACAATTGGCCCAACTGAGCATACTTCGGATCCGTGAACTTCCTACGCAGTAGAAAGGGCTTTCCAGCCGCAATGTCTCCGGCCTGACGCAGTTCCTCCTTCATAGCCCGCATCGCACCACGGGCATCCTTGGCTTCGGCGGCGGCCTTCTTCAGGCCCTCTTGCTCCGCTCGGCGTTCTCTTTCAAGAACCTCATAGCGGTCGGCAACATCTTTTAATTTCAAGACCATTCCGGCCATCTCTTCCCCGCTTCGGCAGTGAGCAGCCTTTTCAGCTTTTAGCTCTTCCGCTGCCTTCGAGGCAGCCGCATCACTTTTCCTGGCTTGCTCCTTGGCTCGAGCAAGCTCTGCTCGAAGGTCTTCCACAGCAGCGGCACCATCTCCATCAAGCATACAAATTTTAAGGAACGGGCATCAGCTCCCTTACTGGGCAACCGCGGAGCAACCACCTACCTTGTGACTCATTAAGTCGTTTATTGACAAGCGCGATGTCCGCATCCGCAACATCGAGTTGCCTCTTCAGCTCGGCAACTCCATCAGTCCGGCTGACCACCGAACGTTCCGCCACCTGCATAGGAAAGGTGACATTGTATAACTGAGATTATGATCCTTGGCACGCTGTCGCTTTCGACAGCATACCAAGTCTCAGGGGCTACTATCTATACCGGGCGCACTCTATGTGCAAAACTGTCAAAAGGTATGTCATTTTTTGCGTACCTCAAACCCCGTCAGCAAACTTCCGACGGCCTCATACAACCCGCTCTCGGAGGATGAGATCCTTTCAATCACCGTACTCATTAATGTGCGGTGATCTTCTGAGATAGACGCCCTCTTGAGCAAATCCTACAGCTCCACCGGCCGTACTCCAGTGGGTGTCGAACTCCCCAGCCCCGCCGGACTCGGGGAGACCCTCCGTGACGACACCTCAGGGCCGTCCGCCCCGCCCGATGGGGCGGCAGATGGAGGCGTTTCGCTCTCCATCATCTCCGGACGAAGGTCCCCCGAAGATGAGCTCTGCTGAGATGGGCTGAGATCCAAACTACAAGGCGAAAACTTCGGTTACCCTTAGAGATAAAGCAGGGGTGTCCCCTATTACAAAATTCCCTCTTTTTACTTACGGCTCGCTAGAGGGCTGATTCCTCTGAGGAGACAGTGCGGCCGGGGCTCTTCCCGGCACGGGACCTTCCGGTGCAGATTTCTTTCCCCGTTTTGAGGCCTTGGCCTCCGGGTCTTCGGAAGCGGTCCTATTCTCCCCCTGGAAGGAGGGACTCTCGATTCCCCCCTTACTGAAATCCTCCTTGGCAGAGGTGGTAGTTTCCTTGTGCCCCCCTTCGCCCTCCTCCGAAGGTGCAACCTCCAACATTTTGATTAACACGGGATCCGGCGTGGTCTCTGGGAGGGGGGCCGGACACCGTATCAGTTTTGCTTGCGCTATCCACTCCTGTCCAAGGGATAGCTGGTTAAAAGGCAAACCCATGATAAATAAATGGACAATGTGTCCGGACACAGGGCTACTTACTTGAGTATCCGGGCGATTGCAGCTTAGGCCAGCATCCTCGGTCAAGTCCGGACGCATCTCTTGTGATCCGAAGAACAGTTTGTACATCTCCACGGGCGTCAAAACCATGAAGTGTTGGAGAGCCCGTGGCCCCTCCGGATTAAATTCCCACAGGCGGAGGGGGCGACGTTTGCAGGGCAGAAGGCTCCGAATCAGCATAACCTGTGCCACTACAACCAGATTGATCTCCCTTTCCTGGAGGCCTCGAATCCGGCCCTGCAACAGGGGTACGTCTTTGGACGGCCCCCAGTCGAGCCCCTTGTTGACCCATGACGTCAGCTGTTGTGGAGGGCCCGGGCGAAAAACGGGCGGCGGCCTCTGCCTGCTACCCCTGGGAGCGGTAATATAGAACCATTCCTGTTGCCACAAGCCGAGCTCCTCCTGAAAAGAGCCCTCGGGCCATGGAGCATCGGCCCTCTTGCTTATAACCGCCCCGCTGCACTCTGCCTAACGCCCCTCAATCATCTTCGGCTCCACGTTGAAGGTTTTGAGCCACAAGCCGAAGTGAGGGGTAGTGCGGAGGAAGGCTTTGCAGACAACAATGAATGATGAGATGTGGAGGATGGACTCCGGAGCCAAGTCGTGGAATTCCAGCCCATAGTAAAACATGAGCCCCCTCACGAAGGGATCCATCGGGAAGCCTAAACCCCGACGGAGGTGAGACACGAACACGACGCTCTTGCCGGGCTCAGGAGTTGGAATAACTTGCCCTCGGGCAGGCAACCTATGCGAAATCTCGTATGTCAAGTACCTGGCGTCTCTCAGCTTTAGCACGTCCTCTTCCGTGACGGAGGAGGGCATCCACCGGCCTCGTAGGTCGGAGTCGGACATTGTCGAAGGTCGAAGGTAGCCTAATCTGTATCCCTGGGTGTTGGAACTCGGGGCGAGGGGCGGATTCGATTGAGGATTGAAGAAAAAGAACGGGCCTTGGTCTCATTATAAAGAGGAAGAATACCAAGAGCCGTCCCCGTGACCGTTTGAAACCCGCCTTCGATGGAGGGGGCGTGGCAACGGGCGCGGTTGGGTTACCAATGTCCGTATTTATGAGAATCCCGGAATAAGGGGAACACGATCTCTGCTTCGACAAGACATGCCAAAGAAACCGCTTCGCTAAACACGCTGAGGTGGTACAATAAAAACGATTCAAGTAAAGGCTTGGTAGTGGTGTGACGTCACTCCACCAAATACGTCAGCAGATTGAACTTGTGTAAATATTATTCTCTCTACGGTGGTACGTGGAATTTATTTTGCAGAGCCGGACACTATCCTGGTGTTCACAATCTTCCATAAATTATTCGGAGGAGGAACCCGCCCTGCAATGCAGAAGACAATATGCGCGCCGGACTCGTCGTCATTGAAGCCTGGTTCAGGGGCTACTGAGGGAGTCCTGGAGTAGAGGGTGTCCGGATAGCCGAACTATCATCATCGACCGAACTCCAAGACTATGAAGATACAAGATTGAAGACTTCGTCCCGTGTCCGGATGGGACTTTCCTTGGCGTGGAAGGCAAGCTTGGCGATACGGATATGTAGATCTCCTACCATTGTAACTGACTCTATGTAACCCTAGCCCTCTCCGGTGTCTATATAAACCGGATGGCTTTAGTCCGTAGGACGAACAACAATCATACCATAGGCTAGCTTCTACGGTTTAGCCTCCTTGATCTCGTGGTAGATCTACTCTTGTAACACACATCATCAATATTAATCAACCAGGATGTAGGGTTTTACCTCCATCGAGAGGGCCCGAACCTGGGTAAAACATCATGTCCCTTGTCTCCTATTACCATCCGCCTAGACGCACAGTTCGGGACCCCCTACCCGAGATCCGCCAGTTTTGACACCGACAATAGTGCTACTAGTTGATGCAGATAGAAGCATGGTTATACTTGCCCAAGGACCAGATCCACCACACATAACCAGACCCTCGCAGATTGTACCCCTACCCAGTTGGACAGAGAACCAGCTACACCCCTTCTAACCCCAACCCCGGCAGATAGTAACCCAGTTCCAGTTGACACAACACCGTCTCCAGCAAAGAGCACCCAAACACGAGCAGTTAGTAAGGGAACTGCAGTGCCCAAAGCACGAGGACCACCACTCCGAAGCCCAACTCAACGCTTAAAGGAGAAGAAGATTTGTTCTCAGGTTAGGTTCTGTAGCTATGGTTCATACGCCTTTGCTCTTGCATTACTGTATTTACTCATACCAACTACTTTCAAATTTGAAGGATGGAATTGAAACTCCAATGGTGCAATAGGTATGTTTTAAACCAGTTTCTTTAACTGGTTTGCTGTTGTAACCTGCTCTATGTTGATTTCAGTTTCAATTGAATAAACAATTATGTTCTCATGTCATGCACATTACAAGTGTTGTTATTCCTCTATAGTTACCCACACTTATATTCTGTCTATTCTGCTTTGTCTTGAACAAATATTATTTGAATTGTGTCTCTATCTTGATTTGGCAACAAAAACTAGAATGATATAGACCATAAAGTGACCATGGTACATAGATATATGTTTGTTTCATGTTGTTATCCTGTCCACTTTACTACTGAACTCATTTACCAAAATGAGTTTCATATACAACATGGTAAACATGTGATGTGTCTGCTTGTTTCTCTTTTAGAATGCGGACAAAATATTGGAGAATTGTACCGCGTTATCCAATGGTAAAGGAAGTAATGCAGATAAGGTTCAAGATAGTGAGACATCCCTGTTGGTCTCCAAGAATGCTGATAAAAACTATCTTGACGACAGTGAGGGAACCCAAAAGTCTTGTCTTGATTTAGTGTTCGAGTTACTGGCCACTACTGCTGGCACAAGCTCTTCGAACTCGCTGCCTGCATCAGTTTGTCTTCTTGAGTCTCAACTTCAAGCTGATAGACATCAATCAGATGTGTTGCGACAGGAAGCTGAAGGACTGAGGAAGTCCCTGCAGAATTCAGATGCATATTTTCTGGTGCAACAGCAAGCGCTGGAGGATTTAAGCACCAAACAAGAGAAAGTTAATAAGCTTGCTAAGCATCTTGCCAACATTATGGGTACCCAGGATATTGTTTCTTGAGATCTTCTGAAGTGGTTTCAGTTCTGGATTTGTTTTGCTGCGGCGTTTATTTGCACTGGTCGCCAACTTTGACAACCAATGTATATGATATGCTACTTTGTTCCCTATATTTGCACTAGTGGCGAACTTTGATGCCCAGTGGACGTAATATGTGTAATAGCCGTGATAGCCTAGCATTAGTTGCTTGCTTATTTATTTCCTTGTTGTCTTGTTTATTTGTTTTCTTGTAGTCATTGCAGTTCTTTTTCCGCATTTTGCTAGTGGCTGCAATAACCTATTTTTTAAAACTAGGGCACAATAAGCATGGGATAATATTTACTATAGTGACACTGGGCCTCCTACTGGCCATAATAGTGGGACTTCTACGGTCCGTAGAAACAATGGGCCTCCTACGGCCCGTAGAAGCAATGGGCCTTTTGCGGGCCGTATCATCAATGGGCCTTATACGGGCCGTATGACCGATTGGCCAAACATGGGCCAAACAGACCGCATTATGGCCGTAAACAGGCTAGAGTTGGAATCGTCCGTTCGTGGGCCGACCATAACGGGCCATCGTTAATAAGTCGTATTTGATGACGCTATGAAAATGGCCCAACGTATTAACGGACCACAAATAAGCCGACTGTAACCACAGGCTGAATTTGGTCCACAAGCAGAAAATGACAGTAACGGGTCGAAAGTAAACGAATGCTGGAAATGAGCCCAAGAATATGTGACGCCCCCGATTTAATCATACACTAATCATACACGCAAACTTGTACGATCAAGATCAGGGACTCACGGGAAGATATCACAACACAACTCTAAAAATAAAATAAGTCATACAAGCATCATAATACAAGCCAGGGGCCTCGAGGGCTCGAATACAAGTGCTCGATCATAGATGAGTCAGCGGAAGCAACAATATCTGAGTACAGACATAAGTTAAACAAGTTTGACTTAAGAAGGCTAGCACAAACTGGGATACAGATCGAAAGAGGCGCAGGCCTCCTGCCTGGGATCCTCCTAACTACTCCTGGTCGTCGTCAGTGGGCTGCACGTAGTAGTAGGCACCTCCGGTGTAGTAGGGGTCGTCGTCGACGGTGGCGTCTGGCTCCTGGACTCCAGCATCTGGTTGCGACAACCAGAAAGAAAAGAAAAGGGGGAAAAGGGGGGAGAAAGCAACCGTGAGTACTCATCCAAAGTACTCGCAAGCAAGGAACTACACTACATATGCATGGGTATATGTGTAAGGAGGCCATATCAGTGGACTGAACTGCAGAATGCCAGAATAAGAGGGGGATAGCTAGTCCTATCAAAGACTACGCTTCTGGCAGCCTCCATCTTGCAGCATGTAGAAGAGAGTAGATTGAAGTCCTCCAAGTAGCATCTCCAAGTAGCAACTCCAAGTAGCATCTCCAGTAGCATCGCATAGCATAATCCTACCCGGCGGTCCTCCCCTCGTCGCCCTATGGAAAAGCGATCACCGGGTTGTCTGTGGAACTTGGAAGGGTGTGTTTTATTAAGTATCCGGTTCTAGTTGTCATAAGGTCAAGGTACAACTCCAAGTCGTCCTGTTATCGAAGATCACGGCTATTCGAATAGATTAACTTCCCTGCAGGGGTGCACCACATAACCCAACATGCTCAATCCCATTTGGCCGGACACACTTTCCTGGGTCATGCCCGGCCTCGGAAGATCAACACGTCGCAGCCCCACCTAGGCACAACAGAGAGGTCAGCACGCCGGTCTAAATCCTATGCGCGTAGGGGTCTGGGCCCATCGCCCATTGCACACCTGCACGTTGCGTATGTGGCCGGTGAGCAGACCTAGCAACCTCCATTACAAAGGAAGTTGCGTTAACGCAGTCCAACCCGGCGCGCGCCGCTCAGTCGCTGACGTCAAGAAGGCTTTGGCTGATACCACAATGCCGGGATACCCATAACTACTCCCGCGTAGATGGTTAGTGCATATAGACCAAATGGCCAAACTCAGATCAAATACCAAGATCTCGTTAAGCGTGTTAAGTATCCGCGAACGCCGAACAGGGCCAGGCCCACCTGTCTCCTAGGTGGTCTCAACCTGCCCTGTCGCTCCGCCACAAAGTAACAGTCGGGGGCCGTCGGGAACCCAGGCCCACCTCTACCGGGATGGAGCCACCTGTCCTTTCAGCCCCCTCATCAGAATCACTTGCGGGTACTCATCAAGCTGACACGACTTTAGTCACCATCTGTATAGTATGTATGTATGTATAGTATATACCCGTGATCACCTCCCGAGTGATCACGGCCCAATAGTATAGCAAGGCAGACTGACAAGAATGTAGGGCCAATGATGATAAACTAGCATCCTATACTAAGTATTTAGGATTGCAGGTAAGGTATCAACAGATGTAGCAACAATGTCAGGCTATGCATCAGAATAGGATTAACGGAAAGCAGGAACATGCTACACTACTCTAATGCAAGCAGTATAGAGGAGAATAGGCGATATCTGGTGATCAAGGGGGGGGGGCTTGCCTGGTTGCTCAGACAAGAAGGAGGGGTCGTCAACACTGTAGTCGAACTGGGCAGCAACAGCGTCGGTCTCGGGGTCTACCGGAGAAGAAGAGGGGGGAAGAAACAGTAAATACGGAGCAAACAAAGCATCACAAAACATAATGAGGCAATACGCGGTGCTAGGTATGCCCTAACGTGGTAGTAAGTGATACCGACGAAGGAGGGGAAACATCCGGGAAAGTATTCCCGGAGTTTCGCGTTTTCGGACAGATGAACCGGAGGGGGAAAGTTGTGAGTTTGATATGTTAGGGGTGTGTGGCGGACGAACGGGTTGCGTATCCGGGTTCGTCTTGTCGTTCTGAGCAACTTTCATGTTGAAAATATTTTAATCCGAGTTACAGATTAAAAGATATGATTTTCTAAAGATTTTATTAATTTCTGGAATTTAATTAATTATTTAATTTAATTCGAAAAAGGATTTATGACATCAGCATGATGTCATGCTGACATCAGCAGTCAACAGGGGTTGACTAGGTCAATCTAATGGTGGGACCCAGTTGTCATTGTCTAAGACTAACTAATCAGGTTTAGTTAGTCTAACTAAAATGATTAGGTTTAATAACTACAATTAATTAGGTTAACTAATCAGGATTAATTAAGTTAATTAATTCTTTAATTAATTAATTAATATTTTAATTATTTTATTTATTTATTTATTTTAAAGCCCTTTTTTCCGTTCTAATCTGGGGCTGGCCCCACTGGTCAGGGACCGAGCCCAACCGGGGCGGGCGAACGGGAAACGGGCGCAGTTGAGCGCCCGATTGGGCGCAGCGAGGCGAGGCCGTGGCCACGGCAGGGCTCGCCGGCCGGCCACGGCAGGCGGAGGCGGACGAAGGGGGGCGCGAAGAACGCCGGCCGGGGAGGCCACAGCAGGAGGACGTGACGGTGGGGCGAAGGCAGGCGGGCGTGGACTGCACGGCCAGGAGGCAGGCGACCGGGGCGCGAGCCCGACGCGTCGAGTGCGTGCGCGGCATATGCCGCTTTAGTAAGGGGGGCAGAGGTGCTCCGGGGTGCCGAAGCACGGCAGTGGGCGGGCGAGCAAAGGGCGAGGCGGTTAGCGGAGAGGGATACCGCGGCAGACGCGCGCGGCCGCCGGGCAGCAGTGGTACGGCGCGACGGATGGGAAAGGGGAATGGGCACGGCCACGG
>NC_041391.1:490411040-490433855 GCF_002162155.2 Triticum dicoccoides
CTCCAGGCAGCGTCCGCGAGGCGACGAGGAGATGGGGTCGGGGCACCGTTTTCGAGGGCGAGCGCCCCCGATCCAGATCCACGCGGGGGAAAGGGGAAAGAGATTGGGGGGATCGTGGGGGGGGGATGTGGGGTGCGGCTAGGGTTTCGGTCGGGTGGACAGTGGGGTTAATGGGGGAGTGGGTGGCCGGTTGGGCCGGCCAGGCGGCCTAGTGGCCAGCTGGGCCACGGTCCAGCAGGGAGGGGTTCCCTCACTTTCCCTTTTTTCGTATTGTTTTGTTTTCTGTTTTTATTATTTTATTTCTTTACTGTTTTATTTTAGTTGCACTTTATTTTTGGTTTAGTAAAATATGAAAATAGCCCCAAAAATAGTGTGTCAAAACAATCCACTGTTCTAAGAAGTTTTACCTCAGAATAAAAATAGTTTAGTATTTGGTAAAGTATATTAGGAGTATAACTAATTGTTTTGATGTTGTTTTAATTACTTTAGTGTATTTAATATCTTATAAAGATGTTGTTTCCCCATCAATAATATCCATGATTTATTTGTCACATTAAGAACATTTTAGTTTTGACTTTTGAAAACTTTAATTGTTTGACTTGATTTTAAATTTGAATTTGAATCGTTTTTGAACCATCGCGAGATTAACAACAGTAACCGAGGTTACGTGGCATCATTAGCGTGGAATTACTGTAGCCTAAATATCTGGGCGTCACAATTCTCCTCCACTACAAGAAATCTCGTCCCGAGATTTAAGCGGTGGAGTAAGGGGGGAAGGTTTGGTAACGAATCTAGCGGGTCTTCTCATTGTGGCTTGCTCTTCCCGAAGAGACCGGTCCAATACATTGATGTCTTCATTCCTTTGCTTCCGGTCATCATGATGAAGTCGACGTCCTTTCTTCGGGATCTTCATTGTACTTACGAATAGGTAACAGGGCATTCCGGAAGAACATACCTCTGCAAGGTCGACTATCTGGTCGATAACATCAAGGAAGGTGGCGGAAGTACTCTCAAATTTAAACTTTAGAAAATATCGAGAGCAAAGTAAGGAGGTACCATGAGGAGTTTCAAACGGATAGGCAAGCGTTTGATGCCTAATCAGAAGGTGAAAGGGGTTCAGAGCAACGAGAAGAAGTATTGCGTCTGATACCAGAATTGATGATCTCGTCGGTAGGTGGCTCATGAATTTCATAAGAGTCCACGCGTGAGGATTAACTTTGGAAACATAAGAGTGTACAGGAGAGTCAGGTTTCGATCCTGGTGGAACTGTGGGTTATGGGCCCACCATGTGGGTTAAAAGTAGGAAGGGCGGTAATGTCTCGCACGATCATGTAAGAAAGACATGTCATAGGATAGCCTGTCAGTTATGTCGACAACAACATCGATACCAAGGGCAAGGGACGAAGAGATCCATTTTCCTGCTCGTTGAACGAGGCGGACCAATAGGCAAAGTTCTCGTCCATCGGCGGTTACAGGAAGTCATCAACAGTAGAAACAGGGTTACACCAGGCAGGATGTTACACCAAGGTGTTTACCTAAGCAGGGAATCACCACTGCTCGGTTAAGTAGATTACAAGATAGTTTGAACGAAACAACGGGAAGGAAAATGTGCTTGAACACGTATATCAGGGGTATATCCTTCCCAAGGACAAGTAGAGCATGATATCCATGACAGGATATAATGTAGAAAACTCTTCAGGTAGGGGAGAGAAATTTCATGACATTACCCATGCAACGGTGTTTGGATAATTGAGCAGGAAACCTTTAGCATTGGGCTTCAAATGTTCTTGTTGATGAGCGGGGTATCATAGTCATGCTTCGAGGTAGCAATGATATGGTGTTTCAATCAAGGGCCGGACTTTGGATACACAAATGATCCATTAGGAGCAACTTATAAAGTAATTCCTACAATTTACTCCAGGAAGAATGGTTATCCTTGGAAAAGAAATTATAATGATAGGTCCTGCAGCCAGGGATGCTAGGCATGACATCATATTACCGAGTCATTAAAGGACCAACATCATAACTCCTGGAAAGTTGTCCCAACCATCATATCTGACCGAGATCCAGATCCGATTGGTGTCATGATACCTCGACTCAGGATGTCTGAGAAGAAAATGTGCAACACAAATTGACGAGATGACATTGTAAGATTCTCGGAAAATGAACTATGGAAGTGAATTCCGAAACAAGAGTTCAACATTAAACCAAGGAGAAGACGACGAGTTGGCTGATGGGCTCAGCGACAATTCATCGAGAATTCCAAGCCGATGGATTTTCCACAATATTGTGAACAAGGAGATAGCATTTGTCAGATCAAATGGTATAATGATGTATGCTCGAGGAAAACATACACAATTAAACATTGGTTGAAAGGTGCACCTGAAATATGGGCTGGGTTGCACGGCCAACATTGGAATGGTGATTCAATAATCAATAGTCTAAGAATGAACGGTCGACCATTAACTTCAAAGCAATATGGATGCTAGAAGGGCGGAATCCAAACAACACCGCTCACTTGTTGGTACCCTGGTTGGAATCAACACGAGGACCCAAGAAGAATGGTGATGGTGAGAAGTATCACCATACCAAGAATTCTTAAGAGGTGGTGAAATTCTCACAACATTGAGGATATAAGAGATGTTAATGTTCCAAGGTAAAGAAGAACAATTACTGGATAGCAAGGAACTCAAGGTATAACACCAAACACGAACAAGCTTGTGTTGGTGGGAAGGCAATAAAGGTCGATGATAACGCAGATCATCGAGGGCAAGGACGGTATTTCTCATCATGACTCCAGTTGATATCCTGGAAGAGCTCATAAGGTTGATGATGATCACGACACATTTGTCGAGAGATTTCATGAACATGTAAGCAATCAGCGATGACATCAAGTCAAGGGAATGATGAAGCAAGAGGTTATCGGAACCACAGTTACGACACAAACTCGAACTCAAGCTTGTTGTTTAAGGTGAAAGGGTATGACGAGGAAAATCGATGTAAGCTTAGCTATCGTCGCAAATTGGTGCTCCAAGAATAAGGACCAGGTAGCACAGTTAGAATCGTCACGACAATGATATAGCCAAACAGGCTAGGAATGGCGTGATCGGGTACAAACTCGTACTTACAGAAACTTACTGAAGAGTTGTTGAACCATAGTGCGGACTTGGTTCAGTTATCGGTGCCCTTGAGTGTTTAATAACTCAGAGCCCGTGAAAAATTGGAATCAGTGGGAAGGTAGCACTTGATGAATAACTCCTAAGAAGTTATGCAGTTCCATGATAATCTCGAGATACCAGGGGGTAATACTCGATGACAGATCAAAGTAGAGGTTGGACTGGGGCATTGCTCTGCAGAAGACAAGTGCTTAAACTTGCACGAGAAATGGTATTTAAAGGAGAACATGGTCGGAACCATGATTGCAAATAGGCCAGATCTCGGATATAAGATGAACTTATAACAAGGGAATAGTTAATTCTAAAAGAAGCTTCGATGAGAAGATGTACATCGTGTCCATGGGCATGAACACAAAGTTCAAGGTCGACTCCCACTTCTCCAATGCACAACCTTCCATTCACTTGTCGCGTTCAATGAAGTTGTAGTGTTGAAATTTTATCTGGCAAAATATCAGAAGAGTACGACTCGTGAAAACTTTCGAGTTCACACATATTAAGGAAGGCATAGATTCAACCCCCTCGGGGCATCGTGGAAACATATACCACAAGCTTCGATAGTAAATATCACCAGCTCGAAAGCAGAGCGTGGTTGGCCAAATCAGAGAATAGGATTTACCAACGACATTATGTATCAGGGAAAGAACTTCCAAAGTGATTGAATATGAGGGACGTTGTCGTATAAAATCCAACAAAGGATCCGATGGTTCTCAAGGGATCTGATGTAAGCATCGGTACTCAAACAAAAGAGGAAGGAATGCAAATGCAAAAGGTTATGGAATCATCTGAATAATTCCAAGCTTAAATACAAAGGAATTATGATTTACAAAGCGAAGGATCAGAAGCAGACGCTCTGATCAAGGATGGATAAATTCAATAGACTTAGGGGCACAATCGACGACAATTTAATTGGAGAGAACCAGTTCATGATTAAAACAACGTCTGAGCCAGAAGGATGAATTCTAGGATCTGTTTGAGGATTGCGAGCATTCGCAACAAATCGAAACAACAGACTCAAAATGACAATGAAAACGGATGTCAACAAGATTACTAGACTTATGGGATTAACCATAATGCAAGCAATCAAGAATTTCAAGAGCAATAGGATGCTCAGGATTTTCGGAAGATCGAATGGTATTTCGAGGATTGGTGACATACATGAATCAACTGGGGATGAGTGGATACTCGGTAAGTGCGAGAAATTATCCGTAGGGTATTCATGTAACAAAGAACTGCAAGGCAATAGTCACAAAGTATTCTCCAAACACTAGATAGAATTTCGAGGTATCTTGTAATAACAAGTTCGACTGGGTATAAAGTAAGAACGACGGGTGTAAGTATTTATCCATAGGGATATTGCAATGGTAGGGAATTGCAAAAGCAACGGGCACAAGGTCTCGAGAGAATATCGAAAGGTATCCTCGGAATCCTTCGGTGCACAAGGTAATCATCTGGACTGAAGAGGCTCTCCGGGAGAAAGTATTATCGAGAACCTAGAGTCAGAGTTAGTAAAAATCGTTTAACCCGAATAGAAGAGAGATCAGATTCCTAGAGTACAGATCGAGGAGTAAAAGATCCTAATACCACCCAATGGCGACGTGGGCCCATGGGCCGCATAGCCATGTTAGTAAAACAGTTTTCATCGACTAGACTCAACTTCGGCCAGGGAGTGTGGAAGGGGGATTCCTATAGGCAGTCGGCTCTGATACCAACTTGTGACGCCCCCGATTTAATCGTACACTAATCATACACGCAAACATGTACGATCAAGATCAGGGACTCACGGGAAGATATCACAACACAACTCTAAAAATAAAATAAGTCATACAAGCATCATAATACAAGCCAGGGGCCTCGAGGGCTCTAATACAAGTGCTGGATCATAGACGAGTCAGCGGAAGCAACAATATCTGAGTACAGACATAAGTTAAACAAGTTTGCCTTAAGAAGACTAGCACAAACTGGGATACAGATCATAAGAGGCGCAGGCCTCCTGCTTGGGATCCTCCTAACTACTCCTGGTCGTTGTCAGCGGGCTGCACGTAGTAGTAGGCACCTCCGGTGTAGTAGGGGTCATCGTCAACAGTGGCTTCTGGCTCCTGGACTCCAGCATCTGGTTGTGACAACCAGAAAGAAAAGAAAAGGGGGAAAAGGGGGGAGAAAGCAACCGTGAGTACTCATCCAAAGTACTCGCAAGCAAGGAACTACACTACATATGCATGGGTATATGTGTAAGGAGGCCATATCAGTGGACTGAACTGCAGAATGCCAGAATAAGAGGGGGATAGCTAGTCCTATCGAAGACTACGCTTCTGGCAGCCCCCGTCTTGCAGCATGTAGAAGAGAGTAGATTGAAGTCCTCCAAGTAGCATCTCCAAGTAGCAACTCCAAGTAGCATCTCCAGTAGCATCGCATAGCATAATCCTACCCGGCGATCCTCCCCTCGTCGCCCTGTGGAAAAGCGATCACCGGGTTGTCTGTGGAACTTGGAAGGGTGTGTTTTATTAAGTATCCGGTTCTAGTTGTCAGAAGGTCAAGGTACAACTCCAAGTCGTCCTGTTACCGAAGATCACGGCTATTCGAATAGATTAACTTCCCTGCAGGGGTGCACCACATAACCCAACACACTCAATCCCATTTGGCCGGACACACTTTCCTGGGTCATGCCCGGCCTCGGAAGATCAACACGTCGCAGCCCCACCTAGGCACAACAGAGAGGTCAGCACGCCGGTCTAAATCCTATGCGCGCAGGGGTCTGGGCCCATCGCCCATAGCACACCTGCACGTTGCGTTCGCGGCCGGTGAGTAGACCTAGCAACCTCCATTACAAAGGAAGTTGCGTTAGCGCAGTCCAACCTGGCGCGCGCCGCTCAGTCGCTGACGTCAAGAAGGCTTCGGCTGATACCATGACACCGGGATACCCATAACTACTCCCGCGTAGATGGTTAGTGCGTATAGACCAAATGGCCAGACTCAGATCAAATACCAAGATCTCGTTAAGCGTGTTAAGTATCCGCGAACGCCGAACAGGGCCAGGCCCACCTATCTCCTAGGTGGTCTCAACCTGCCCTGTCGCTCCGCGACAAAGTAACAGTCGGGGGCCGTCGAGAACCCAGGCCCACCTCTACCGGGATGGAGCCACCTGTCCTTTCAGCCCCCTCATCAGAATCACTTGCGGGTACTCATCGAGCTGACCCGACTTTAGTCACCATCTGTATAGTATGTATGTATGTATAGTATATACTCGTGATCACCTCCCGAGTGATCACGGCCCAATAGTATAGCAAGGCAGACTGACAAGAATGTAGGGCCAGTGATGATAAACTAGCATCCTATACTAAGTATTTAGGATTGCAGGTAAGGTATCAACAGATGTAGCAACAATGTCAGGCTATGCATCAAAATAGGATTAACGGAAAGCAGTAACATGCTACACTACTCTAATGCAAGCAGTATAGAGGAGAATAGGCGATATCTGGTGATCAAGGGGGGGGGGGCTTGCCTGGTTGCTCAGACAAGAAGGAGGGGTCGTCAACACCGTAGTAGAACTGGGCAGCAACAACGTCGGTCTCGGGGTCTACCGGAGAAGAAGAGGGGGAAGAAACAGTAAATACAGAGCAAACAAAGCATCACAAAACATAATGAGGCAATACGCGGTGCTAGGTATGCCCTAACGTGGTAGTAAGTGATACCGACGAAGGAGGGGAAACATCCGGGAAAGTATTCCCGGAGTTTCGCGTTTTCGGACAGATGAACCAGAGGGGGAAAGTTGCGAGTTTGATATGTTAGGGGTGTGTGGCGGACGAACGGGTTGCGTATCCGGGTTCGTCTGGTTGTCCTAAGCAACTTTCATGTTGAAAATATTTTAATCCGAGTTACAGATTAAAAGATATGATTTTCTAAAGATTTTATTAATTTCTGGGATTTAATTAATTATTTAATTTAATTCGAAAAAGGATTTATGACATCACCATGATGTCATGCTGACGTCAGCAGTCAACAGGGGTTGACTAGGTCAATCTAATGGTGGGACCCGGTTGTCATTGTCTAAGACTAACTAATCAGGTTTAGTTAGTCTAACTAAAATGATTAGGTTTAATAACTACAATTAATTAGGTTAACTAATCATGATTAATTAAGTTAATTAATTCTTTAATTAATTAATTAATATTTTAATTATTTTATTTATTTATTTATTTATTTTTTTAAGCCCTTTTTTCCGTTCTAATCTGGGGCTGGCCCCACTGGTCAGGGACCCAGCCCAACCGGGGCGGGCGAACGGGAAACGGGCGCAGTTGAGCGCCCGATTGGGCGCAGCGAGGCGAGGCCGTGGCCACGGCAGGGCTCGCCGGCCGGCCACGGCAGGCGGAGGCGAACGCAGGGGGGGCGCGAAGAACGCCGGCCGGGGAGGCCACAGCAGGAGGACGTGACGGTGGGGCGAAGGCAGGCGGGTGTGGACTGCACGGCCAGGAGGCAGGCGACCGGGGCGCGAGCCCGACGCGTCGAGCGCGGGCGCGGCATATGCCGCTGTAGTAAGGGGGGCAGAGGTCTGATGGGGTGCCGAAGCACGGCAGTGGGCGGGCGAGAAAAGGGCGAGGTGGTTAGCGGAGAGGGATACCGCGGCAGACGTGCGGGGCCGCCGGGCAGCAGCGGTACGGCGCGGCAGATGGGAAAGGGGAATGGGCGCGGCCACGGCGGAGCGTGCGCGCGATACGGCAGTAGAGAGGAGGGAGGGGGAAGCTCACAGGGGAATCGTAGGGAACGGGGCAGTGGGCGCGATGGAGGTCGAGGAAGTCCGACGAGGGAGATCCGGCGAGGACGACGAGGCGACGGCGATGTAGCTCCGAGAAGGGTCCCACGGCGGCGGCGCGGGCTCCAGGCAGCGTCCGCGAGGCGACGAGGCGATGGGGTCGGGGCACCGTTTTCGGGGGCGAGCGCCCCCGATGCAGATCCACGCGGGGGGAAGGGGAAAGAGATCGGGGGGATCATGGGGGGGGATGTGGGGTGCGGCTAGGGTTTCGGTCGGGTGGACCGTGGGGTTAATGGGGGAGTGGGTGGACGGTTGGGCCGACCAGGCGGCCTAGTGGCCAGCTGGGCCACGGTCCAGCAGGGAGGGGTTCCCTCACTTTCCCTTTTTTCGTATTGTTTTGTTTTCTGTTTTTATTATTTTATTTCTTTACTGTTTTATTTTAGTTGCACTTTATTTTTGGTTTAGTAAAATATGAAAATAGCCCCAAAAATAGTGTGTCAAAATAATCCACTGTTCTAAGAAGTTTTACCTCAGAATAAAAATAGTTTAGTATTTGGTAAAATATATTAGGAGTATAACTAATTGTTTTGATGTTGTTTTAATTACTTTAGTGTATTTTAATATCTTATAAAGATGTTGTTTCCCCATCAATAATATCCATGATTTATTTGTCACATTAAGAACATTTTAGTTTTGACTTTTGAAAACTTTAATTGTTTGACTTGATTTTAAATTTGAAATTGAATCGTTTTTGAACCATCGCAAGATTAACAACAATAACCGAGGTTACGTGGCATCATTAGCGTGGAATTACTGTAGCCTAAATATCCGGGCATCACAATTCTCCTCCACTACAAGAAATCTCGTCCCGAGATTTAAGCGGTGGAGTAAGGGGGGAAGGTTTGGTAACGAATCTAGTGGATCTTCTCATTGTGGCTTGCTCTTCTCGAAGAGACCGGTCCAATACATTGATGTCTTCATTCCTTTGCTTCCGGTCATCATGATGAAGTCGACGTCCTTTCTTCGGGATCTTCATCGTACTTACGAATAGGTAACGGGGCATTCCGGAAGAACAGACCTCTGCAAGGTCGACTATCTGGTCGATAACATCGAGGAAGGTGGCGGAAGTACTTTCGAATTTAAACTTAAGAAAATATCGAGAGCAAAGTAAGGAGGTACCATGAGGAGTTTCAAATGGATAGGCAAGCATTTGATGCCTAATCAGAAGGTGAAAGGGGTTCAGAGCAACGAGAATAAGTATTGCGTCTGATACCAGAATTGATGATCTCATCGGTAGGTGGCTCATGAATTTCATAAGAGTCCACGCGCGAGGATTAACTTTGGAAACATGAGAGTGTACAGGAGAGTCAGGTTTCGATCCTGGTGGAACTGTGGGTTATGGGCCCACCATGTGGGTTAAAAGTAGGAAGGGCGGTAATGTCTCGCACGATCATGTAAGCAAGACATGTCAGAGGATAGCCTGTCAGTTATGTCGACAACAACATCGATACCAAGGGCGAGGGACGAAGAGAACCATTTTCCTGCTCGTTGAACGAGGCGGACCAATAGGCAAAGTTCTCGTCCATCGGCGGTTACCGGAAGTCATCAACAGTAGGAACAGGGTTACACCAGGCAGGATGTTACACCGAGGTGTTTACCTAAGCAGGGAATTACCACTGCTCGGTTAAGTAGATTACAGGATAGTTTGGACGAAACAACGGGAAGGAAAATGTGCTTGAACACGTATATCAGGGGTATATCCTTCCCAAGGACAAGCAGAGCATGGTATCCATGACAGGATATAATGTAGAAAACTCTTCAAGTAGGGGAGAGAAATTTCATGACATTACCCATGCAACGGTGTTTGGATAATTGAGCAGGAAACCTTTAGCATTGGGCTTCAAATGTTCTTGTTGATGAGCGGGGTATCATAGTCATGCTTCGAGGTAGCAATGATATGGTGTTTCAATCAAGGGCCGGACTTTGGATACACAAATGATCCATTAGGAGCAACTTATAAAGTAAGTCCTACAATTTACTCCAGGAAGAATGGTTATCCTTGGAAAAGAAATTATAATGATAGGTCCTGCAGCCAGGGATGCTAGGCATGACATCATATTACCGAGTCATTAAAGGACCAACATCATAACTCCTGGAAAGTTGTCCCAACCATCATATCTGACCGAGATCCAGATCCGATTGGTGTCATGATACCTCAGACTCAGGATGTCTGAGAAGAGAATGTGCAACACAAATTGACGAGATGACATTGTAAGATTCTCGGAAAATGAACTATGGAAGTGAATTCCGAAACAAGAGTTCAACATTAAACCAAGGAGAAGACGACGAGTTGGCTGATGGGCTCAGCGACAATTCATCGAGAATTCCAAGCGGATGGATTTTCCACAATAATGTGAACAAGGAGATAGCATTTGTCAGATCAAATGGTATAATGATGTATGCTCGAGGAAAACATACACAATTAAACATTTGTTGAAAGGTGCACCCAAAATATGGGCTGGGTTGCACGGCCAACATTGGAATGGTGATTCAATAATCAATAGTCTAAGAATGAGCGGTCGACCATTAACTTCAAAGCAATATGGATGCTAGAAGGGCGGAATCCAAACAGCACCGCTCACTTGTTGGTACCCTGGTTGGAATCAACACGAGGACCCAAGAAGAATGGTGATGGTGAGAAGTATCACCATACCAAGAATTCTTAAGAGGTGGTGAAATTCTCACAACATTGAGGATATAAGAGATGTTAATGTTCCAAGGTAAAGAAGAACAATTACTGGATAGCAAGGAACTCAAGGTATAACACCAAACACGAACAAGCTTGTGTTGGTGGGAAGGCAATAAAGGTCGATGATAACGCAGATCATCGAGGGCAAGGACGGTATTTCTCATCATGACTCCAGTTGATATCCTGGAAGAGCTCATAAGGTTGATGATGATCACGACACATTTGTCGAGAGATTTCATGAACATGTAAGCAATCAGCGATGACATCAAGTCAAGGGAATGATGAAGCAGGAGGTTATCGGAACCACAGTTACGACACAAACTCGAACTCAAGCTTGTTGTTTAAGGTGAAAGGGTATGACGAGGAAAATCGACGTAAGCTTAGCTATCGTCGCAAATTGGTGCTCCGAGAATAAGGACCAGGTAGCACAGTTAGAATCGTCACGACAATGATATAGCCAAAGAAGCTATGAATGGCGTGATCGGGTACAAACTCGTACTTACAGAAACTAACTGAAGATTTGTTGAACCATAGTGCGGACTTGGTTCAGTTATCGGTGTCCTTGAGTGTTTAATAACTCAGAGCCCGTGAAAAATTGGAATCAGTGGGAAGGTAGCACTTGATGAATAACTCCTAAGAAGTTATGTAGTTCCATGATAATCTCGAGATACCAGGGGGTAATACTCGATGACAGATCAAAGTAGAGGTTGGACTGGGGCATTGCTCTGCAGAAGACAAGTGCTTAAACTTGCACGAGAAATGGTATTTAAAGGAGAACATGGTCGGAACCACGATTGCCAATAGGCCAGATCTCGGATATAAGATGAACTTATAACAAGGGAATAGTTAATTTTAAAAGAAGCTTCGATGAGAAGATGTACATCGTGTCCATGGGCATGAACACAAAGTTCAAGGTCGACTCCCACTTCTCTAATGCACAACCTTCCATTCACTTCTCGCGTTCAATGAAGTTGTAGTGTTGAAATTTTATCTGGCAAAATATCAGAAGAGTACGACTCGTGAAAACTTTCGAGTTCACACATATTAAGGAAGGCATAGATTCAACCCCCTCGGGGCATCGTGGAAACATATACCACAAGCTTCGATAGTAAATATCACCAGCTCGAAAGCAGAGCATGGTTGGCCAAATCAGAGAATAGGATTTACCAACGACATTATGTATCAGGGAAAGAACTTCCAAAGTGATTGAATATGAGGGACGTTGTCGTATAAAATCCAACAAAGGATCCGATGGTTCTCAAGGGATCTGATGTAAGCATCGGTACTCAAACAGAAGAGGAAGGAATGCAAATGCAAAAGGTTATGGAATCATCTGAATAATTCAAAGCTTAAATGCAAAGGAATTATGATTTACAAAGCGAAGTATCAGAAGCAGACGCTCTGATCAAGGATGGATAAATTCAATAGACTTTGGGGCACAATTGACGACCATTTAATTGGCGAGAACCAGTTCATGATTAAAACAACGTCTGAACCAGAAGGATGAATTCTAGGATCTGTTTGAGGATTGCGAGCATTCGAAACAAATCGAAACAACGGACTCAAAATGACAATGAAAATGACAATTCGCCACGGTCCAGCAGGGAGGGGTTCCCTCACTTTCCCTTTTTTCGTATTGTTTTGTTTTCTGTTTTTATTATTTTATTTCTTTACTGTTTTATTTTAGTTGCACTTTATTTTTGGTTTAGTAAAATATGAAAATAGCCCCAAAAATAGTGTGTCAAAATAATCCACTGTTCTAAGAAGTTTTACCTCAGAATAAAAATAGTTTAGTATTTGGTAAAATATATTAGGAGTATAACTAATTGTTTTGATGTTGTTTTAATTACTTTAGTGTATTTTAATATCTTATAAAGATGTTGTTTCCCCATCAATAATATCCATGATTTATTTGTCACATTACGAACATTTTAGTTTTGACTTTTGAAAACTTTAATTGTTTGACTTGATTTTAAATTTGAATTTGAATCGTTTTTGAACCATCACGAGATTAACAACAGTAACCGAGGTTACGTGGCATCATTAGCATGGAATTACTGTAGCCTAAATATCCGGGCGTCATAGAATAAATGGGCTCTGAGAAGGCCAAAAGATAACATGGGCTGGAAACGGCCCAACGGAATAACGGGCCGTTAATGGGTATAAAGTGATACACTGTTCATTACAGGCCAGTTTCACCACGGGCCGTTAATGGGTGTAAAGTGATACACTGTTCATTACGGGCCAGTTTCACCACGGGCCGTTAATAGGCCAAGAGTTACATAGGGCCTCATATGGGCCGAAAGATGTCATGGGCCATACATGGGCCAGAAGTGAAAACGGGCTGGAATCATATTGGATGGCCCAGATGACACTACTGGGCCTAATTCGGATAGGGCGTAACGGGCCTTGGGTTAGCGGGCTATAAATGGGCTATATGCGAACAGGCCATTAACAGGCTTTCCATGCATGGGCCGGCCCGCCATCTTTTGATCAAGTCAAACGGGCCGGCCTTTTCATAGGAATGGGCCTCTGTTGGGCCGTGCCATGTGTCGACGTATCATGGACACTCTCCGTCCAATGATTGGATGACATATGTCCCAACGATGAGCCGACACGTGTTTCCTCTAGCCAATGATGATTTTACACGTGGAAAATCCCCATTGGTCGGGGCTGTTAACGGGTTATCGGATCCAAAACCCGACCCGATAGCTTAACGGCGCTCCGTTACGGTGGATGCCACGTGTCGGTCACCCTTGACGAAAGCACTTCTGTGACGCGCGATTTATCGTCATGGAACACTTCTACGACAGCACAGGTATGACTATCTTGATTCTGTCATAAAATCGTCATGGATGTACATGCATGACAAAAAACGCGACCTACTGTGACAAACACGTATCATCACGGAAGTGTTTGTAGTGCTGCCAAGTTTGAGCATAAACCTCAGGGGGAAATAGGACTGGTCATCAGTGTCTGAATCCTCCTGTGAGGAGCTCTCTGTAACCAGCAAGATGTCTGCTTCAGCAGGTAGCATTGTCTGCTCTGAATACCTTGTTTTCACTCCAGATACTTCCATCACCGCTTCAAATGGCTGATGCACAGGAAGAGTAGTTGAATATACAAACATTTTCGACAAATGGAACATTATCTATGAGAAATATTTGAATCTCCTCTGAATTCTTTTATGTATGATTGAGTTATCTTTGCAAGTCTCTTCGAATTATCAGTTTGGTTTGGCCTACTAGATTGATATTTCTTTCCATGGGAGAAGTGCTTAGCTTTGGGTTCAATCTTGCGGTGTCCTTACCCAGTGACAGAAAGGGTTGCAAGGCACGTATTGTATTGTTGCCATCGAGGATAAAAAGATGGGGTTTATATCATATTGCATGAGTTTATCCCTCTACATCATGTCATCTTTCTTAATGCGTTACTCTGTTCTTTATGAACTTAATACTCTAGATGCAGGCAGGAGTCGGTCGATGTGTGGAGTAATAGTAGTAGATGCAGGCAGGAGTTGGTCTACTTGTCACGGATGTGATGCTTATATACATGATCATGCCTAGATAATCTCATAATTATTCGCTTTTCTATCAATTGCTCGACAGTAATTTGTTCATCCACCGTAATACTTATGTTATCTTGAGAGAAGCCTCTAGTGAAACCTATGGCCCCCGGGTCTATCTTTTATCATATAAGCTTTCAATCTACTTTTATTTGCATCTTTACTTTTTGCATCTATATTATAAAATACCAAAAATATATTTATCTTATCATACTATCTCTATCAGATCTCACTTTCACAAGTGGCCATGAAGGGATTGACAACCCCTTTATTGCGTTGGTTGTGAGTTCTTTGTTTGTTTGTGTAGGTGTGTGGGACTTTTGAGGGGCCTCCTACTGGATTGATACCTTGGTTGTCAAAAATTGAGGGAAATACTTACGCTACTACTGCTGCATCACCCTTTCCTCTTCAAGGAAAACCAATGCAAGCTCAAGACATAGCAAGAAGGATTTCTGGCGCCATTGCCGGGGAGGTCTTCACTCAAGTCAAGAAATACCAAGTACCCATCACAAATCAATCTCCCTCGCATTTACATTATTTGCCATTTGCCAATCTCTCCTCCTCTCTTTCGCTTGCCTTTTCCGTTTGCTCGTGTGTTAGAATGTTTACCTTGACGTTATGGCTAGTCCTCCTATCCTTATTATTACTCCCGAACATGAAATTCTCAATTTTAAGCAAAGGGAGGGAGAAAATTTAAAAGATGCTTGGCATAGAATTTGCAATGCTCAAAATAGATCTACTAGGAAGCTTTCTACTTCCTTTCTTCTCCGCAATTTTTATGTAGGCATCACTCCTTGGAATAGATGTGTTCTAGATACTGTTGCCGGAGGTGATTTCTTGAGTAGCCATACATTTGATGCTTATAATTCTATGTTAGATTTGTTTGGCCCACCACCTCTTTTGGTTAATGGAACTGTTTTAACTTTAGAACACGTTATGCAACGGCTTGATATATTTGAAAATAAAATTGCCACTGTTGAGTTGATTGAAAATTTGGACAAAAATATTAATAATCATATCACCCAATATGGATCTAGGGTTGGAGTTACTTTGAAAAATCTTAAAGAGAAAGAACCTATAGTTAATGAAAAAAGAGATCTAGATTCTACTAGAATTGGTAAACTTGAGGATATAATTACCAACTTAGGTTCGGCATTTTCTTCCATGAAAAACACTACAAAACCCCCTACAAAAACCACCAAGTTTATTTATGTTCCTAAAAATAAGGGTGAATCTTCTAGTAAGGGAGACGCGGATCTCAAATCCATAAGTGTTCATCCCAATTGTCTCTATCGTTAAGGAACCTTTTGCTACAAACGAACTTCTTGAATTTTTTCCTAAATGTTTAATCATTGCTAAAAAGGGATAAACCCCTAAAGATTATAAGTGCTCTATTGAGGAATTGAGTGCCAAAGATGGCACTACTTAGATCTATCTTCACTTTTATGCCTAGCTAGGGGCGTTAAACGATAGTGTAGTTGGGAGGCAACGCAATTGTATTTGTGTTTTTTATTTTTGTTTCTGTTTAGTAATAAATTTTGCATCTACCTCCTGTTTAGATGTGTTTTTATCTTTTAATTAGTGTTTGTGCCAAGTAGAACCTATAGGATAACCTATGATGATAGTTGATATGATTCTGCTGAAAAACAAAAACTTTGCGCCCACGAATTTAGTTTTGTTAAATCACATAAACCTGATCTTTCGTTGATTCTTTTTCCTTTGGATCAATAGACCAATTTTCCAGGACTTACTATTTTGGTAAGAGTTTTAGAGTTCGAGAAGTTTGCGTTAGATACAGATTGCTACAGACTGTTCTGTTTTTGACATATTCTGTTTTTCGTGTGTTGTTTGTTTATTTTGATGCATCTATGGCTAGTAAAATAGTTTATAAACCATAGAGAAGTTGGAATACAGTAGGTTTAACACCAAAATAAATAAAGAATGAGTTAATTACAGTACCTTATGTGGTGGTTTTGTTTTCTTTCACTAACGGAGCTTATAAGATTTCCTGTTGAGTTTTGTGTTGTGAAGTTTTCATGTTTTGGGTAAGGCTTTGATGGACTATGGAATAAGGAGTGGCAAAAGCCTAATCTTGGGTATGCCCAAGGCACCCCAATATATTCAAAAACATCCAAAAGCCTAAGCTTGTGCATGCCCCGGGAAGGCATCCCCTATTTCATCTTTGTTCATTGGTAACTTTACTTGGAGATACATTTTTATTCGCCACATGATATGTGTTCTGCTTGGAGCGTCGTGTATTATATTAGTCTTTGCTTTTTAGTTTACCACAATCATCCTTGCTGTACACACCTTTTTGGGAGAAGCCTACTTGATTGAATTTGCTAGAATATGATATGTGCTTCACTTATATCTTTTGAGCTTGATAGTTTTTGCTCTAGTGCTTCACTTATATATTTTAGAGCACGGCGGTGGCTTATTTTTGTAGAAATTGCTAGTCTCTCATGCTTCACTTATATTATTTTGAGAGTCTTTTTGAACAGCATGGTATTTAATATGGTTATAAAATTGGTCCTAGAATGATAGGCATCCAAGTTGGGTATAATAAAAACTATCATAGAAAGTGAATTGGATGCTATGATCGATTTGATACTTCATAATTGTTTTGAGATAGGGAGGTAGTGATATTAAAGTCATGCTAGTTGGGTGATTATGAATTAAAAGAATACTTGTGTTGAAGTTAGCAAGTCCCGTAGCATGCACATATGGATAAAGTTGTGTAACAAATTTGAAACATGAAGTGTACCTGGCTTGTGCATCCTTATGAGTGGCGGTCGGGGACGAGCGATGATATTTTCCTACCAATCTACCCCCCTAGGAGCATGCGCGTAGTGCTTGATTTTTGATGACTTCTAAATTTTGCAATAAGTATATGAGTTCTTTTGACTAATGTTGAGTCCATGGATTATATGCACTTTTACCTTTCCGCCATTGGTAGCCTCTTCGGTACCGTGCATTGCCCTTTCTCACCTTGAGAGTTGGTGCAAACTTCGTCGGTGCATCCAAACCCCGTGATACGATACACTCTATCACACATAAGCCTCCTTATATCTTCCTCAAAACAGCTACCATACCTACCTATTATGGTATTTCTATAGCCATTCCGAGATATATTGCCATGCAACTTTCCACCATTCCGTTTATCATCATCATGACATACTTTACTTTTGTCATATTGCCATTGCATGATCATGTAGTTGACATCGTATTTGTGGCAAAGCCACCATGCACAATTTTTCATACATGTCACTCTTGATTCATTTCACCATCCCGGTACACCGCCGGAGGCATTCATATAGAGTCATATCTTGTTCTAGTTTCGAGTTGTAATTCATATGTTGTAATCAATAAAAGTGTGATGATCATCATTATTAGAGCATTGCCCAAAAAGAAAAAAAAGAAAAAAAAAGAAGAAAGGCAAAAAAAGAAAGGCCCAAAGAAAGAAGAAAACGAAAAAAAAGAAAAAAAAAGAAAAAAAGAAAATAAATAAAAGGGGCAATGTTACTATCTCTTTTTCCACACTTGTGCTTCAAAGTAGCACTTTGTTCTTCATGTAGTGAGTCTCATATATTGTGCTTCAAAGTAGCAACATGTTTTCATATAGTGAGTCTCATAGTTGTCACTTTCATATACTAGTGGGAATTTTTCATTATAGAACTTGGCTTGTATATTCCTACGATGGGCTTCCTCAAATGCCCTAGGTCTTCGTGAGCAAGCAAGTTCGATGCACACCCACTAGTTTTGTTTTGTTGAGCATTCATTTATAGCTCTAGTGCATCCGTTGCATGGCAATCCCTACTCCTCATGTTGACATCAAAATGGGCATCTCCATAGCCCGTTGATTATCCTCGTCAATGTGAGACTTTCTCCTTTTTTGTCTTCTCCACACAATCCCCATCATCATATTCTATTCCACCCATAGTGCTATATCCATGGCTCACGCTCATGTATTGCGTGAAGGATGAAAAAGTTTGAGATTATTTAAGTATGAAACAATTGCCTGGCTTGTCATCGGGGGTATAGAAGTTGGGAACATCTTTGTGTGACGAAAATGAAGCATAGCCTAACTATATGATTTTGTAGGGATGAACTTTCTTTTGCCATGTTATTTTGACAAGACATGATTACTTTGATTAGTATGCTTGAAGTGTTACTATTTCTTTGATCAATATGAACTTTTATTTTGAATCATTTTGGATCTGAACATTCATGCCACAATAAAGAAAATTACATTGAGAATTATGCTAGGTAGCATTCCACATCAAAAACTCTGTTTTTATCATTTACCTACTCGAGGACGAGAAGGAATTAAGCTTGGGGATGCTTGATACATCTCCAACGTATCTATAATTTTTGATTGTTCCATGCGATTATATTACCCCTTTTGGGTGTTTATGGGCTTTATTTTACACATTTATATCATTTTTGGGCCTAACCTACTAACCGGAGGCCCAGCCCGTATTGCTGTTTTTTGCCAATTTCAGTATTTCGAAGAAAAGGAATATCAAATGGAGTCCAAACGAAATGAAACCTTCGGGAGTGTGATTTTTGTAATGAACGTGATCCAGAGGACTTGGAGTGCGAGCCAAGCAGCAGCCGAGGCGTCCACGAGAGGGGAGGGCGCGCCCACCCCTACAGGGCGCGCCCCCTGTCTCGTGGGCCCCTCGGGCGGCCACCGACGTACTTCTTCCTCCCATATAAGCCTACGTACCCCAAAAACATCCAGGGAGCTAATGAAACACAATTTCCACCATCGTAACCTTCTGTATCCGCGAGATCCCATCTTGGAGCCTTTGCCGGTGCTCCATCGGAGGGGGAATCGACCACGGAGGGCTTCTACATCAACACCATAGCCCCTCCGATGAGTTGTGAGTAGTTTACCACAGACCTTCCGGTCCATAGTTATTAGCTAGATGGCTTCTTCTCTCTTTTTGGATCTCAATACAATGTTCTCCCCCTCTCTTGTGGAGATCTATTCGATGTAAACTCTTTTTGCGATGTGTTTGTCGAGACCCGATGAATTGTAGGTTTATGATCATGTTTATCTATGAATAATATTTGAATATTCTCTGAATTCTTTTATGTATGATTGAGTTATCTTTGCAAGTCTCTTTGAATTATCAGTTTGGTTTGGCCTACTAGATTGATCTTTCTTGCCATGGGAGAAGTGCTTAGCTTTGGGTTCAAATCTTGCGGTGTCCTTACCCAGTGATAGAAAGGGTTGCAAGGCACGTATTGTATTGTTGCCATCGAGGATAAAAAGATGGGGTTTATATCATATTGCATGAGTTTATCCCTCTACATCATGTCATCTTGCTTAATGCGTTACTCTGTTCTTTATGAACTTAATACTCTAGATGCAGGCAGGAGTCGGTCGATGTGTGGATTAATAGTAGTAGATGCAGGCAAGAGTCGACCTACTTGTCACGGACGTGATGCCTATATACATGATCATGCCTAGATAATCTCATAATTATTCGCTTTTCTATCAATTGCTCGACAGTAATTTGTTCACCCATCGTAATACTTATGCTATCTTGAGAGAAGCCTCTAGTGAAACCTATGGCCCCCGGGTCTATCTTTTATCATATAAGCTTTCAATCTACTTTTATTTGCATCTTTACTTTTTGCATCTATATTATAAAATACCAAAAATATATTTATCTTATCATACTATCTCTATCAGATCTCACTTTCGCAAGTGGTTGTGAAGGGATTGACAACCCCTTTATCGCATTGGTTGCGAGTTCTTTGTTTGTTTGTGTAGGTGCGTGGGACTTTTGAGGAGCCTCCTACTGGATTGATACGTTGGTTCTCAAAAACTGAGGGAAATACTTACGCTACTATTGCTGCATCACCCTTTCCTCTTCAAGGAAAACCAACGCAAGCTCAAGACGTAGCAAGGAGCTATCCGTAACCAGCGAGATATGCGCTTCGTCAGATAGCATAGTCTGCTCTGAAGAGCTTGTTTTCACTCCAGAATTTGCCATCACCGTGTCAAATGGCTGATGCACATGAAGAGCAGTTGAATGTACTAACATTGTTGACATATGTAATATGTAACAATAAAAGGATGTCCTGATATAATTTACATATAAGATGACTGGCTAAGCAGGATGGCATTGCAAAATTCACATATATGATGCCTGGGTAAACAAGATGGCGTTGCATAATTCACATAAATGATGAATAAACTAAATAGATGGCATTCACACAAAGGACGTCTAAACTAAGCAGATGACATATTTGATGTACAAAGTAAGCAATGAAAGGCACCATATGCATGATATAACCAACATCAGCATGCCAAGTTAGAGCGAAGACCTCAGGGGGTAAATAGGAGTTGTCTTCTCCTTCTGAATCCCCCTCAGAACAGATATCTTCCTCTCGATTACAATCCGAAATGCGTGGAGGCAGGCTGCCTTTGTGCCTACCATGGAGAGACGTCTGCATGAAATTTTATTGCCACACAAGGCTCGTCTCTTTTGCTCTACATGGTATAGTTCCATTGTTTACAATAATTGTCATGCATAGGAATAAAACATAGTGAGATTATGTAAGGGGTGCATGCAGAAATCCAGAGTGATGGTCGCAACCTATGGATAGACCCAAAACCAATAATAGTAGGCAGATAATGGCTTCAGTTAAAAAATACAGATAATGGCTTCTTTACTGTTTGTTTCCCACCCAACATGAAACTCATAGTAGACACCGGAGATTAACCAGATAGTAGATAGATACTATTGATTGCGCCCCAGATATGTACCCCACAACCATTTAAAAACTCAAGTTTGACCATTGGTTTGGAACTGACTCAGAGTCTAATCGATGAACAGGATGATAAAGTAGCATGTAATATTAAATGATGCATCACGTAAGAAGACACGAAAGAGTGTGACCTCTCTTGCGGACCCGTGTAGTCCTCGAGGTCATCTGCTCGGTTGATGATGGTAATGCAGTTTTCATGGCTGCCGGCGGCGGGGAAGAAGATCTGAGGTGGTGAAAGACAGTCTGGAGGCCGGATCCCTGCTGTGCTAGACCCTTCTGTCATTGGAGCAACTGAGCTGGGGTGGACGACGGTGCAGCAGGAGCGGGACAAACCACACAAGGTTTTCTTTGAAAACTATCTGTAAGAGAAGTAATTCTGTAAGGGCTCGTTTGAATTGGAGGATTCCAACAATGCAGGGATAGGAAATAGACAGGAATATGATAGGAATGCATGTTCAAAATAGAGAATTTTAAAACACAGGATTTCTGCCAATCTGGGTGTTTGATTCAGAACAATTGGAAGATCACATGATGCAAAGAAGCATGGCGAGATTAAGTCAAACCATAAGAAGATGTACGGTTATAATGCTATTATGCTACTATATCTTAGTCTTGTGCTTCATGAATAGGAATTTGAAAAGGAGGACAAGTGAAATTAAAATTCCTACGTTTTTTCTTTCAAGGAGACACTAAAGGAACAAATCCTACAGTTTTCCTTTTCTCCATTCCTTTGAACCAAATTCATGAATAGTAGTACCATAGGAAACTTTCCAATTCCTATGTTTTTCATTCACTTTTCCTTTCAAGAACTGGCGATTCTAGTAGGCAGGCTTGAGTAAGGAAAATCCTACACAAAAAAATGTTTTTGTGCTACTTCTATTACTTTGGACCCTAGCCACTGCCCTACTAGCTCAACTCCCAGGGCCATCGACAAATGCACAGCTCAAACACGCAGAGATAAATAATGATGGCGTTCAAGAGAGTCCATCACGGAAAGCTAAGTTGCCTGGTACCTCACTACTTGTCATATAGTAGGATAAAATAATCATATTTCCCATTACTACGTGTGCTCAGTGGACAATATATATAACATGTAGAGGAAAAAAGAGATGTAACAAGTGTACAACCTCTTTGGCGAAGCCATGTCGATCTCAGCGTGATTGGGTTGGCCGGTGAGGATGCTCCGACTGACTTGGCTGTCGGGGGAGGGGAAGAAGATCTTAGGCGTCTGGAGATGGAGCCCGAGGTACTGCTCCGCTGTGATGGAGGGTTTCGTCGTTGGAGCTGCTCCGGTGAGTTGTACGACGCCGAGGCTGAAACAGGACAAGAGAGACAACGTTAACCTGAGTGGAATTCTAATAGCATCTCCAATACATGACATAAAATACATAACCACAAAGTGCTAGATGTAAAATACATCAGCCGCTCATCTTTGAACTTAACTGTCGAAACTGAATTTAACTATTGAAACTGAACTTAACTGTCGAAACTGAATTTTGCTGTCGAAACTGAACGCACTAGCAAGGTGAGGCTACACGTCGATCAACTGACTTTTTCATCGTTGGTCAGTCGATTTTGTAGCCGTTGGATACGAAATCAAGGGCCTGCAGTTCATCTTCAACCTCCACCCCCTTGAGCCGCCAGCCACCACCGGCCAAACAACACCCCCCCTGCCACCCCGGCCATCTCTCTAGGCCCCCCGTGGCGAGCTTTTTCTCCGGTGATCCCCATGCCACCGCCCCGCCACCGCCGGCGACCACCGCCCCCACCCTGAACCCTAAGATAGATAGTG
>NC_041391.1:490434099-490476394 GCF_002162155.2 Triticum dicoccoides
CCAAAAGTCGACTCAGTCGACTGAAGTGTAGCTAAATCGGAGCAGCATCCCAAGCAAGAGCAAGAGCGAGAGCAGCAGCGCGAGCAAGAGCAATAGCAAGTTCAGACCAGCCAGGGGACCGATAGCAAGAGCAAAGCAGCAGCGCGAGCGAGAGCTAAAGAAGCAGCAACTCGTACTGATGTGGACGTCGCTGCCGAGGGAGCGACGCCGTGGAGGAAGTGGCTGGCGACGCCGCCGTGGGTGGAGCCGCGCCTTGTCGGCTCGGGACTGAGCGCCGACAGCACCATGAGATCGAATCAAGAAGACAATGCGGTGATTAGTGTACAACCTCTTTGGTGGCGCCGATTAGGCCAAAACTTCATCCGAGGAAACGGTGATGATGATGCACTTCCGGTGGTTCAGGTGAAGATGGTGGTGTGGGAATGGAGGTGGCACGAAAGACGAGGGGGGCATCGGGTAGCTCCTTGGAGGTGGAGGATGGGGTGGCTGAACCGGCGGGACGACGAGATCAACGCCGAATCCTCATCTGGGATGGTGGATGAGGGACGTCGAGGTGTTGTTGTGGACGACATCGTCGGGGAAGAGGCTCCGACTGGGTGACGGACGGAGCAGGGTGTGGGGCTTCGTCGCGGGTTTTCACGGCCTCAGTGTACGAATGGGTGGGAGGATGGGATGGCAGTGGGGAACCATGGCTTAGGGACGCGCTTGGCCGAAATGTGGGGTAAATTACGAAAGTACCCCCACCGATTTGAGGCGGTTCTTTCGGTTCAGGGGTACCATGGGCATTTCGTGTGTCAGGATTTCACAGGAGGTGGGAGTTTTCGCGCGCGGTGTAATTTTGGAATAGCAAGGCGCGGGTTGAGATGGAGGGAGTTGTCGGAGAACGGCGTGACAAAGATATATCTTAAATATTTCGGGCTAACAAGGCGCGGGTTGAAATTTCCGGACAAGCCTAACGTGTACTGTACCAAATCAACGCGCACTACAAATGTCATTCAAAACTTTGAATTCATGTTATGTTCAATTAAAATATTTTGCTACGTGTATAATGCATGCAACCTACTACTCAAATGAACGTTTTAGTGCATTCCAAACGTATATACTACCGCTTCAATATGAACTAAATTTGAATTCGTTTCTCTATTTGAATAAGACCTACAGTAATGATTGTTGTGAAGTCAAAGCATTTGAATTCATTTCTCTATTTTAATAAGATCTACAATCATCATTATTGTCAAGTTAAACCATCATTTGTGTATTATCTTCACAGCACACCACATGATTAGTCTCGAGTTACATATGAACTATGTGTACAATATGAACTCAAACTTGATTTTTTGAATCCACTTTATGTTGATTTCAAATCACATTACATTTCTAGCTCTAGCTAGATCTTCATAATCTAAACCATGTCTCATATGTATAATGTGTTTATCACATTATGTATGGTCCCCCGCCTCCTACGCCTACAAGTATTTAGATGTGAGTTGCAAACACCACACATTACCACAAATTCAAATAAAATGTGAGAATGTTTGATGTATAGTATGGTTTAGATTGTTCGACATTTAGCTGTGAGTTGCAAACGCCATGCGTTATCACATTATGATATAACATGTGCACAACACGTGTATCACCGCTATATTCATGCATGCATATGTTTAAAACACTATGATCTCCTATTCAAATATATGAATCCTCTTTCATATCAAATTATGATCTTTGTTAGTCTCTTACACCCACCTCTAACCTTTGTAGCTACCACTAACTTTCTCTCGTGCATGCACACGCCCTCCTCGCCCTCCCCCTCCATCGGCATTCTATCCACCGGGCACATTCATTTTTTTCTTCCGGTCGTTCTCCCAGAGTCTCCACAACTCCTTTTTGACACACACCAATCGATAAACCTCTTCAGCGATGCCTTCCTACAACATACACATGCACCATCAATCTCCTCCTTTATGTGTCCTTGCCTCGTGTCTCTCATACGGTCACATACACGTGTAAACTCTCGCCCCTCTTTTCATCGATCTCACAACCGCACACTCCTCCCCCTATCTAGCTAGTAGCTCGGCAGCTCGCACCACCTCCTAGCTCCATTCTCTCTGTCTATCCATATCGCTGGGCTTTATTTGCCTCTAACAAATGGACGTACGCCGACCGATCTCTCGCTATACATATAGCTAGCTAGGTCCTTATAACTCGTTTTTACCCATGCGTCGGTCGATCTACCTCATTAGTTATGTCTCTCCCTTCCCCCAACAAACAACAATTGATCTACCGATCTAGTTAGGTTTGCTTACCAAACACATGGTTCCCCTTCATCATCCATGGATGCGTCCCGACAGATCTATCATACACAGGCACACACAGAAACACATCCCCACTCTTATTGATAACATTGCAGTTCCACCCTCAGTTTGTCTAGTAGGCCTCTCCCACCATCTTCGAGAAGCAACTCCATCACCCATCCAGCACTCTACCCCTCTCCCTCCCTCTCTCTCCTCGCTCTCTCTCTCTCTCTCTCTCTCTCTGTCCCATCATATTTCCCGTCCTTCAGTTATGTATGGATGTCAACCAATCTCCCTCAAGACATAGCTGGGTCTCTCCTTCTCAACACATATACGAGTCGTTCTACCTCTATAGTTAGGCCTCTGCCTACCCCTCCCCCACCCCCCTCCCCCCACACACCGATACATCGAGCTCTCTAGTCATGTCTCCCTGCCACACACAAACTTGACATGTGCCCTCTGACGTTCCGGTAGGTCAGCCACCCTATATCTTTGACTTGCACACACACACAATTTCGATGGCTCTCTTCATCAATCTCGCACCGACCCACTTGATCCTCCCTTCGACTCTATCAATATCTATGACCCCTCCCTCTCTTCTCGTGGATTTCCCAACCCTCTATATATGATATGGATAGGCCTCCATTTCACACACATTGCATGCAAAATTTTGTTTGAGATGTCATTGACACATATTCCCACAAATACATTCATGAAATCAACCCCACCCCACCCCCACCCCCACCCCAAAACAAAAAACACTCGCGAACGAGGTTTGCATCTCTCACACACACCCACGTAGGTGGGGGACGTGCACGAAGAGAAGAGGTGCATGCACGGCGCACGTACTCCCGTCTCTTTCCCAACCACACCCGCGCGGGTACACGATGGAGCTCATTTCTATACGAAAAAGGCAGCCCACGTGGTAATTTGGCACGTGTACTGGTTGTCCACTTGGTGGAGGGAGGATCGTCTACCACGGGTGAACAAACAAATTGCGAATTGACACGTTATGTTAAAAAAAGAGGCAAACCATGTGGGGCCTACCTTAGAGGCAAGGCTCTATACACTGGAGTACTTTTGATGTGTCTCGTCAACTCGCAGAATGAGGAGAAGCTTGCTTAGTACGCCGTCTCCCCCGCCCACGGGCGCGGTGGCTCACGGGATGAGGTGAAGCTTGCTTAGTACTGTCCGCCTTACGCCCGCTCCCTCGCCCATGTGTGTGGTGGCTCGCAGGACGAGGAGAAAAATTTACTACTCCCTCCGTTTACTCCTGATCCCTACTACCTTGGTTATAGAGATTATATCATATTGTTTGGAATATATATGTCCTTTAGTAGATTTCAATATGAACTACTAGTACATACTCCAAACACTGATGTATATAGAAATATTTTAGAGTGTAGATTCACTCATTTTGCTCCATATGTAGCACTCTCCCTCGCCCCTCGACCCTCGCCCACGTGGTCGACGTGCAGCAATTCATTCGGTCTCATATAGCTAGAACGATATATGCTGCACTACCATTATTGCTCGACTTCCCGAAGAGGCGAAGAGCCAATTGCAAGGTAAATATTTTGGAGATGCCAAGCGCAAGGTTATAGGAGAACGAGTAGTAGGTGCCGCGTCATTTAAAAATAAAGTTTTTTTCTTAAGTGGCATGTACGCAATATGATAGGTTCATATGGAGAGAATAGGAAACCGCTCCTCTATATACATAGTCAGGACGGGCCAGCCTACACGGTTGCTTGCTGGGGTTGCTCTCTTCACACTCTCTCACACAAAAGATTGTGGCCACATCTCTAACATCCCGGCGGATCACGTCCGCCGGGGGAAGGGGTGGATGCTTAGTGTAGATGCGGTCGTCGTCGCCGACGGCGAAAACCCACTGTCGGCACGTCCCGATCAGGGGTCCCCGCTATTCTCTCTCACAAAGCCGGTGAGGTTGCCTTCGTCCCTTGCTCACTGTCGCAACGTGGGCAGTTGCTGCCTCCCACCACCCTCCTCAAGGTTGAGATATGTCCCTCAGGTACAACTCCCTTTACAGCTGGCTTGCACCACTGCTTCAGCTTCCCACATCACTCCATGTGGATATTTCTCTACTTCTTTGCCCCACACATACCTCTACTAGCTTCTACATATTGTATTTGTGATGAGTTTATGTCTCATCAACTAGTCCCAGTAATCTTATTATAATCACGCTTCTTCAATTTCTTTGCCACAGGGATGCTCATCTCGATTTTGGTGAAACTGCACAAAATGATCTGATGGTCAAAAGGTTGCAAACTTCATTTCTTAGGAAGCTCGAGCGTTGCCAGCAAATTGAAGCCTGGTTAGGGTTCACGGTTCAAGGGATAGGGACTGCATGGATCGTTTTTTTTCTTTAGCTGCCTCTGTTCCAAAATAAGTGTCAACTTTAGTAGTAGTATAACTTTGTACTAAAGTTTGCATAAAGTTGAGACACTTATTTTGGAACGGAGGGAGTACATATTTGCTATGATCTGTCAATCATTGAGATGCAATAGCATGCATGTTAGTCTCCTTTGCATTTGATGAAATGTCGCAACAGGGATCCTTGGACGCAAGATACATGTAACAGAAGTTGGAAGCTTCATAGCATTGTACAAATTTATCTCACTGATAAATTACAGTTCGTACTATACTAGTACTTCCTCCGTTCCTAAATATAAGTCTCTATAGAGATTTCACCATGAACCACATGCGGATGTATATAGATGCATTTTAAGTGTAGATTCATTCATTTTGTTCTGTATGTAGTTCACCTAGTGGAATCTCTACAAAGACTTATCTACTAGTAATAGCTAGCCCCCACTACTAGGAATTATCTATCCTCTCCTTGAGCCACATCATCAAAATTAATGTAGCTGTTAGATGAACTAAATCAGTCCATGATAGCCGTCTGATCTAGATGTTGAGAGGCTCCACACTAAGCCACATGCAAGCATGCAGAAATATCGTGGCATGCATGTGAGTGGGTTTTAAATCACATCAACATGTCTGCACGCAAGCATGCACTCGTAGCATGCATGTAAGTGAGCTTTTAAGTGCCATTAACATGTCAAAAAGAAAAATATAATCCCATTATGCAGTAGGAGTTGGTTGATCTTTTTTCCTTACGTGGGATGATCTAAATGATGATGGGAGTTTTTTTAGTTTGGCTACCACATTTGTCATGCAGTTATAGAGTTTTTTTAGTTCTATGAAATCGATAATTTTACGCAGAGAGATATACGGCTATTGCGCGGCAACGCGTGGGGACTCATCTAGTATTTAGGAACGGAGGGAGTACTATGTAAAGAGTTAGGGGTTGCACGGTGTCCAGAAAATATGGTGATAGTGTGAGGTGGGCCATGTAATCACTGAGCCTGCGTGTTTTCACTGCTCTTGCACTCCTCCGCTGTATGAATGGAGAAAATTGTAATCTAGTAGTACCTCCTTTCGCCGAAAACGTGGGACTGGTACGTCTCCAACGTATCTACTTTTCCAAACACTTTTGCCCTTGTTTGGGACTCTAACTTGCAAGATTTGAATGAAACTAACCCGGACTAACGTTGTTTTCAACAGAACTGCCATGATGTTGTTTTATGTGTAGAAAAGAAAAGTTCTCGGAATGTCCTGAAAATCCACGGAGGAACTTTTTGGAATTAATAAGAATTTCTGGGCGAAAGAAATACACCAGGGGGCCCACACCCTGTCCACGAGATAGGGGGGCGCCCCCCCATAGGGCGCACCCCTATCTCGTGGGCCCCCTGGACCTCCACCGACCTCAACTCCAACTCCATATATTCACGTTCAGGGAGAAAAAAATCAGGGAGAAAGTTTCATCATGTTTTACGACACGGAGCCGCCGCCAAGCCCTAATCTCTCTCGGGAGGGCTGATCTGGAGTCCGTTTGGGGCTCCGGAGAGGGGGATTCGTCGCCGTAGTCATCATCAACCATCCTCCATCACCAATTTCATGATGCTCACCGTTGTGCATGAGTAATTCATCGTAGGCTTGGTGGACGGTGATGGGCTGGATGAGATTTACCATGTAATCAAGTTAGTTTTGTTAGGGTTTGATCCCTAGTATCCACTATGTTCTGAGATTGATGTTGCTATGACTTTGCTATGCTTAATGCTTGTCACTAGGGCCGAGTACCATGATTTCAGATCTAAACCTATTATGTTTTCATGAATATATGTGTGTTCTTGATCCTATCTCGCAAGTCTATAGTCACCTATTATGTGTTATGATCCGACAACCCCGATGTGACAATAATCGGGATACTTCTCGGTGATGACCGTAGTTTGAGGAGTTCATGTATTCACTATGTGCTAATGCTTTGTTCTGGTTCTCTATTAAAAGGAGGCCTTAATATCCCTTAGTTTCCATTAGGACCACGCTGCCACGGGAGGGTAGGACAAAAGATGTCATGCAAGTTCTTTTCCATAAGCATGTATGACTATTTACGGAATACATGCCTACATTACATTGATGAACTGGAGCTAGTTCTATGTCACCCTATGTTATAACTATTACTTGAGGAATCGCATCCGGCATAATTATCCATCACTGATCCATTGCCTATGAGCTTTTCACATATTGTTCTTCGCTTATTTACTTTTCCGTTGCTATTGTTACAACTACTACAAAACCCAAAAACATTACTTTTGCTACTGTTACCTTTATTATCATACCACTTTTGCTACTAAATACTTTACTGCAGATACTCAACTGCTAATACTCAAGAATATTCTTTGGCTCCCGTTGTGACGAATCAAGAAATTTGGGTTGAATACTTTACCCTCGAAAGCTGTTGCGATCCCCTACACTTGTGGGTTATCAAGACTAATTTCTGGTGCCGTTGCCGGGGAGCAGAGCTCTATTCTCTGAGTCACTTGGGATTTATATCTGTTGATCACTATGAAGAACTTGAAAGAAGACAGAACTACGATTTTGCCCTCAACTACAAGGGGAGGTAAGGAACTACCATCTAGCTCTGCACTAGATTCTCCTTCCGTTATTAGTAAGCTTGCGACACCTAAACCTGCTACTGCTATGAATTCTGATATGTCACATGTTATTGATAATGCCACTTCGGCTATGCATGATGAAACTACTTTGCCATTAGGTGAATTTCTTGATGAACAACTTGCTAGACTTAGGGGGAATGAAAATATTGAAGATGCTATTATTGATGATAGTGATGATGAAAGTTCTCCCAATGATTATGTATTGCCTGTTGTTCCTGAGGGTTATGTTATGAATGAAGAAGCTGCTAGAGCAATCTTTGCTTGCAATGATAGATATGATCTTAAGAAATTATTAGCTAAATGGAAGCAGCAGTCTCTTAATGCTAGAATGAAACCCGACCCTGCTTTTGCTACTTCACCTATCTGTGTTACTGATAAGGATTATGAATTCTCTATTGATCTTGAGATTATTACTTTAGTTGAATCTGATCCTTTTTATGGCCTTGAATCTGAAACTGTTGTGGCACATCTTACCAAGTTGAATGATATAGCTACCCTGTTTACTAATGATGAGAAGTCTCACTATTATTATATCCTTAAGATATTTCCGTTCTCATTAAAGGGTGATGCTAAGACTTGGTATAATTCTCTTGCTCCTGGTTGTGTGCGTAGTCCCCAGGATATGATTTATTACTTCTCTGCTAAATATTTCCCTGCTCATAAGAAACAAGCTGCCTTGCGGGAAATATATAATTTTGTGAAAATCAAAGAAGAGAGTCTCCCACAAGCTTGGGGGAGGCTTCTCCGGTTACTTAATGCTTTGCCTGATCATTCTCTCAAGAAAAATGAAATACTTGATATCTTTTATAATGGACTAACCGATGCTTCCAAGGACTACTTGGATAGTTGTGCTGGTTGTGTTTTCAGGGAAAGAATAGTCGATGAAGCTAAAATATTATTTAATAATATGTTGACTAATGAAAATAATTGGACTCTTCCTGAGCCAATTCCTGAGGCTATTCCTGAACCAATTGATCCAACTCCTGAGCCTATTCCTAAACCCACTCCGAAGAAGAGAGGTGTTTTATTTCTCAGTCTTGAATATATGCAAGAGGCAAAGAAATCAATGAAAGAAAAAGGTATTAAAGCTAAAGATGTTAAGAATTTACCACCTATTGAAGAAATACATGGTCTTAATATACCGCCTGTTGAATAACCACATTGTCTTGATAACCTGACACAGGTAGTAAAGGTAAATTCTCTCTATAGATACAATAAAGTTGAAATCCCCTCTACTAAATTTCATAGCCCATGCTTAGATGAATTTGATGACTTTATGGCTAGAAAAGAAAGTTTTAATGCTTATGTTGGTAGAGAGTTAAAGAGTAATGCTTTCGAGATAGGACGGGTGAGCGATAATATGGCTAGAGTTAAAGGTGAACTCCAACTCATTAGCAAATATACTTCTATGGTTGCTACTCAAGTTGAGCAAGTACTTAAAGCTCAAAATTATTTGCTTCATGAATTAAATAATAAAAATGACTTTGCTATTAGAGTGGCTACTAGAACTGGTAGAATGACTCAGGAACCTTTGTATCCTGAAGGCCACCCTAAGAGAATCGAGCAAGATTCTCAAAGAAACAATTTAGAGGCACCTAGTTCTTCTAAAAAGAAGAAAAAGAAAAATGATAGAACTTTGCATGCTTCTGGTGAACCTACTGTAGACACACCTGAGAATCCCAATGATATTTCTATTTCTGATGCTGAAACACAATCAGGTGATGAACATGAACCTAGTGATAATGTTAATGGTAATGTTCATGTTGATGCTCAACCTAGCAAAAACAATGATGTAGAGATTGAACCTGCTGTTGATCTTGATAACCCACAATCAAAGAATCAACGTTATGATAAGAGAGATTTTGTTGCTAGGAAGCACGATAGAGAAAGAGAACCACGTGTTCAGAAACCCATGCCCTTTCCTCCTAAACCATCCAAAACAAAGGATGATGATGATTTTGAGCGCTTTGCTGAAATTATTAGACCTATTTTCTTACGTGTGCGCTTAACTGATATGCTGAAAGTAAATCCTTATGCTAAATATATGAAGGATATCATTACAAATAAAAGAAAGATACCGGAAGCTGAAATTTCCACCATGCTTGCTAATTACACTTTTAAGGGTGGAATACCAAATAAACTTGGAGATCTGGGACCATGCTCCATTAAAAGAAATTATGTTAGAACTGCTTTATGTGATCTTGGAGCCGGTGTTAGTGTTATGCCTCTCTCTTTATATCATAGACTTGAATTGAATAAGTTGACACTTACTGAAATATCTTTGCAAATGGCTAATAAATCAACTGCTATACCTATCAGTATTTGTGAGGATGTGCCTGTTGTGGTTGCAAATGTCACTATCTTAACGGACTTTGTTATTCTTGATATTCTCGAGGACGATAGTATGTCTATTATCCTTGGTAGACCTTTTCTTAATACTGCAGGGGCTGTTATTGATTGCAACAAAGGCAATGTCACTTTTCATGTTAATGGTAATGAGCATACGGTACACTTTCCGAGGAAACAATCTCAAGTTCATAGCATCAATTCTATTGGAAATGTTCCAACTATTATTATTGGAGGTTTTTAATTTCCTCTCCCTACTGTCAAGAAAAAGTATGATATTCTTATTGTTGGGGATTTTCATATCCCCGTTGAGGTAACTTACTGTTATTCGAAATTTCTCCGGCTCCGTGTTATTCAGAATGAGTTTGTTAACAAGACTTGATCAACCTTGTTAGTGGATTCATTTTGATGATCATGAGATGGATGAAACTAGAAGGCACAACCTTCTGTACCCACTTTTTACTTCCTATTATTTAGAATAAATAAAGCAAAAATAGTATTATCTGTCTGTTTTCTGAATTATCCGTGCATTAAAAAAATATCCCGAAAATAAAAGTGCTCCAAATGCCTTGCAAATTTAGTATGATTTTTTATGGAATATTTGAGGATTTTAGGATCTGAAAACACTGCAGGAGGGTCAAGCACCAAGCCACGAGAGTGGAGGCCCCCCTATAGGGCGCGCCCCCTATCTTGTGAGCCCCTGGTGGCCCCCCTCCACTTATGCCAGCACCCACACACTTCATCTTCTACCTAAAAAAATCCCCATCCAGCTCAAGCACGAGTTCTAGCTCATTTTGCTTCGATTTTCGATCTCCTTGCTCAAAGCGCCTTTCACAAAACTGCTTTGGGAAATTGTTGCTTGGTATGTGACTCCTCCATTGGTCCAATTAGTTTTTGTTCTAGTGCTTTATTCATTGCAAATTTTTGTTGCATAGGTGACCATGTTCTTGAGCTTGCATGTTAAATTTATGAGGTCCCAAGCATTTCCAATGCATGATATAGGCTCTAGGCACTTGTAGGAGTAGCTGCTACCAATCTTGTTTAGTTTCATTCACTTTTATTTTGAAGTTACTAAAATTTCAGAAATTTTCAGAAAAAGAATTATGCTTAGAAGAATGTACCAAGGTGGCTCCTCGGCAAAGAAAGGGCCAAGGATTTCTATACGTGAGCAAGATGTTGAATTGCCGAGGGACGCGGATGTATGAGCTTGTGAGTGGCCATCCGATGATTTTATGGTCGAAGCAGGCTTCAAGGAAGAATTTTACGCGTATGTGCATAATGCCGAGCTGGAGGACTTCTTACAAGATAAGTGTCCGCAGTACTATCAATTGACCGATTCTTTTGTGTGGAGGTTTAAATATAATTGTGCGTGTATTTCTCCTAGTGTCATATTTGATATTTATGATACATCTTATACCGTGGATTTAGAGGATTTCACAACTACTTGCAAACTCCCGCAGTGGGGTAATATTAATGATCCTCACAAATCTGAATTTAGAGATTTTCTCGCTAGTATTACTATGGGAGAATCTAGGGACATAGCACAAGCTACCATAGGGAGCATTCATTTTCCTGCTATACATTATTTTGCTCTCTTCATTGGTAGATGTATTAACGGTAAGGATGAAGCATGTCACATGTGTTTCCATGATCTATGTGTCCTCAAGAGTGTTGTGTTAGGTTATAAAGGTTGCAGAATTGTTGCACGTAGGTTGCAGAATAATAGTAGAAAGGGAAATTTATTTGGAGGAATTTATGCAACCCGTGTGGCTAATTATCTTGGTATAGCCCCACGAGAGGGAGATATGATAATACCTCCTGTTTATTTGGATTCTGAAGCTATGGTCCATCATCAATTTCTTGGGAGGAATGAACAATTCCTCCAATATCGACTAATCTATGACAGACGCAACATCGTCCATGTTACTCTTCCTGCTCCCTACCTTTTTGATTATCAGGCAAAAGGAAAATATGTTGTGACCAGGGAGGAAGTAGCTGAACACGAGAGGAGAGTGGAGGCAGCTCGCCAACACGCTGCAGCTCAGGAGGCGGTTGCCGCTGCATCACAGTACGACCCCAGTTTCACTTATGGATATCAGCCAGGCGGTCCTTGGTACTAGACCAACTTAGGACAAAAGCCTAAGCTTCGGGGAGTACGTATTTTTCACCGACTTTACATTCATGTTCACACACTAGTCGTCGGTGCTCATACTCTTTCATTGTATTATGCATGTTAGTTTAAATTTCTTTTTCTAGTTTTCTTCCTGTGTGTATGATAAACCTTAAGAAAAACCAAAAAAAATAGTTAGTTAATTTCCATGCTTGTGGTAGAAATTAAAAATGAAAACCCAAAAAGATTTCCAGTTCTTCTTCTTACTTGTTGGGAGCTTTCCCATGTAAATAGTTTTCTTTTCTTTTCTTTCCTTTGGGGGTCGAGAAGACCATATTGAAAATGTTTAGTGGCTCTCTTATGCATGATTGTTTATTTAATTCAGAACCCATATTACTTGTCTTCTCTCTTGAGTTGAATGCTTGCAGATTCTAGCTTAGTCCTATGCACGTGCACTCTTATTATTATACACATCATTCGGTCGTGCAAGTGAAAGGCAATAATGACGATATATGATGGACTTATTGGGATGAGAAAAGCTGGTATGAACTCGACCTCTCCTGTTTTTGTAAAGATGATGAGTTCATTGTTTCCGAGTGAGCTTATTATGTAGTAAACATATTTGCAGAGACTATAGTTGCTTGTGCCATGCTTGATTAGCTATGAGTTATAATGGTTTACCTTGCGTGCCAACATGCTATTAGAATGATTATGATGTGATATGATGGGATGGTATCCTCGTTTGAATGAATTGAGTGACTCGACTTGGCACATGTTCATGCATGTAGTTGAATCAAATCATCATTGCCTTCATGATATTTATGTTCATGGTGGATTATATCCTACTCATGCTTGTATTTGGTGTGAATTAATTTTAATGCATGTTTATGACTGTTGTCGCTCTCTCAATTGGTCGCTTCCCAGTCTTTTGCTAGCCTTCACCTGTACTAAGCAGGAATACTGCTTGTGCATCCAAACTCCTTAAACCGCAAAGTTGTTCCATATGAGTCCACTATACCTTCCTATATGCGGTATTTACCTGCTGTTCCAAGTAAATTTGTATGTGCCAAACTCCAAACCTTCAAATGAAATTCTGTTTTGTATGCTCGAGCAGCTCATGTTACAACTAGGGCTGCCTATATCTTCCATGCTAGGTGGGTTATTCTCAAGAGGAATGGACTCCGCTCCTCATTCACGAGAAAGGGCCGGTAACTGGGATGCCTAGTCCCATGATCCAAAAAGATCAAAGCAAATCAAAATAATTAAACAAAACTCCCCCTAGGCTGTTGTTAGTTGGAGGCACTCCTTGTTTCGAGCAAGCCATGGATTGATGCTTGTTGGTGGTTGGGGGAGTATAAACCTTTACCATTCTGCTTGGGAACGGCCTATAATGCATGTAGTATGGAAGATACAGCCATCTCATAGTTGTTGTGTTGACAGAAAAAGTATGCCACTCAAAATGTTATTCAATCTCTATTTTAAAATCGATCTCTGGCACCGCTACAAATCCCCGCTTCCCTCTGCGAAGGGCCTATCTATTTACTTTTATGTTGAGTCATCACCCTTCTTATTAAAAGCACCCGCTTGAGAGCACACTGTCATTTGCATTCATTACTATTGGTTTATATTGGGTATGACTTGATTGGATCTCTTTTACCATGAATTACAATGTTTAGTCAGTCCTTGATCTTTAAAGGTGCTCTGCATTTATGTTTTGCGGTCTCAGAAAGGGCTAGTGAGATATCGTTTTGTTATATCATGTTATGATTGTTTTGAGAAAGTGTTGCCATCCGAGTTTTATTATTATGGCTCGCTAGTTGATTATGCTATTGATATGAGTAATTGTGAGACCTAAGTGTTATTGTGAGTATGGTTAGTTCATAATATTTACTGAAACTTGAATGCTGGCTTTTCATGTTTACAACAACAAGAGCAAACTGAGTTTGTAAAATTTTTTCTTTATCACTTTTAGTTTATGAACTAAATTGCTTGAGGATAAGCAAAGGTTTAAGCTTGGGGGAGTTGATATGTCTCCAACGTATCTACTTTTCCAAACACTTTTGCCCTTGTTTTGGACTCTAACTTGCATGATTTGAATGAAACTAACCCGAACTGACGCTGTTTTCAGCAGAACTGCCATGATGTTGTTTTATGTGTAGAAAAGAAAAGTTCTCGGAATGTCCTGAAAATCCACGAAGGCACTCTTTGGAATTAATAAGAATTTTTGGGTGAAAGAAATACACCAGGGGGCCCACACCCTGTTCACGAGACAGGGGCGCGCTCCCCCCTATAGGGCGCGCCCCCTATCTCGTGGGCCCCCTGGACCACCACCAACCTCAACTCCAACTCCATATATTCACGTTCGGGGAGAAAAAAATCAGGGAGAAAGTTTCATCGCGTTTTACAACATGGAGCCACTGCCAAGCCCTAATCTCTCTCGGGAGGGCTGATCAGGAGTCTGTTCGGGGCTCCGGAGAGGGGGATTCATCGTCGTCGTCATCATCAACCATACTCCATCACCAATTTCATGATGCTCACCAGCATGCTTGAGTAATTCCATAGTAGGCTTGCTGGACGGTGATGGGTTGGATGAGATTTACCATGTAATCAAGTTAGTTTTGTTAGGGTTTGATCCCTAGTATCCACTATGTTCTGAGATTGATGTTGCTATGACCTTGCTATGCTTAATGATTGTCACTAGGGCCCGAGTGCCATGATCACAGATCTGAACCTATTATGTTTTCATGAATATATGTGTGTTCTCGATCCTATCTTGCAAGTCTCTAGTCACCTATTATGTGTTATGATCCGACAACCCCGAAGTGACAATAATCGGGATACTTCTCGGTGATGACCGTAGTTTGAGGAGTTCATGTATTCACTATGTGCTAATGCTTTGTTTCGGTTCTCTATTAAAAGGAGGCCTTAATATCCCTTAATTTCCACTAGGACCCCGCTACCACGGGAGGGTAGGACAAAAGATGTCATGCAAGTTCTTTTCCATAAGCACGTATGACTATTTACGGAATACATGCCTACATTACATTGATGAACTGGAGCAAGTTCTGTGTCACCCTATGTTATAACTATTACATGAGGAATCGCATCTGGCATAATTATCCATCACTGATCCATTCCCTACGAGCTTTTCACATATTGTTCTTCGCTTATTTACTTTTCCGTTGCTATTGTTACAACTAGTACAAAACCCAAAAACAATACTCTTGCTACCGTTACCTTTATTATCATACCACTTTTGCTACTAAATACTTTGCTGCAGATACTAAGTTATCCAGGTGTGGTTGAATTTACAACTCAACTTCTAATACTCAAGAATATTCTTTGGCTCCCCTTGTGTCGAATCAATAAATTTGGGTTGAATACTTTACCCTCGAAAGCTGTTGCGATCCCCTACACTTGTGGGTTATCAGGGACATCCAACAGTCCTACCACCTCAGTAATAAAGACCAATGAGCCGTCAAATCACATAGACCCAGCAGTAAGTTGGACGGACGAAGCAACCATCACTCTTCCGCCAGTGAGAGGTCACGTCTGCTCTGCCCGGGCATGAATGCGACACCGATTCTTTGGAGCGGCGCTGACCGTTTCGGGCGGGAAGCGCGCGAGGGCGGTGGAGGGGCTTTGGGTGGGCCAGACTAGTCAGGAGCGGGCATGGCAGCTATCCGCATGTCCCTACTTGACACGCCCGGAAACGAGAGGATGCACCGACTCTCGCGGCTAAAATCATACACTACACACCATCTCTCTGTTGGAGTAGGTCGATATGTCGCTCTCTCTAACACACACATGTTGTTAAACACACGCACACACCTAGACGGAGGGAGTAGTAAGTATACAAGATACGGTGGCACACTAACTTAAGTCGAGTACAAGTGCCCAAAATTTGTGTGCATGTTATAATAAGGATTCACTTAAAATAGTACGTGAGCGAATAGAGGGATCAATTGGACAGTGTTCCCGAGCATTAGTGAGATGTGTGAGGTAAGATACACCGCTGGCGCTTTTAATTTTTCTTATTAATTTGTTTGTTTCACCCTCTGACTGGTGGGACCCAACGTACTACATGGAGAGAGGTAAGGTGACTAAGCCTGCATTATTTCTGCACCACTGTGGATAGTCTTACCACCAAAGCCACATGACACGATTATGATTTAAATCCCAATGACTCCCACACACAATAAATCATGGCATGCTTGTCACACGAATGCAGGAATGTATAAAAGGTTATTTTCCTCTTGTTGAACATAATGGGAGGGTTGTGTAGCTGGTTAGCCTGTTTGCTCATCAAACTTGAGGTCTCGGGTTCGATAACTACACTTGAGCATAATTTGTGCCAGGAGGATTCTTTGACTGGTCAAAATGGATGGATACGGAGCTATATGATCTCGTAGTGACCGTATAATCACCTCATCACGTATAAGTTGCAGCCTCGGTGCTTGTTTTCTAGGGTTTGCACGCTTCACACTCTCTCTCCAGTATATATATACACGTTGGAGCCTCAGCGCTTATAGTTGCTCTCTTCACACTCTCTCACCCTCTCCAGATCTAAACAAGACTTTGTTGGCCTCTCTCTCCCCTCACTGCTACTCAAAGAGCCGGCAGGATCCGTCCGCCGGGAAGGGAAGGAGGCTTAACACTGTCGCCATCGGTGAGGGAGGGAATCCACTACCGGCGCAGCTGTTCACTTTCACCTAGCGGCGGCGCGGGAGGGCCTCCGACCCCTTCTTCTTCGCCGCTGTCCCGTCGCCCACCGAACCACGCCCCAAGAACCTTAAGGTATAATTTACTTATTCCACGTGCATTGCTCTAGCTGCATGTATACCATGAATCTAGGACGTGGTTCAAAGAGGAAAGGAGTGGGGGAAAGTAGTGGGAAAAGTTGTATAGCATGAATCTAGTATGTGGTTCAAAGAGGAAAGGAAGGGGGAAAGTTGTATAGCATGAATCTAGGACGTGGTTCAAATAGGAAAGGAATGGGGGAAAGTAGTGGGGAAAGTTATATCGCATAAATCTAGGACGTGGTTCAAAGAGGAAAGGAAGGGGCGAAAGTACTAGTACAGACTGGCTATCCAGCACTATGTTGGTCGAAAGGGAAAACAATGACAAACGCAGTACGCACATCTGTAACAAACTGATATTTTGTTTTGGGGGACAAGGTTGTAGAGTTTGAGCAGGACTAGATTTGCTGCGCTCACATAGGGAAAGGTGTCTAAAGATAACAAAACTGGGACCAACACAAATATGCTCCTTGGTTGTTTATTCTTTGTTGCAATAGACTGTGCATGACCATAGTACATCGGTAGATGCACATGGTGCTGGTGCATCCACTGTGCCTTGCAACTCTTTAGCTATTGTTAATCTAAGGCCCTGTTTGGTTAAAAACTCCCTAGTCCCTACCTGCTTGGTTCTAGGGACTAAACATGGACTAGAGGTTATTAATGACATGCTAAAAGACCGTGTTACCCCTAGTAATGAACTAACAGAGACAAGGTGCGAAGCGTGGCAGGGGCAACTGTTGGAAAAGGTCCCGAAAGGACTCCCTCGGGGTCTTATTTCTTTAGTCCCAAATGCCCACTTTTAGTCCCTAAAAGTCCCTCCTGTTTGGTTTAGATGGGACTGACACAGAGTTTTTTAGTCCCTACACCAAAATGTCCCTGTAAACAAACACCCTCTAATAATGTCGTTGGAAAATTGATGCAATGCCATAGTTAAAAGCAAATTACATGTTTAACAAATTTTATTATTAATATAATCTCTATGTTAATATTAATCAATGCCACCATTTGAGAAATGCTACTGTCTTGCTTTCTTTCCCATTTAGATAAGGTAGATGCTTCTTTTTGTTGGCTTCTGTGTCATCCATTGTTTGTTGTTTGCTTTGCAGCTCTGTGTAAACAGGGTTATCTACTTCACCTCGTTGCCATTGTGACCTTTTTATGCACTGCACAAAACACTTTTGTTTTAAGAGTGTTTTCTGCAGTTCAACCAAAATGTCACACCGAGAGCATTGCTTGATTGCTTGATCTTAGTGGAACTGCACAAGCGGAGACCTTACTTCCTATCCGTGTTAACAAATTTGGTTCAGACCTTCTTCTTGTGAGTTGTTTGAATTCCGAATCATGAGAGGTCAGTACTAGCCTTCTTTCACATGATTCTGCAGTGTGCTTTCATTTGTTGTGCTACTTGTACGGTAATGTTGCTTGATTTTAGTGAACTGCACAAATGGAGACAAGACTTCCAATTTGTATGTGCACCGTAATATCCCATTGAGGTAAGATAAGGATATTTCACAACTGTTGGCCTGTATTTTGCCACTTTCATCAGAAAATTAATGTCATTGTTTAGTGCTATACTTGTGCTCCCTAATTGACATGCCAAATCTTACATTGAAGGCGAAGCTTGTTTGTTACTGAACCAAGTGGTGTAGGGGAAGAACAAGCAGAAGAAAAACAAAAATCAACTCCCGGTGCTGTAATGAAGCACTGGAACTGTGATGACACAAGTAATGATATAGTTTTGCATCTTAATTTATTGCTATGGCTGGAACGAGCAATTGTTTTGCCACTGATTTGATGCCACTCTTAATGTAATACGTAATTATCTCTACTTGTGCAAACAGGGATGTTCTTTGGAGATACCATATATTTTAGTGGAACTACACAAGAAGATGTTGGAAACATTAAACTAATCGAGGAGTATATAGTAAGCATGGCCACCACAGTAGATAGCAACAGATGGTTCCGGAGAAGTGCTTCATCTGTATGCTCTACACAATAAGCCTCGTGACAAAGGTTGGTACTCGCCCACGGATTTCATCCATATGATTGAGCTTTTTCATCTCTATCGGTGTTGTGCTACTGTTTAGATACTGTCATGAAAAAGTGGTATTCTCCTTGAGAAGTGCTTCATCTGTGCTATTTTAAATATTTCCTTTCCTTTTTTCGAGCAAACAAGGATGCTAGCATTTAGTTTTCCTCTTGTCTTTGCACAACAGCATCATCTTCCTCTAAAGAAGAATATGGACTACGTGAAGTGACTAGTTCCGATTATGCCAGTATGAAGAAGCCATGTCTATCTTCTCATCAGAACGAGCAGTTCAAGGATGGTTACATTAGTCCCCACAAGACCAAACTAACTTCAGCTCAGAAGGACTGACAAATCTCCATTTTTTTGCTGTGATGCGCGAGTACAATGTTGTTCTAGGATTCTTTCTGGTGAGTTCCATTTTTCTAAAAGTGTGCTCTACATGGACCATGTAGGTGCCTGTTTAAACTGTCAATTCATAGTATAGTTTGCTTTATACTAATCACTTTTTTTGTATTTGTGCAAACTGGGGTGCTCAGCTTGATTTCAATGGGAACTGCACAAAATATTCATGAATACATCGAATCAATCATTTCCACCACAAGAAAGGAGGTGCCGATAAGTTCAAGGCGTTGCAACATATAAGGGCGAAATCATACAAGCTACGCGTGAATTTGGTTGATTTTGGTGGAACTGCACAAACAGAACAACTGGTTTATTTAGAAAGAGGTGCCATGTCAATGTCTGAACTGATGGCAAACCCTGCCCATTCCACAATCGTAGCCATTTGATATTTTGGAATGGGACAACCTTGTCAAATTTTGCTCATTGATTTTCGAATGGGACGCCCTTTGCTGTCAGCAGCGTCGATCAATTTTTTCTTTACTCTTTAGTTGTGAAGTAAATATTGCCTCTGGCATGTGAGTCGCTGAGAAGCATAATCATCGATTGTTTTGAATGTTCTCTATGAATTGCCAGCCCTGTGTGTTTGATTGCAATGTACAGAAACACTAAAAAGCTGCTCAAACTCTTTGTACTCCTTGTGTTCCTTTTTTACTTCGCACATTGTGAAAGTGCATACTTTTTTCTATAAGATTGGTCAAAGTAGAGATACTTTGACTGCAGACAAAACTTGTATGCAGACTAGAAAGGACTAGAGGGAGTACATGTGAAACTGCTGCAAACGAGGTGATCACCCTGGGAATAATGCTAGTACGTATTGTTTTGCATGTTCATCCAATGCCAGTGATACAGGAATTCGAACTAATCGAAATAAATTCATTCATACATGGTCGGATTTCATATAAACATGCCGAATTTCATTACATTTCATACATTCTTCAACTAAAAAGGGGTGCGCTGGAGGTATAATTAATTAACCGAAGCTACCCACCCGTATCCCGCTAAGCCGAACAGAAGTTTCAGTGACTTAACTGCAGGTGCAGTTGTGTAACTGATGTCGGAGTAAATGACCACGGGTAGCCTAACCGGCTCCCTTTGGCCCTCAGAAAAAACAATGGGCCGACCGAGCCTTGAAGCACCCAAGACACGGGGCGCCTTCTTTCGGTCAGCTATCACATAGGCCGGCTGGCGAAAGGCGGCCCGGCCATAAATAACCTTTGGAGGACGCCACAACAGGGCTGACTCCAAGAAGACGGCCCATGAAGGACCGACTCCAAGAAGCTGGCCCATGAAGGGCCGGCTCCAAGAAAACCGGCCCCTGGCAAGCGGCCATGGGACGCACCCTAAAAGTCCATCCCCCATAACGGTGATGGGACGAGACGTGGCTACAGTGGACCCTGCCACCCCCGAATCCCGGAACACGCATAGCTACAGTACGCCGTACAGGGCGGCCATCTCCAGTCCGGCGAGGCACTGTTGTCATGCGGATCATGACACCACCCACGACGGGTCGCCAGTACGGCCCGTAGGCGGCGGGCCCCTTCGGTCAGAGAGACATCCGAAGGCGGCCTGACCTCCCCTAGCCGGCCTAAGGCCGGGCCGGCTTCCTATAGCCGGCTTGCTCCCCTCCTCGAGGCGCGTGCACCATTAAGCAGACAAGATGAGGTAAGGCTACAGTGAGAGCCCGCAAGGCGGCGGCACTGTAGCCATGCTTACCTCGACAAAGCCCTCATCATCAAAGGCGAGGCAACAATAACCAGCCCCCGACAAGACCCCCCAAGCGGTGGGGCCGGCCTGTCGACCAATGGGCCGGCAGCCGGCGGGACCCACCAATCGACGGGCCCTAGAAGCCGGCGGTCGTAGACGCTGATGGCCTGGACCCACTCCCAGCCGGATTACCATTGTACCCCCGGGGGGTAGGCCTATATAAACCCCTTGGGACACCCATGCAAAGGGTTGATCTCAGAGAGTTTTAGATACTACCATAGGGAGAGAAGAGAGCTAGCCTTGCCCTTCTTCCTCCTCCCACCGAACAGCTCAAGGAGCCTCTTGTAGCTTCTTATCGATCCAGTGATCATGTGAGACCCCGCAAAGCAGGAGTAGGGGTATTATCTCCACGGAGAGCCCCAACCTGGGTAAGATCCATTGGCGTGCATGTCTTCGCCTTATCCCATTTCCAGGCACCGGCGATATCTTACTGGCTCCCACAATGATAAGCCATCCGTTGGCATATGTCGCACCTACCACCCGACATTTGGCGCCCACCATGGGGCCAGGTGCACAGTCGTCCGAAGACCTGCTCTGGACGGGAACCCTCTTCCTCCCCAGCGAGCGTAGCCAGCTCGGCACGCCCGATGGCGCTTGCCCTGACGTGCTGCAAAGCATCAACGACGCCTGCGCAGCGAGCTGCCTCGCCGATCTTCTTGGTGAGACTCGCATCTCCGACGAGCCCGCATCTGACACGGCCATAGGCTGCCTGAGAGCCGCCTCGTCAGCCTCCTCGACCAACTCCACGTCTCCAGCGAGCCTACCGCGGACTTGGAGTTAGTCGGCTCCACCGACCCGATGCTTGTCGACTCCGACACGGCGTCGCTCGACGCCTGCCCCACCAACGTGATCATCTTCGATGACCCTCTCCCTCGAGCTGACAGTGGTGGTAGCACCGTCACCGAAGTGCTAGTCATCAGCCATGGCGTCGCCTCCGACGAGAACGTCCGCGACGCCCTGCAAGCTGCGTTGCACAATCTGTCCGCCCCCATCCCTGCGGACGCTGACGCTGAGACGCTGGAGGCACGCCGCCTTGCCCTCCTTGCGGAGGGCCACAAGATAGCCACCATGAGACGCCTCACGGAAGCCCACCAGCGCGAAGTCGACCGCGCCGTCTTCGGAACGCCGCCTCCAGAAGGGCCAAGCCGAGTCGGCGTCGTCAAGAAACGCGGCACGGCCATCGCCAGCATGCTGGGAGCGGACTGCCCAGTCTACGCCACGCCCCTCGAGAATCTACGCGCCGCCAAGTCGATCGTAGACGAGCTTAACGGACTGGGGGCCGACGAGCTCCCCTACATGACCATACGCATCCAACAGCTAATCGACGCGGCCGTAGAGCGGCACGAAGCCGGCGTCTGAGCTGGAAGCCCCCCTCGTCGAGAGCATGGCGCGACATCGCGTACGCCGACTGCGGGTGGCGCCCGTACAAGACAAGAGAAGGAGTCGGCTGCTAGCCGCAGCCAGACTCGAATCACCATCGAGCGCGACACAGAAGGCCGTCCCCGAGGTGTGGAATGACGAGGCGACCCGCCTCCTCCTCCGCCTTGCGGGGAAAGATATCCTACACCGCTGCCTGTCGAGCATCCGACTCTCAGCGGCCAACTTGGTCGCCGCGAAGGAGTCGGCGAGAATGATGCCCGCCACCGGATCGACCGCCTTGCGCGATCCCTGGCCCTGGAAGAAGAAGATGATGTTGGCCCGCCTTGTTTCGGCCCCCGCATCCGCGACGAGCCCTTTCCCAAAGGGTTCTCGCTCCCAAGAGACACACCCAAGTACAATGGCTCCATGAAGCCGGAAGACTGGTTGATCGACTACTCCACCGCAGTTCGCATAGCAAACGGCAACCGAAGCGTTGCCATGAAATATGTCCCCCTGATGCTCCAAGGCATGGCGCGCACCTGGCTCAACAGCCTCTAGCCTTATAGCATCAACAGTTGGCTGGACTTCACCCAAGCCTTCATACGCAACTTCACCAGCACCTACAAACGGGCTCCCAAGCCCTGACAGCTCTCCTTGTGCATACAAGGGCCCAATGAATCAACCCGCGACTACCTCACGCGTTGGGCCGAGCTCCGCAACTCCTGCGAAGGGGTGCACGAGGTTCAGGCCATAGAGTACTTCACCGCCGGGTGCCGTGAGGGCACTCTCCTCAAGCACCGACTCCTCTACGACGAGCCGGCGACCCTTGACGAGCTACTGATCATCGCGGACAAGTATGCCACGGCCGACTCCTCAATGAAAACTGAGCTCCGGGTAGACGCCTCCGGAAAAGTGCTGGCGCCGGCTCCCAAGACGCCGGCTGGAGAATCAAGTCGGCGCCCGTATCAAAGCGACCACAAGCGCAAGGCCCCTATGCCACCTTCCACTAGCAGGCAGGTGGCAACGATCAAAGAAGAGCAGCCTAAGGGACGGCCGGCTCCCAAGAAGCAGGAGGGCGGTAGGCCGGCTTGGCAACCGGCTTTATCCTACGAGCAAATTCTCGACGCCCCCTGCAAGTTCCACAGTGGCGCGAAGCCGTCCAACCACACAACTCAGAAGTGCCATTGGCTCACCCGAATCTCCAAGGGCGAGGGGTTGTTACCGTCTCCGCCTGTAGGCCAGCCGCCTCCTGCCCCGCAGCAGCCGGCCGCTCGGCCTGTAGTCGGAGCTATCCAAGACGAGCTCCCTGATGAGCAAGCCGCCTACGTCGTGTTCACCAGCCAGACAGAAGATCGGCGCAGCCGGCGCCGACAGCAGCAAGAAGTCAACGTGGTCGCCTCCAGTAACCCTGAGTTTATGCACTAGTCAGAGAAGCCCATCAGCTGGAGCCGGGACGACCACCCAGAGGTGATGCCGTCTCCTGGCTCCTATGCCCTGGTTTTGGATGCCACCTTGGCGACGGAGAGGCGTGCCGCCCGTTTCTCCCGCATGCTGATAGATGGCGGCAGCAGTATCGACATACTGTACTGAGATACAATGGAGAAGCTCAACATCAAGCCGAAGCAACTCATGCCAAGCCGGACTGTGTTCCACGGCATCGTACCCGACCTGTCCTGCTCACCAATCGGCAAGATCCAGATGGATGTCCTCTTTGGGGGCAAGGATCATTTCTGCTGAGAGGCAATATGGTTCGAGGTAGTGGATTTGGAGAGCCCGTACCACGCATTGCTTGGCCGACCAGCGTTGGCCAAGTCTATGGCTGTGCCCCACTATGCCTACATCAAGATGAAGACGCCGAGTTCCAAGGGCATTATCACCATAGTCGGGGACTATAAGAAGTCTTCTGAGTGTGCAGCAGCCAGTAGTCGGCTGGCCGAGTCCCTCGTGATCGCTGAAGAGAAGAAGATGCTGAATCGAGTTGTGGCCTTGGCTGGCAAGCAGCCGGCCCTGTCTCCTGACCCCAAAGAATGTGAAGCTCAAGGTTCTTTCCAGTCGGCCAAGGAGATAAAGAAGATACCCCTAGACCCGGAGCACCCGGAGAGGCACGCTGTCATAGGCACAGGCCTTGACAGCAAATAGAAAGGAGAGCTCGTCGATTTCCTCCGTGAGAATCGGGACGTCTTTGCATGGTCCCCCGAAGACATGTCGGGTGTCCTGACGGATTTCGCCGAGCACAAGCTACACGTCCGATCTGACGCAAAGCCGGTCAGGCAGCCCTTGCGCTGCCTGTCAGAAGAGAAGAGAAGAGTAGCCAGAGAAGAAATAGCCCAGCTTCTGGCAGCCGGCTTCATTATGGAAGTGTTCTTTCCAGAATGGCTTGCCAACCCGGTCTTCGTGTTGAAGAAGAACAAGCAGTGGCGCATGTGCATCGACTACACCAGCCTCAAGAAAGCCTGCCCTAAAGATCCGTTCGCCCTGACGAGGATTGACCAGGTGATAGACTCCAAAGCCGGATGCGAGCTGTTGAGTTTCTTGGATGCTTATTCAGGCTACCACCAGATAAAGTTGGACCCAGCTGATCGCTTGAAGACCGCCTTCATCACCCCATTCGGAGCTTTCTGTTACCTGACCATGACATTCGGCTTGAGAAATGTCGGTGCCACCTTTCAGTGTTGCATGCAGAAATGCCTCCTCAAGCAACTCGGCAGAAATGCCCATGTCTATGTAGACGATGTCGTGGTGAAGACGGAGAAGCACGACACCCTGCTGGAAGTCCTCAAGGATACCTTTGAGAATTTGTGACGGTTTTAGATCAAGCTCAACCTGGAGAAGTGCGTGTTCAGGGTACCAGTCGGCTAGCTTCTAGGCTTCCTGGTCTCCGAACGCGGCATTGAATGCAACCCAGTTAAGATCAAGGCCATAGAGAGAATGAAGGTCCCTACCAAGCTGCGAGACGTCCAAACATTCACCAGATGCCTGGTGTCTCTGAACCGCTTCATGAGCTGGCTCGGAGAGAAGGCTCTCCCCCTCTACCGACTCATGAAGAAGTCCACTCACTTTGAGTGGAATGACCAGGCGGAGAAAGATTTCCACGAGCTGAAAAAGATGATGTCCACACCGCCTGTCTTGGCGGCCCTGAGAAGGAGCCCATATTCCTCTACATCGCCGCCACCAGCCGGGTGGTTAGCACAGTCATCGTGCTCCAGCGTCCAGAAGAAGGCCGAGCTCAGCTAGTCTAGAGGACGGTATATTATTTGAGTGAGGTATTGTCCACCTCAAAACAGAACTACCCGCACTATCAGAAAATGTGCTATGATGTGTACTTCGCCTCCAAGAAACTCAAGCCCTACTTTCAAGAACATCCCATCACGGTCGTACGCACTGCCCCGCTGGCCGAGACCATAGGTAGTCGGAACGCATCCGGCCGAGTGGCGAAATGGGCCATTGCGCTGGCTCCTTACACAATCTACTATCATCCCTGCACCGCCATCAAGTCCCAAGCTATGGCCGACTTCCTCATCGACTGGGCCGAGACCCAGTACGTGCCACCGGCCCCCGACTCCACTCATTGGCGGATGCATTTTGATGGATCCAAGATGTGCACCAGCTTGGGAGCCGGCATCGTCCTCACCTCTCCCAAGGGCGACAAACTCAGATACACATTGAAAATCCACTTTGCCGCATCCAACAATGTGGCCGAGTACGAGGCGCTCATACACGGGCTCCAGCTAGCCAAGGAACTCGGCATCTGCCGGATCCTGTGTTATGGCGACTCGGACTTAGTGGTTCAGCAATCATCCGGCGACTGGGATGCCAAGGACGCAAACATGGCAAGCTACTGTTTCCTCGTCCAGCAGCTCAGCGGATATTTCGAGGGTTGCGAGTTCCTTCATGTGCCACGAGCCGATAATGAGCAAGCAGATGCCCTGGCATGAGTATGCTCCACCCGACAAGCTATACCAACCGGTGTCGCCCTCCAACACCTCGTCAAGCCATCTGTCAAGCCGTCTCTGGAATCCAGTTCCATCTTCGTGTCGCCTGACCCTGCCGCAGTCGGATCCGACTTCGGGGACCAGGCAAGCGGCCCAGGGACTTCGGCAGCCGGCTCGGGGACTGCCATAGTCGAATCCGACCCGGGGACTACAGCAGCACAGCAGGCGGAGGCCGACTCCAACTCCTCACAACCCAGCCCGCCCACCCTGGTTGCAGTAGCCGTTTTGGCTATCGAAGAAGTCATAGCTCCATCATGGGCTCAGCCCATCCTCCGCTTTCTGATAAATGGAGAGCTGCCGACTGACGAGATCTTGGCAAGACAAGTCCAAGGCCGAGCCGGAGCTTACACAATAATGAACCAAGAGCTAGTTAGGCGCAGTGCTACCGGAGTCTTCCAGCGCTGCGTCGAGCCAGAGAAAGGCATAGCAATCCTCGAAGACATCCACCAAGGCGAATGCGGCCACCATGCCGCCTCCAGGGCACTCGTCGCCAAGGCCTTCCGCCATGGATTCTTCTAGCTGACTGCTTTGGAGGATGCCAAGGAACTAGTGAAACACTGCAAAGGGTGCCAAGTCTTCGGCTCCAAGCAACACCTGTCGGCTTCTACACTCAAGACCATCCCCATCACTTGGCCTTTTGCCGTCTGGGGGCTAGACATGGTTGTCCCATTCAAGACGGCGCGTGGCGGCATGACACATCTGCTTGTCACCGTGGACAAATTTACCAAGTGGATTGAAGCAAAGCCGATCAAGAAGCTGAATGGGCCGACTGCCGTGACATTCATTGCAGACATTACAACCCGGTATCGCGTACCACACAGCATCATCACCGACAACAGCACGAATTTTGCCAAGGGAGCACTGGCACGTTTCTGCGCGACACAGGGCATCCTACTGGACTTAGCGTCCGTTGCCCACCTGCAGTCAAACGGCTAGGTCGAGCGAGCAAACGGTCTCATCCTCTCCGGCATCAAGCCCTGACTGGTCGTGCCACTGGAGCGTTCGGCCGGCTGCTGGTTCGACGAGCTACCGGCCGTCCTCTGGAGTCTACGCACTACCCCAAACAAGTCAAGCGGCTTCACCCCCTTCTTCCTTGTATATGGTGCCGAGGCTGTCATCCCAAGTGACATCAAGTTCGACTCACCTCGGGTCACCATGTACACGGAGGCGGAGGCTAAAGAAGCAAGAGAAGACGGCATCGACTTGCTGGAAGAAAGCCGGCTGTTAGCCCTCAGCCGGTCCGCCATCTACCAGCAAGGTCTGCACCATTACCATAGTCGGAGGGTCAAGCTAAGAGCTTTCCAAGAGGGAGACCTTGTGCTCTGGCTGATACAGCGAACAGCCGGCCAGCACAAGCTCTCGGCCCCTTGGGAAGGCCCCTTCGTCATCAGTCGGGCTCTGGGAAATGACTCCTATTACCTAATCGACGTGCAGAAGCCAAAGGCACGCAAGAGAGATGACTCCGGCAAGGAGTCGGAGCGCCCGTGGAACGCCAATCTTCTTTGAAGATTTTGCAGTTGAAATGCAGTATGTATCACGCTACCTTTTGTATTAAGTATGAGACAATGGGCCCCCCGAGGAGTTCTCGGGCACTACCCTATTTTATATATGTATGCCGGGTATCATACCCATGGTTACCCCACTACATTTATTTTCTCCGTCCGGCACCGGGTTCGACTAGTCGGCTCGGGGACTTGCCGCCTTGAGTTATGTCCAAGTTCTACATGCAGTCAGACAAGTAATGTGCCGGCACCCAAGCCCTCTCTTGCGAAAGTCACAGCTCGAAGAATCGGCTGCCCGACTAGCAAGAGCTAAAGGCGGAAAGGATGCCCACATGAAAAACGGCTAAGGACTAACGAACTTACATAACACAAGCCGGCTCCCCCCCCTCGCCAACCGGCTGTCGAAGCAGTCAGCCGACCGGCTTCCTTTCCTACTCTGCTACAATCTAAGAAAGCTTGAGTACTTGCCTTCCCATACGGCTGAACTCCTTACCCGGCCACAGACTGCAGAGCAGATGTCCGGCTGAGAAGGCGGCAACCAAGGGAAGGCAGCAAAGGAAAAAAGCCGAGAGATAAAAAGCAAGTAGGAATGGAAGCCAAGCACATGCATAATAATATTTACACAAAAGGCCTTCGAGAGGCCGGCATTCAACGAAGTTTGAATACACCCCCAGTGGGTGGAATTGCGCAAAGATAACAAATCTGTTCAAAGAGTGACAAGCAGGAAAGTAAAAACAGTGAATCAAGCCAAGGGAGCGCCCGGAGCGTCAGGAAGATTGGTGGAGACGGCGGTGTAGGCTAGAGGAGTGGCCGGCTAGCGAGTCTCGGCCTGGTCATCGCCGGTGGCAGGCGGAGCATTCGCGCGCGCCTCGTTGCTGGAGGCATGGTCAGGCTGAGGCTAGCTGGCTGCTCCGACATCCGGCACAGCGTCTTCACCGTCTTCCTCCTCCTCTTCGCCCTCCTTGCTGGAATCAATCTCCTCCGCCGAGTCTTCACCGTAGGCCGGGTTCAGCCCGAACCATTCCTCCGGCTGCGCGACGCCGTCCTCGTTTACCTCAGGAGCAAAGGCGTTGGTGTCGGTGAAGTCGGCGATCGCCGAGGCACGCTGGATGATAGCCGGCCGCACCGCCTCCAGCTCCTCGTCAGCCTCCTGCCGCCAGGTGCGCAACTGGTCCAAGTTCAGCCCAGGGTACCAAGCCCGGACGAAGTCTAGCGCCCGTCGAGCCCCGGTCGAGCTCCTGAGGCTTTCCAGGGCTCGAGGCGGCCGACGGCTACCTCCAGCCAGTCGGCAGTATGGCTGGGGGTGCGAGGAATTACTTCGCCAGGACAAAGGGCGGCCAGCACCTGTGCTCCGGCACGCTGAAGCCGGTGGAGCATGCGGTAGGCCCGCTGGAGGCAGGCCTGGATCGCCAGAAGCTGCTCCTCAAGCGACCGGTTGGCATCCGGCGCGATCTCAACCCCAGCCTGCCGCCGGGCCTCACGGTGGGCTTCGATGGCTTGGTTGGCAGCGACGGAATAGCCAGGAAAGTACTCTTCACAAAGAAGAAAGAAATAGAGCAAGTCAGGAGATAAACTGGCTTACAAGGACAAGCAAAGAGTGAAGAAGAAGGCGGCCTACCATCAACCAAATCCTTGACTCGGCCGTAGCCTTCGCTCAGAGCTTGCCTTGCCTCGGCCCAGCTTGCCACCTCGGTCTCGTATTCGGCTTTGAGGGCAGCCTCTCTGTCCTGCGCCGCCTTCAGGGCCGCCTTGTGGCCTTCCTCCTGGTCGGCCAGTTTCTTGGCCAGGCAGTCGCGCTCCTGAGCCAGGGCACTGAACTCACCCTCCTTGGTGCGAAGGACGGTCTGGGCCACATCCAGCTATTGCCTCAAGTCGGCGTTGGCTCCTGCCAGTATGGAAAGAAGAAATTAAGAAAGAAGTCGGCAAGAAAGATCCGACCCGACTGCTCAGCAGTCGGCCCGAATCTCGGGGACTACACCCAGTGGGTGCGCTGACGCGCCCCCACATGAGATAAAAAGACAAAGACACTCACGCCGGCTCTCCAACAGATCGGCGGCCTTTTGGTCCGCCTCCCGGACCTGGGAGTTAAAGGTAGCGGCGTGGAGGTTGTGATAATCCTGCAAACAGGACGAAGAAGCAAGCAAGAGCAAATCAGTAAAACAAGGTCTTCAAAGAAGTTCCAAGCCGCCTGCTCAGCAGCCGACTCGGAACTCGGGGACTACACCCAGTGGGTGCACTGACGCGCCCCCACGGAAAAAATCAAGAGCAAGAGAACTCACCCGAATGACCGCCCATGTCGCAAGAAACTCTCAGGTACAATGCCGCAGCGCGGTGGCCTGAGCCTGAAGCCGGCTACGGACATCTTGCGCCGCCAAGTTCAATGCGGCTGTCCCACCGCCCGACGTCCACCCTGGCAAGCTAGCGGTGGCCGACTCCAGACCATGCGACAACGAGCTGGAACCGGCCGCCCTCTACGGATCCGGCTCTGAAGCCGCCCTCGCCACGCGCCGACAAGTCGGCGACAAGACCACTAGATCCGCCTTTGCAGTCGGCTCTCCTCCAGTCGGCTGCTCAGGCGGCACCTTGGGCTGGCCGCCATGGCCGGTCCTAGTCGACGGAGGCGGCACCGCTTCTCCCTCCGGGATGACTACGTCGCCCCCTCCCTCTCCATCACCAGTGGGTCGCGGCCAATTTCCTCCAACGGGGGCACCAGGACGTCCGGGGGCGCGGAGCGGAGGGGATGACGAGTTGCGAAGGCTGGCCACGCAGGGCCTCCGCCGTCCTCTCTGCGGCCTCGGCCTCCGCCCGAGCCCTGGCTGTCGCGTCGGCCAGCGCCTCGGCTGACTCCGCCGTCATCTCCTGGGCCGACTCGGCGGCGGCTTCCCTTCGCTCCTCTGCCTCCCGCTCCTCCCGCGCCTCCCGCGCGTTCCGCTCCATCGCCGCCTGAAGCTCGGCGCGGGGGTCTATGCGACGGGAACCCCCAGATCCTCCCGCTCCGCCGTCTATGGAGGCGGCGGTAGTCTGCTCAAGAGAGAGAGGGGCCCTGGTTGACGAAACGGAGAAAGGACTTAGAAGAACATCAACTGAAGAAAGAAAGAAAAGTGCGTAAGGACCAGAACTTACGCCGAGACCGCCTGCAGCTGCTTCACCACTTTGCGGAAGCGGGATGCCTTCGCGGCCGCCTCGTCCCGCTTGGTCGCTGCAGCAGATCCCTTGGGCTTCTTCGGCCGGCCGCCGAAGAGAGTCGGCGCTGCCCGACACTTCTGTGCGCCGCCTCGCACGGTCGGCCTGCCGGATGGGCCGGCGCCTTGGGGGTTGGTCGCTAGCTGGCGGCACGGAATGGGATCGGCCTCATCATCATCGGGCCAGTCGTCAAAGCCGGCAGTGAAGCCGGAGCCGCCTGTCTCGCCGCCGCCCCCACGGTGTCGTTGTCCAGGGCGGCCGCCCCCAAGTCGGGGTCGTCAAGGTCGTCCGCCTTGCGGTCGGGGGCGAACTCGCGCTCCGGCCCCGCGGTCCCGGCCGAAGGATGAAGAAGGGGTTCTGATTGAAGACAAGCCGAGTGGTCAAGAGTCGGCCAGAAAAGAAAATTCGGCAACAAAGGAAGAAAGAAAGTTTACCATGGGTGGTGGATTGGCGCGAGAGTATGGAGCCTTGCCATACTGCCAGTCCAAGGTGAGCTTGCAGTTGGCGATGTAGTTCACCATGTAAGACACCTCGTCATGAGGCATCTCTCTGGTGCTGAGCCGTCTCGTGTCGAAGCTGCCGCTCATTTGACAGATCAGATGAGGGCGGCCTTGGAGCAGAAGTACCCGGCGCTCGACGAAGGCGGTGATCAAGTCGGGCCCGGTCAGGCGCTCCGACTGGATCAGCACCCGAAGCCGGGCGACGGCACCAGCTCCAGCCGGCGTCAGCGACCTGGCCCGGAAGGACCATGAAGGCTGCCTCCCAGGCGACGGGCCGGCTACGTAAGCCGGCAAGTTGACATGGTCGCCATTCGGGGCAACGTTCTTCATGTAAATATAAGACCACTGCCAGAGCTTCACCAACTGGATCAGCACGATAGGAGGGAATGGGTTGTCGGCGGTGGACCTCCTTATGGCGATGAAGGCGCCGCACGGAGCCGGCACGCCTGCGATGACCGTGCTGAGCTTGGATTGGAAAAACTCCCCCCAGAGCTCGATGGTGGGAAGGATGCCGAGGAAACCTTCGCACAAGGTGACGAAGGCCGACAGCAGCACCACCATGTTGGGGCTGAAGTTGATAGAAGTCGAGAAACGCGTGGAAGAAGCCGCTCGCGGGGAGTCCGACGCCGCGCAAACAGTGCGAGTAGAAGATCACTCGCTCGCCTTCCTCCGACGCCGGCGAAACCTCCCTCGCTAGCGCAAGGCGGACTTGCACAAGATCTTCGCCCGGCAGCCACCGCGTCTTGCAGAGGAAATCGATGTGGTCGTCGCGGATGGTGGAGCCATCCCAAGAGCTCGACGTCGGAGCCATGGCGGTGAGCACGGCGGCGGAGAGCGCTTGGCACGGAGGCAGCGAGCTTGTGGCACACTGGGAAGAAGAAATAATGGCAGAGCGGGAGCACGGCGAAAGGCTACCGCAACGAGGAAGAAGAGGGAGGAGGCAGGGCGAGGGCGAGCGTGCGAACGACTGCTGCTCCCCCTCCCCGCCCCTACTTATAGCCTCGTGCGGCGAAGCCGAGGAGGCGAGGCACGGGGGGCGTGGGATTAACTACGCCCACTCCCCCACGACCCGCGATTATCGCGCCTTTATGGCGAGCGGGAACCGCCGCCGGAAGACGTGCGGTCGGTTCGGGCAATAGAAGATCCACGCACGGGCCGAGGCGTGGGAGTGGCGGACCCCAGCTTGTGGCGGTGTCCCATCACGCGCGTGGGTTGGTAGGACGTTCCAGTCGAAGGGTGCCACATGGCGCGCGGATAGCGGGCGGTCAGCCCACCGCCTGGCTGGCGCGCTAGCTGGTTCCCGCCTTCGGATTTTAAGGAGGCTTCACCGAGAAGGCACGTGCAAGGGAGGCCGGCTCCTAGCTGCCGGCTCTTCCGGATAGGAAGCTGGCCGAGCTTCTCGATTCCCCCTTCAGCCGCGAAGCCCAACCAGCTTCGGGGACTACTGTCGGAGTAAATGACCACGGGTAGTGTCGGGGATATACCCCGCGGTATGGCCCGGCCGGAGTCGTAAACCGGCCGGGACTTGGTAAACCGGCGAATGGTAAACCGGCAGACAGTTAAGACAGATGGCTAAGACAGACGGTAAACCGGCACACAATGTTAAACCGGTAGGTGCTGTTAAACCGGCAGACAATGTTAAACCGGCAGACAATGTTAAACCGGCAGACAATGTTAAACCGGCAGACGTTGAGAAGCCCAGGAAAGGAAGTCAAAATAGTTTAAGTTAAAGTCCGAGTTGGACTCCACATGTAACCCACCCCTTCAACATATATAAGGAGGGGCAGGGCACCCCAAAGAGGGACAAGCAAGAAACATCTCTAGGGCTAGACACAACTAGAGGAGAGCCGGTTTACGGCGACTCCCTCTGACGATAATGAGATCTAGCCTCAAACAACATGTAGGGTTTTTACCGGATGATGTTTCCCGGGCCCGAAGCTGTCTAAATCCTTGTTCTATGTTGCATCTCTCGATTCCGCTCAACCCCTCTCAAGCTACCACATAGATGCGTTGGCCTCGCGACTAAGTCCTCACACTAGGACATCTGACGTGTTAATTCCACGACAGTTGGCGCCCACCGTGGGGCTCGCTCACGGTGGTGAGGAGTTCTTGGAGGGATTACTTTTTAGGGATTGAGCAAGTTCGCTGTTTTTTGGATGAAGGAGAATTGGTTTGAAAGGAAGAATTGGGGTTGTACTCAACTCTGCTCGGCCGCTATACCACAAGTCGCTGGGGCTGACGGTTATCCCGTCGTGGTCAAATATCGATTTAGCAGAGGGCTCTAGACTTGCATCTAAACCGCCCAGAGCAAAAGGAAAAATTAATCCGGATGGAGGTCCTAGCTTGTGGATGTTTTTGGAGATTAAAGATCAAAGGTTGTCGGCCCATGACCCGGAAAAGAAGTGCCTCGCTGGGTCAGCGCTGCTGAGGACACGATGATGAGCAAGACGGGAGTCCGGATTATCCACGGGCCATGGTCCTGTTTATACTTATCCCCTTCTTTGACACGTCCATGCGCCAGCCTAAACCGCCTCTCGCTCACCCGAGCTCCACAAGTCGCCATCTCGCCGTGTTTAAACCGCCGTAGCCAGATCGACTTCTGCCAGATAGTAGGCTGCTGTAACCTTTACATCGCCACAAATCACCAGATTAGGATTGCTCGCACATCACCATGGTTCAAATCGAGTTGCCAGCTGCGGACGTAAACCCGTCTTGCCGAATCCAAGTGAGACCCGCCGAGTCTGCCTGCGGGGGATGAGGGCATGGACTCAGACTCCGCCTCTGCCACAAATCGCCGTGATCCAAGCCACTGTTTCCAGGCTGGTTTCGGCCCCGTCTTGATCTCTACTGAGGGTTGCCTCCGCCGGTGAGCTACCTCCGCCGGCGTCCGCCTGGAGCAGCCGTGTTTTGAGCCACCACCCCGCAGCCGCGCTAAACTGGCCACGGCCGCGCCTTTCCAATTCGCTGTTGTAATGGACGCCTTGAGTCGCCGGGGGGGCCTCCTCACCCATAGACGCATTGAATCGGCGGGGCTGAACCGTTCGCCTGCGTCTCCACTTCCGCTACTATGGACCGCAACTATGCGTCAAAACTGCCGTCGCCACTTTGACGAGTCGCCGGCGCCCCTCTCGCAAACCGGATGGGGAGCGTGTGGGATAAAAGGCCCCGACCTACCGACCGGATGGCCCACGCCGTTTCCATGTCACCACGCCACTTGCCTCTGCCGACCGCCGCCGCGGGGCTGTCCCCGCATGCCTGTCGCCTTGAGCCGCTGCTGCCGGTTCACCGGCGCACTGCCGTTTCTCGGGGTCGTGGTTCCGCCTCTGCTTGTATGACCCGAAAGAGGATGGGGTCAGGGGTACAGATTTCGTCACTGCTTGGGGCAGGTTCTCGCCTCGCGCCTCCGCCTCCGGCCGGTCATTGCTCCGGACTGGCTCCCGCGTCTCTGCCTGCCTCCGCCGGTATGGCTCTTCAAGCTGGCGCCTTGCTTGGCCGGTGCCCCCTGGCGCCAAGCCGCTGTTCCCGAGTCGCTGCTGAGCTCACTTTTGCCTTGCTACGATGAGCCACCCGCACCAAACCGGTCGGCTACCGCTGCGGACCGTTTCCGCCGTTGTTTCACCGAGCGGCCGCGGCTCTCCTCAGCGCGCCTCGCCGGTCCACTACTAGTAAACGCAGCCGCGCCGTGAACCGCCAGTCGCCGAGCGCCTGCGAACCACTGCCGAGCCTTGTCTCGCCGTCGTCCGGACCACGCTAAATCGCCCCGTCGTCGCGGGTCCGCTCTGTCTCCCGCGCTTTATCAATCCACCGCTTCAAGACGCCATCATCCAGGCCGTGACCCGCCTCTGCATTAACGGCCTTGACCCGCCGGCATGCCACCTGAAATCACCCTCAAGCCGGAGTCACTCTGCCATCGCTGTGACCGTTTTTGATCTACCCACACCATGAATCGCTGTTCCGCTTCAATTGTTCTCAGGTGCTGCGGTTAAATCGCAGAGTTCTCCACCGTTGTGTGCCAGCCGGTTTACTTCAACCTCGCTTGAAGGATTCAGATTCTACGGTTATCTCAAAATTGCACTGAGTCACCAGAGACCTTGGGCTGCCGCGCGCCCCCGCCGGGTTGCGGTCCCGCCTGGCCCCCTTGTGCTCTCGGGCACTCCCGCAGTCCGGTCTGTCCTCACGGAGTCGCTGCAGTGGATTTCGCTCCCGGCCGCCCTCATCAAAACATCGCGCCTCGCCGGTTTTGCCTCTACGTTGAGCCGGCGCCAGATCACCATCACCACTATAAACCGCGGCGGCTTTGTTCCCTCTAACATCAACTATGCCAGGCCGCCGTAGGTTCTTCACGTTATGCAGCTGCAAGTAACAAGAAACATGCTCTGTTGTTGGAAAAGTCAAAGGTCCGCCACCAGACCCATGTGTTAGTAGAATAACTACTACAAGTATAAGTGTTGTGCTGGTTTGCCATCATACAAAAGAGCATGGGATACAGTATAATGGACGCATCAGACATCTAATATGTCTTGATTACGGTATCAACGTAAAAACAGGGGGGTCACGTGGATGGTATGCTACATCACATCAGCGGAGCGCGACGTGCATATTCAGTGTTATATGGCACCAGCATCAACAGTTACTACCTTCGAAAAAAAATCAGGTGATATCCGTCCGGTTTGTTTCATAGCACATATTAATTTTTGTGTGAACAATTACTTTGGCATATGATGTTTTTTGACGCAGGACAATTGTTCATTACAAATGAGGCGTTATATTACGGGCACGGAGCACACGTTAGCAATGTTCTGCACTGGCGTTTTGTCCGTGTCATACCACCCGGTGAATGAACGTGAGCAAGTCGCCGTCTCTGTGGCCCGGTTTACATCAGCTTGCTGGGACTGCACCCGCGATTAACTAGCCTGTCCATGCCGGTTTACTACATCGGTGCCGATTTTCCCTGTCCGCACCGGCTTACAATGCCGCGGCCGACTCATCTGTCCGAGCTACCTCTGATATTGCGGTCGTCCTTGTTGTCTGTCTCTCGCGGCCTGGTCTACATCAACACATTGGGCCACACCTGTTTGCATGAGTTGTTTATTGAGTATAAGGCCAGTCACTGCTTGGGTAGCCCGGTTTTCTTCCAACAAACTGGAAGCAAATTGTCATCAACTGCCGTTTGCGCTGGATGGTTCAATGGATACCTGCACAAGTTGCTGCCACTAACATTGGGTTATATTCAAAACAACCAGTTGGAAGGAACCATTGGCCGAGTTGCTGACACGGCTCATACGGGATCATTTATATCCCGCCGCAGTCACCTCAACCTTCTATGGAATCACATTGTGTTATCAACACAAATGATATATACCTTATGCTATGGTCAAGTACGGAGAATCTCAAGACAACTCCTTGAGTCATCTTAAGACTCGGGGGCTACGATGATATGACTCAGCAAGTCTTGCCAGTTTCAGCAAATTCAAGATCCCTAGGATGATGGAGGGAAAGATAACCCGGTCCCGGAGGCTACAGTTATATTGATAAAAATTTAAAAGCTGTCAGAAATATTCCGGCTCACAATGATGCTTCCAGTTTATAATCCAGATCAAGAGAAATCTATCCTCCCGCAAAGCTCTGAAGGTCTCAATATCCGGTTCAAAATCCCGATTCAAGAAGAAATTATCTCTTGCAAAAAGTTAAAGGTTGCCGAAGAGGACCTGTTGCCATGATGCACGTTTCAAACATGGGTATCCTGCCTTATTGGCTCATCATATTATTGGTTACATGGGGGCTTCAGCTGACAAAGCGGAGTACTACCTGTTGAACCGGCTATCACGCCACAACATAGCTTGGGAGCTTCACACCCAAGGGGCCAAAGAGAGTCTTGTTGCTATGCACAGCTCAAACATAGGCACCTAATGAGCACAGCTCATCACGTTACTTGCGGGCTTCTTGTGTCAAATACCAAGGAGTTTGAACGGACCCTTGTAGCTGGGTATCGACCCACGGCTTGGAAGCCTGGTATATTTACCTAAAACCCCGGGTTAACCTGCCTTCATCAAGTAAGACACTCCTATCCAGGTCATCCTGGCACGACCCTCCGAACGTTTGACAGTTACTCTCATTGAGACCCTGCACTTGTCAAAGTTAAAACGGTGATTAGTTAGTTGGAGGTCCATCTTAAAAGGCTTTGTTAAATGGTTCAACTCAGCGGCCTGGCAGCCCACAAAAAGCCTCGAATTTGGGCCTGGCAGCCCTCAAAAAGCCTCGACTACACGGTTTTATTTTGCCTTTGTCAAGATCTTTTCTATTGATAAATTTTATGTTGAACCGGTGTCTATTGACCCGGTATGACTATCAGTCATCAAATTAACCCGGTGTTCGTTAACCCGGCTCGACTTTCAACTACAAGTTGTCAGTACATAATCACTTATAATCCGGTGTTTATTGACCCGGCCTGGTTTTGGAATATAAGTCGCCAACATATATTTGGATTGCGCCATTGGAATTATGCGCTTATAAAATATTGGGTATATTATTCAAATAGCCAATATGGCTGGATTTCTATTATGGTTATCAATAACCAGTAGTATGATTAAGGTTTTCAAAGTCGCTTTAGCGCAATGGCTATCATATTATCAATGGATATGATTTCTACAATTGAAGGAATAGTCCCGAGTTGCTACAGGCTTACAACCCGGCACTTGGGGGCTACATTATTTAAGTTGAGATTACATCAAATATGCAAGTCTGATGTCGCTGCAAGCATGCACCATGACACTTGGGGGCTAATGCAAAGTCATTGTTTGCTCACCTTGTTGAAGACCCGACTCATCACATCATAATGAGCCGGCCCTTGGGGGCTACCAATTGCTTCCGTCAACAATTCAAGGTACAAAGTTTTTTATCCATTACATTGTCCACTGCTCAGTTGTTAAAGCACAAGGCTCTTAACCTTTTGGACATGGATTCAAGCCCCATGATGGGTGTTACATCATATAATGTTATTTTTATTGAAGTATATATCAAGTCCCAGCTCAATATTATCTTACTGTTGCTGTTCAAAGTTTACATGATTATATTTACAAAGTCCCTGCTCATTATTGCATAATGACCCAACCCTTGGGGGCTACACTGGTTGAAATTTTTATGAGCATCAGGAAATTACAAGTCCCAGGTTGCTGCAAGCATGACAACCCGGCACTTGGGGGCTACATATGCGGAATACTCAGTTCTGACTAGTGATTCAGATGAACAAACTGGATTTCTTCAAGCTTGTGACATTCATATTGAAGCAAATCTTAAGTTGTTACTATGTTACCTTCTTAAGATTTGAGGGCTACAAGTGATGGGTATATAAGAGGTATATTTTCAAAAGCTGATGTCAACAAACAAGTATGACCCGGTGCTATCAGTATTTATAAACCGGCAAGTTCTACATTCTTAAACCGGCTGAAGATCAGATGAGGATTTGAAGGACCATTATTTTTTGTTAAGTCATTGGGAGCTGAGTCAAAGAAGTTATTCTTCACAATATTTCTTTGTGACAAACCAATGTCAGCAAATTGATTATGAAGTTGGCCTATTAAATCGGATTTTATATAAGAAGGAAGTGACAAGGACTTAAGGAGGATCAGGATCAGTTTAACATGGATAAATCCAAATTAAACTGGGAGCTAATGTCGGGGATATACCCCGCGGTATGGCCCGGCCGGAGTCGTAAACCAGTCGGGACTTGGTAAACCGGCGAATGGTAAACCGGCAGACAGTTAAGACAGATGGCTAAGACAGACGGTAAACCGACACACAATGTTAAACCGGCAGGTGTTGTTAAACCGGCAGACAATGTTAAACCGGCAGACAATGTTAAACCGGCAGACAATGTTAAACCGGCAGACAATGTTAAACCGACAGACAATGTTAAACCGGCAGACGTTGAGAAGCCCAGGAAAGGAAGTCAAAATAGTTTAAGTTAAAGTCCAAGTTGGACTCCACATGTAACCCGCCCCTTCAACATATATAAGGAGGGGCAGGGCACCCCAAAGACGGACAAGCAAGAAACAATCTCTAGGGTTAGACACAACTAGAGGAGAGTCGGTTTACGGCGACTCCCTCGTGACGATAATGAGATCTAGCTTCAAACAGCATGTAGGGTTTTTACCGGATGATGTTTCCCGAGGCCCGAAGCTGTCTAAATCCTCGTTTTATGTTGCATCTCTAGATTCCGCTCAACCCCTCTGAAGCTACCACATAGATGCGTTGGCCTCGCGACTAAGTCCTCACACTAAGACATCTGACGTGTTAATTCCACGACAGGTAGCCTAACCGGCTCCCTTTGGCCCTTAGAAAAAACAATGGGCCGACCGAGCCTTGAAGCACCCAAGACACGGGGCCGCCTTTTTCCAGCCGGCTATCACATAGGCCGGCTGGCGAAAGGCGGCCCGGCCATAAACAACCTTTGGAGGACGCCACAACAGGACCGACTCCAAGAAGCCGGCCCATGAAGGACCGACTCCAAGAAGCCGGCCCATGAAGGGCCGACTCCAAGAAAACCGTCCCCTAGCAAGCGGCCGTGGGCCGCACACTAAAAGTCAACCCCCCATAACGGTGACTGGACGGGGCATGGCTATAGTGGACCCTGCCACCCCCGAATACCGGAACATGCATGGTTACAGTACACCGTACAGGGCGGCCATCTCCAGTCCGGCGAGGCACTATTGCCATGCGGATCATGACGCCACCCACGACGGGTCGCCAGTACGGCCCGTAGGCGGCGGGCCCCTTTGGTCAAAGAGACATCCGAAGGCGGCCTGACCTCCCCCAGCCGGCCTAAGGCCGGGCCGGCTTCCTATAGCCGGCTTGCTCCCCTCCTCGGGGCGCGCACACCATTAAGCAGACAAGACGAGGTAAGGCTACAATGAGAGCCCGCAAGGCGGCGGCACTGTAGCCATGCTTACCTCGACAAAGCCCTCGTCATCAGAGGCGAGGCAACAATAACCAGCCCCCGACAAGACCCCCCAAGCGGTGGGGCCAGCCTGTCGACCAATGGGCCGGCAGCCGGTGGGACCCACCAGTCGGTGGGCCCCAGAAGCCGGCAGAGAAGCCGGCGGTCATAGAGACTGACGGCCTGGACCCATGCCCAGCCGGATTACCATTGTACCCCCGGGGGGTAGGCCTATATAACCCCCCCCCCGGGACACCCATGCAAAAGGTTGATCTCAGATAGTTTTAGATACTACCATAGGGAGAGAAGAGAGCTAGCCTTGCCCTTCTTCCTCCTCCCACCGAACAGCTCAAGGAGCCTCTTGTAGCTTCTTATCGATCCAGTGATCATGCGGAGACCCCGCAAAGCAGGAGTAGGGGTATTATCTCCACGGAGAGCCCCCAACCTGGGTAAGATCCGCTGGCGTGCATGTCTTCGCCTTATCCTGTTTCCAGGCACCAGCGATGTCTTACTGGCTCCCACAATGACAAGCCATCCGTTGGCATATGTCGCACCTACCACCCGACAACTGACATGTGGCCTATTAGGCCCACGTGTTAGTCAGCCAACTGCACCAGCAGTTAAGTAGAAGCAGTGTTCTTCTCCAACACAGCTCTCTGACTCCACGTCACCGCCAAGAAGCTAATCGGTCATCAATGGTTAACCCGTCTAGCTTGGCTTCAACTGGAGGGTAGCAGCGGTGGCCTTACTTGGACCCGAGCGACGGCAACCTACCGTGTTCTACTCTTCCTTGTTTTCTGTGTGGCGCGGCCTTGTTGGCAGCGGGGCGGGGGGTCGGCGGAGCCGGCGATGTCCTCTATCTCGTTGCCGGCGGGTGGCACCTCAGCGGAGCGGTGGAAATCCTCCCCCTCGTTGCCGGCAGGGTGGGGCCTCGGCTGAGCCAGCGATGTCCTCTGCCTCGTTGTTGGCAGGGCGGGGCCTCGGCGGAGCCGACGGTGTCCTCTGCCTCGTTGTTGGCGCCGTGGGGCCTCGGTGGAGCAGGGCCCCGTCGACGCCAGCGGAATGGGCACTCGTCGGGACCGACATTCTCCTCTGCCTCGTCCTTGGTCTCGCCAAACAACGCATCGCTCGCTTCATCACCCTCTTTGTAGGCGGCCGCAGCCTCCGCCACCCGCATGCGGTACCGCCAGCGCTCGAGGCGGCCCTCGCGAGCGGAGCGGTACGAGTCGAGCAGCGCCTCCTGCTCCGCCCGCTCCGCGGCGATCTTCTCCTCCGCCTGCAGGTGCTCCTGGTGGAGATGGTGGTTGTAGGCGGCGTCCGCCCGCGCCTCCCGGAACTGCTCCTCACGTATCTGCCTCACTGTGTCCATATATTGGGCATGGGCCTCGCCGATGGTCATGGTGCAATGCACCACCGAGGATGGCACGGAGGAGGGGGTTGGCGCCGGATTGTCGACTACCATGTTCTCCATTGGGACATCGTCGTCCTCCGGCTGCCTGCCGGCCAGCCGGTCGGCAGAAATGGTTGCCATTTCCTTGTGGTCTGTCGTCCGCCCATCCCGAAGAGTGCTAGAGCGCGAGGAAGCCATGGTGGGCAGTAGTGGTGTGGACAGGAGAAAGGGAATGGATGCAGATGACTGTGGCTATGGCCAGAGTAGCAGTTTATATAGCAATGGTGGGTGGCGGAGGGACGGATGTGTGGCACCAGGAAGCGGGGCGGGCGACGCTGACTATTTCGGGTAGAAAGCGCGCGCGGGCGAGGAGATGACTTTACTTGGAGAGGATGACAATGGGGACCCACCAGGGCCATAGCCTCACGTACGCTATATATATATATATATATATATATATATATATATATATATATATATATATATATATATATATATATAGGACAACACTATTCTAATCCCAGGATTAGAATAGTTATTTGGATCACGGAAGCCCCTATATAGGGCCCGATGGACCCCTCCCGAACTTCCCTGAACTGCCCGGCCCAACCACCCGATTCCCCGATCCCGAGCTGCCCCGACAGAATCCACCTGATC
>NC_041391.1:490476757-490500045 GCF_002162155.2 Triticum dicoccoides
CCCCTCCTCGCCGCCGATCTTCACCGGATCCGCCGCCCCCCCTCCTTCCCCAGCTCCTAGCCGACCGGATCCGCCGCCTCCCCTCCTTCCCCAGCTCCTAGCTGGCCACCGGCGCGGGCGAGCGAGTGACAGCGGACGCCGGCGCGAGGGAGCCCGCGTCGCCTGGACGCGGCGAAGCCGCCATGGACTTCAGGAAGCCGCATCCTCGTCCCATCGCCACTGCCCGAAGCCTTGGAAGACCAGATGACGGCCCCGACGCAAGCTACCGTGAGTGGCGCGACCAACGGAGCAACTCCTCCGCGGAGGCGCCATCTGTTGCGCCCTCAAATTCAGCGGCAACAGTACATGAACTTCCTCCCAATTTTGCCATCTTCTTCAATCTTGCCTTCTCTGACCTTCTTGCTTCGTGCAGATGAACTTCATGCCCCCTGCAAGACATGGATTGCCATGGAATTCCTCTCCTACGTCCATGACGAATTGTTCTCAAGGTGGCCTATCAGCTGCTGGAAAAAGGTTGGCTGAACTTCTAGCCAGGGTATGGTTGAACTTCTTCCTTCTTTCGGTTTGTTATTTGCTTACAGCCATGTGAAGTTCAGGTAGTGTGTGAGCCTCAGTCCAGGCTACAAAACAGCATTGTAAAATCTCCATGCTTACAGCCATGTGAAGTTCAGGTAGTGTGTGAGCCTCAGTCCAGGCTACAAAAGTTTTTTAAAAATCTGCCTGCATTCACATGTGGAAAAGCAATGTGAAGTTCAACTAGTAAGTGTGCTAGAGTTCAGGTTGGAATGTATCTAGTTCTGTCCAAAAAATAAAGGAAAATAGAACATGCATGTGATATCACATGAAGGTTAGGTTGGTATGCACTAGCAGTCCAACCATTCAAACTCATGAAGATTCAGGTTTTTTAACTGTAGACAGTATTTCCCCTTTGCAAAACAAGAAGTTCAGGTTGTGGAGAGTGCTCAGTTCAGGTACATATAAGTAGTCTAATATTGCAGAATTAAAAAACAAGATGTAAAGTTCATTCTGTGAAGGGTGCTCAGTTCAGGTACATATAAGTAATCTAATATTGCAGAATTAAAAAACAGGATGTAAAGTTCATTCTGTGAAGGGTGCTTAGTTCAGGTACAAAGGCATTGGCAGATGCTCACTTCAGTGCATAGTGTGATGTCTCTCACCACTTTTATATGAGAAGTTCAGTCTATGAATAATGCTAAGTTCAGTTATGAAGGTATATGCAGATATAACTTGTGTGCTAACAGACATTTTTTCCTTTTATATCAGCAAGACGAGAGACGCATGAAGAAGCTTAGAAGTTCCCAGCAGCAAGTACACAATGCAAAGCCTGTACGTGTTGCACCACCCTCTCAATGGGTCACACCTCAAACGCACCAACAGCATTACCAACCTGCTCCAGACAAAAAATGGACGACACCCGAAACACACGGGTACTCCCAAGTAGCTGGGTCACAGCCCTTTCCGCACAAGTTTGCGCCTCCACCTAATTGGGTGACGCTGGAAATCCCCCGCGGATTCTTTGTATCCACCAGCAGACTCCAAGCATGCCGATGGAGGAGGGGGTTAGCTCAAGTCCTGCGTGTAACTCTGGAAGTTATCCTGGTGTGTCTCATCATTGCCAAAGCGAAGCAACTAACCCGGATCCCAGGACAAATCCAACAGCAACACACACACACACACGGAGGAGAGTGATCTGCACACTACCACCGTTTGATCCTGCTGCTGATGCTACAAGTCAGAATTGTACAGGGCAAAAGGTAGATGGATTGCTTCACAAAACAAAAGAGCAAACCAAGACTAGGATCGCAATACCTCCACAACCAACTCAAGCAAAAAGGACGAACACAAGAGAGAGGCCATCTTCAGCCCTCCTTCCTCCTCGTGATCCACTGTTGCATCCTGCTATGATTACTCCTCCATGCCCCATCCCAGAGGGACAGCAGCCGACACCGGCGGAGTTGCGATCATACAAAAACGTAAGTGAAACAAAAAATATTTATATAAGCATCTTGTATTATCTGCAAATTTTCTGCTCCCTCCAGAATAACAAGTTCATAAACTGCATTTTAAGGTGCTGTTTGGATTTTTTTTCTTTTTCTGTAGACGCCAGATCTACCAGATTATCTAATACCAAGACTAAAGATGCAATTCAAAGATGTAGAGAAAGCAAGGGAATTTTATAACAGATACGCCAGACACGCTGGTTTTGGAATCAGGAAGACGGGTGGAAATGACAACCACAAGTATTTTGTTTGCGCCTTCCAAGGGATACACACATCTTCCGTTTCAGAGGCCATCAGGAAGCGAAACAAAACATCGCAGAGGATGGGATGCAATGCAAGAATGAGGGTGAAGGTGTAGGAGGATGGCACATGCGTGGCAGTGGACATTGAGTACAATCATAATCACCAGCTCATGCAAACTGATGACATGCTGGTGTTTTTGCACTCACACAAGAATTATGACCCCACTATCTTGGAGTACGTAAAGCTCTTGCAGTACCATGATGTCAAGCACACAACAATCATGTCCATGCTATCTGAAAATGAAGATGGAAGCTACTTCCTAAGCATGATCGTACGAGACCTGCTAAACTAGTAAGTACTCAAACACCAACATACTACAATGTAAAAATAGCATCCTAGCTCACAATCCTTTGCTAGCAAAAAATAAACAAATGCATGTTTGCATGTGATTTGCAGGAAAGCCATGAATGCAGGGAAAGATGATTTGCATGATGTATTGAAACTTGTTTCATTCTTCAAAGACATGAAGGCGATAAATGATGAGTTTTTCTATGACATCCAAGTGGACAAGGACAAGTCAATTAAAAACATTTTCTAGTCCAATGCTAGCTGCCGAGGAGCCTATCAAGACTTCGGCAATTGCGTAACATTCGACACGACTTACAAGACCAACAGATTTCATATGCCCCTGGGAGTGTTTGTTGGAACAAACCATCACTTGCAGTCAACGATATTTTTTGTTGCCCTGATAAGAGACGAAGATGCAAAGTCATTCAAGTGGATGTTCGATACATTTCTATGGTGCATGAACAACAAGCACCCAACTTGCATTCTAACAAGTGAGTTCAAATAAAAAACTCCTCAAGTTTCATCATCTTTTTAGTCTATGGGTCTGTATTGGGTATATTTGGTTTTATCTGAAAATAATATACAGCAAGCAGTTCAACCACTGTTAGCACATAAGTCCAACTAACAGTAGAAGAAAGCAAAATTATCTGTCACATGTTTAGAAAAAAACTGGTCATGAATGTGAAGTTCAAGTACAGGAATCATAGAAGTTCAAGGACAGAAAGATGTAAAAGAAAAAACCTATAACATGTTCAGAAAAATATAGTTATTTATGTGAAGTTCAAGCACTAGTACCACAGAAGTTCAAGAACACTGCTGTGAGAAAAATTTGAGTGTGACACTACTAGGTAGTCCCACTGCTGCATGTGAAGTTCAAGCACTGGTACCACAGAAGTTCAAGAACACTGATGTAAGAAAAAATACATGTTCCATTTTTAGATAGTCATATTGCTGCATGTGAAGTTCAAGTACTTGTACAACATAAGTTCACCATCAGTACAAAAAAAGAATGAAGTTTCATTTTTTTTAATTCATGCAGACCAATGCCCATCGATGGCGAAAGCTATACCACAATCATTTCCAAACACCTTCCACAAGCTATGCCGTTGGCACATCTTGAAGAAGTACAGGGAATACCTCGCGCTGCTGTACAAAAAGTATAAAACATTCAAAGAGGAGTTCACAGCTATATTAAACTGGCCTCTGATGCCAACGGAGTTTGAAGATGCATGGGCTAAACTCGTGCACAAGTACAAACTGAAGAACGACCAGATGATGATGCAGCTCTGGAATGATAGGAAGATGTGGATTTCAGCATATTACAAGAACATTTTCTGTGCTAGAATGACTTCCACACAATGAAGCAAGAGCATGAACCACGTGCTAAAGAAAGGGTTTGTCAAGGGGACCCAGAACCTACACAAGTTTGCTAGGCGGGTCAATGCTTGCATACAAACTCGGATGCAGAAGGAGAACGAGCAAACAATGACTAGCATGGTAAGATGACAAGTACAAAACACCCCCATCATGTTCTGTTTTACCTTCAACATGTGCACTTTGAATTTTTTTAAAATGAAACCCATGACTCTGCTTCGACTAATACCTCACTTTTTGACATGTGCAGACCAATCCTGTGACAAAAACAACTTATGGCTACGAGGAAGACATGTTCATCAAGTACACGAGAGCCGTGTACACCGAGATGAGGAATAGGATGAGAAAGGCAACACTATTCCGCGCAAAGCGTACAGCAGAGCCAACTAAGTACCTTGTGTACTACCACAACAAGCCTGGCCATGATGATGAAGAAAGATTTTCCTGGTCAAAGCATGAATTCTAGGTTGTAGCTGACCCAGAGAATGAAATATACGAGTGTTAATGCAAGCTCTGGACACACACAGGTGAGCGAAAAAACAACCTATTAAAATAGCTAGACTGGTAGTACCATATCAAAATTTATGAAACTCATTGCTAGCTCTCAAACTATGTATTCTGCATTCATCACAAAAATGCAGGCATGTTCTGCCTTCACATCATGAACATACTTGACTACCTCAAGCCTGACAATTTTCCAAACAAGTATATCCTCAAACGGTACACAAAGACTGCAAGATCACAACCAACTTTTGATACAAGGGACTACAACACAACCGCATTGGATGGCAGCCCAAGGCTATCGAAGCAAGACATCTTGCTGCAGCTGAATTTGATGGTTAACAAGAAAGCAATGAGATGTGACCAGCAATATGACGAAAGGATGGCTGAAGAGGATGCTCAAATTGAAGATGACCTTCATTATTATGCAGCTGAAATGCTCAACGCTGCCGCTGAAGCAAACCAATGCAAGCAGGATGATGGCCAATCAATGGAGCAGCGACAGTAAGCGACGATGAAATTGTCGTTGTATTCTGAAACAAAGGGTAGAAAGAAAATTACTGCAGCAAAGAAGAGTGACAAGAGAGCTCAAATAAAGGTACCACCTGCAGGAAGAGTCGTCATGCATGATGAGAACGGAGTGCCACTTGGACACAGGAAATGCAGTGTGTGCAACCAGGTTGCGGGACACAACAAGCTGACCTGTCCAACACTCTTGGAAAGAAACAATGCTGAGGAGGTCCAGCAACCCAAAGTTCAGAAACAACAGACCAAGGTTATGGAACAAAAGAAGGGACCACACCCACAAAAGGAAAGCAGCAGGCTTTGGAGCATATGCAAGAAGTATGAACCACATAATGCAAGAACATGTCCGAAGCGCACAGGTGCTGAAAAGACAAGCAAAATGCAAGAGAAGAAACAGAAAACAAGACCTAGAGCCACCAACAAGAAGACGGTGGAAGATGAAGAGGAAGACGAAGATGAAGACAACGTCGAAGAAGAGGAAGACGGAGAGGAAGAGGAATTGGAATGCGACGATGAAGAGGAAGAGGAAGACGACGATGAAGAGGAAGAGGACAATGAAGAGGAAAAGGTACATGTAAAGCAAAAACCTCTACCACCAAAGCCTAGGAGGAGCGCAAGGCTGATGAACAATTAGAATAGGTCAATTAACACAATGCAAACTTATGTCATGTCAATGTGCAGAACATTATGTCATCATCCCCTGGTAACATACACTATGAAGTTCAAGTAATATTACTGCAGAAGTCCTGGTATGTTATGAGAGGAAGAGATGTGCTGGGGATGTATTGCATGAAAGCGCAAGCAGTGTTAAATTGAAAAACATACACTGTGAAGTTCAATTAATATTACTGCAGAAGTCCTGGTATGTTATGAGAGGAAGAGATGTGCTGGTGATGTATTGCATGAAAGCGCAAGCAGTGTTAAATTGAAAAACATACACTGTGAAGTTCAAGTAATATTACTGCAGAAGTCCTGGTATGTTATGAGAGGAAGAGATGTGCTGGTGATGTATTGCATGAAAGCGCAAGCAGTGTTAAATTGAAAAACATACACTGTGAACTTCAAGTAATATTACTGCAGAAGTCCTGGTATGTTATGACAGGAAGAGATGTGCTGGTGATGTATTGCATGAAAGCGCAAGCAGTGTTAAATTGAAAAACGTACACTGTGAAGTTCTAGTAATATTACTGCAGAAGTCCTGGTATGTTATGACAGGAAGAGATGTGCTGGTGATGTATTGCATGAAAGCGCAAGCAGTGTTAAATTGAAAAACATACACTGTGAAGTTCAAGTAATATTACTGCAGAAGTCCTGGTATGTTATGACAGGAAGTGCTCGTGTTGCATTCCATAAAAGATCAACCAGCAAATAATCATACAATTTTGAAGTTCATGTCAGCTTACAGAAGAAGTTCTGGAATATAAAATCAGTGTAGGAAAAGAATATGCTTAAAAAATAAAGTTTTGCCGCATAAACTAAGGTTAGCAAGCCTAGGACAATGCGTTCAAACATGAAGTTCTCCTTGCATACGTGCAGAAGTTCATGTACAATGCCGACAAAGATAAAAGAAACGTCAACAATATCTCTGCACAAATTTACATATGAAATACATTCCCACTTGAAAAAACACAAAAAAACAAATGTACACAAAAGCATACTTATTGGTTGGGTTGAAAATTACCAATGCATTACACAACACAGAATATCCTCTCCATCTGAAACCAGCAGCCCAGCCACATTCTCAAAGCAGAAGTTCAAGTCTACAATCGTATGTTGGGGGCCCAAAAATAAACAACCCCAAAAAAATCAAGGAGTTGAACCAAAACTGAGGCAGAAGTTTAGGTACATCTATTGGGGCAAAAACATTCAACACATGGATACTGAAAAACGACGCAGCACATTGAAATTCACAAAATCCAAATCATTCTTCACACCAAATGCATTTGTCCACAATATCATAAGTAATAGTGCTTCACATATACTAGATACACAAATCACTAAAAACATTCTTACACCCAAATCTTTACGGAATTGTTCCAATCATTATCAAACCTAAAAATTTGTACGAAATCAAATCTACAATGAAACTAATGCTTCGAATTCACGGGCCAAAGGACTGAATCTCCTTAGGGAGCTCTGAACGCATGACTTCATTCTTCTCGCTAAAAACCAGAGTGTGCATGAACTCAGCCTTCCAGTCATCTGCAGCAGCCTGCAAACAAAAGAAAGGAGAAAACGATGGTTTAGTAACGCATATCTAAAACCACAGCAGGAGCATCGCAGCAAAAACACACAAGAAAAATCAAAAGGATGATGAGACAAAAACAAAGACAGAACATACTTCCACATCACCAAAATCTTCAACAATCTCATTGCCGTCATAAGAAGAGCTGAACTTCACAGCAAAGAAACCACAATCATTATTCTTCTGCTTCGGAACATCGATGAAAGTCGTTCTCTTTGCAATAGTCACCCAGTTAGGCTGCTTTCTCGCCTTGTATGCAGCCTTGCCGTACACCTCCTCGAGCAACTCAACAAATCTCTTCATCTGCCAGAAATAACAAAATTAGATGAAGTCAAAAACATGTTAACCAAAAATAGTTAAGTTCAGGTACATAAAAAAGCGACACCTGCATAAGATCCACTAAAACAAAAATAGCAGAAGTTCAACTTCTAAATGATAGACAGTTCAAGCAGTATTACCAAAACAGAGGCAACAACATATTTTGTAAACACAAGGCATAATAAACTTCATGTCAAACAAGAGAATGTGAAAGGAGGTTCAGGCTAAGAAACACTCACGATATTTTGGCAGTCCCCGTGGAAACTCGATCGCGACGTTTGCATATTGTCGAAAGAAAGTGAATCAAGGATGTCAATGCTCCCACGATATCTATTCACCACGTACACACTATAGTGCGCCATTGTGCCAATTGGCTTGAATAGAATCAATAAAACCTGCCACGAATGAAAGGACTGGTGAACACAAACTATAAAGCATATGTACTGAAGAAACGGCATGAACAAAAACTTATTGAAAAACTCAGCAAAAGGATGCACGTGAAATTAAAAAAAAGCAAGAGTTATGAAAAACTAACTAGCTTTACATTAAGAAGGTCTTCTTCCTTGCGAACAACCATTGGGAGGAGACCAGCAGATTTTTTTGCATCAAACTTTGGAACTATTGCGGAGAAGAAATCATACTCCAGGCAGTACTGTGCATTCACCAAAACACAATTAAAACACCTCCCAGATGCCACTACAACAAAACTAAGGCAAAGAAAGGAGATAGGGGTGCAAAGAACTAAAACATGTATGAAGTAGGGACTAAGTACAACCCTGTCAGGATTAGAGAATATCTCAGACGTCTCCGGGTTATCCTTCCACAAATTTATGAGATAATCCATTATGTCTCCTTCCATCTGTTGCCCTTCACCGAAAAGCCTATAAAGGAAATTTCCTGTGAGGTCAATCACATTCCCAGGGATGGTAAACATGCAGTAGCTTGTCCTGCAGAATACAAAAGGATGGTAAAAAATATATTAGAAGTTCAAATACAACAACAAAACAGAAGTCAAGACACTATAACTCAAAAGGCAAGAGGAGACATAAAATAGAAGTTCATATACTAAAACAATGGCAGTTCAGACAATACAACAACAGAAGTTCAGACACTACAACCCCAAGGCATGGGAACGACAGATGAGGGTAACTCACCCAGAATACTTCTCCAGACCGTCTTTACTCAGCACATACTGTTTCAACTTCCGGGCCTCGGATAGATGAGGGTAACTATATTTTTTCAGGGGAGGGACAGGAGAACGCCACTTCAAAGGCAATCTTGATGCTCGCTTGGAGGTAGTTATGTTCCCAGACTCAACTGCCGGTTTCCTCCTAGTCATCACTGCATTCTTCCCACCTCTACCAGCAACAGTTCCAGCAGCACGTTTAACATTCTTAGGGTAAGCAATATTCTCAAAATCATCATCAGACAAAATCACTTCTGCTTCGGCTGCTTCGACTGCATCAGCCTTCCTATAGCAAGGGCTTTTTGGAGTACCACGAATACCACCAGCCTGCTCCCCCAACTTGGAAGGAATGAGGGTCCGAGGTCTATCATCTTCTATCAGAGCTGTACTCATATCATCGGTTCCTCCCTAGGCAAGTATTCGTGTGACTCGAGGAATGAGTAGTGGTAATCGGTCAACTCCAATGGATCCACTGTCAAAGAAAAAAAGAAGAGAAAACATCACCATTAAAATACAAACTGAAGTTCAGGAACATCACAATGTGTAGTCCAACTAATGAAGATGACATGGTTACCACTCAAGCTGACCTAAAAAAACTAGTTGTAGTAAAAAACTAAATTAAGTTCAGGCACAACCTGAGGCACAGTTCAAGGTAAACCGATGAACTCGAAATCATTCAACTACAGCTAACAAAAACCATAGAAAGCCATCATCTCTCAAGTTCAATTAGAAAAAAAAGCTCATGTCCATTTAAGCAATGGAAGGACAGAAATTACTGAAACCAAACACACAAGCAAAATTAAAAAAGATAGAAATGAAGTTCATGTACAAAGAAAATGCTCCTCTCCTTCCAAAACCAGCAGCCCAGCCAGATCTCAAGCAGAAGTCCAAGTATAAGAGAAAAAAAATATGAAGTTCAGGTAGAATAAAAGATGAAGTGCAGGTAAGCAGTCCAACTTCCATAATACTTACATGTGTAGTAGCCAAACAGAGATTGGAAGTCTGTCTCAAACAGGTTAGAAGAAGCCATCGAGTACAGCCATGCCTTCCTGATATCCCCGATATTCTCATGGGAATAATTTGCAAGAACCCCGTCATGATATGAATTAACATTCGTAAGCATGAAGAAACCGCAGTCGATACTGCCATCAAACGAAGTAAAAAGAATAGTGTTAGAACAGAAAAAGAAAACCAACGAATTAAACACGTCACAGCTTAAGTACAACTATAGTTAAACAGATGCGATATAAGAGAAAAAGTGGAACTCATACTTGTTTTGCTGCTGGGGGACATCAATCCAATCTAGAGGGAAATTGTCGATGCTAACTGGACTGAAGGGTGTCTCCCTGTCGTTGCTGGCATCCTTCCAAAGCCTCTTGATGTTGTCGGTCATCCGCTGAAACAGGCGTACCGCACATTCATCTTTTGGTCCATAGTAGGAATCGAGAAGCTGGAACCTTGAATTCTTCAGGTCAAGGAATACCGACACCCAATGACCGACACCACCCATGGAAGCAGGAACCACAGGCGGGTCAAAAGTAGGGAAAACAACCTGAAGCATCATAAACACACGAATCATTAAAAAATGAGAATTAATATCAGAACGGTACAAAAGAAAAATAAAACAAATATTAACACAATGGACCGCACTGCAAAACTAATACAGAGGCAAAGAACAAGATATTGCATACCGAATCATGTGCACCATGCTATCTAGACCACTCGCCATGAAGTACTTCCTCACACGGGAATCAAATTGACCTCTGAAAATCTTGTCCTAAAATAATGCAGGCAACACCAACATATGAAAAAATTACAAAAACGAGACAAACAAGTTTAAACTAAAAAAATGGTAGGGAAAGAACGGAAAAGAAATCACTGTATGGTTGACTTACACAAACCCAATACGGCATGATGAGTTTGTCTGATCCCTGGTACTTCGCACGCAGAAAGTAGAGTGCACACTCAGCCACATTAGACCGAAGCATTCCGCGAGGACCAAAAGATATTGCAACATCTTCAACAGAAGCTTCACACTCCTTGTTTTGGAACATAATCATTGATCTAAAACAAGCGAACAGAAAGTAAAAGAAGTTCAGCATCAGGAAACTCACGAAGTTCGTAACACATGTTAGCACAAAAGTTCAGCTATATTACAACAGGAAGTACAGTACAAAAGAGGCCAGAAGTTCAGCACCAGAGAAGTAAAAAACAAGAAGTTCAGGTACATAGAGTTGGGAAGTTCAGGTAAGAAACCACAGGCAATTCACAGGGGGCACATGGATGATGTAAATATTGAGCAGCTGCACTCACCTCTTGGAACGATCAGTCCTTAGCCTAGTTACACTATAATAAAAGTCATCAACCTTCTTTCGGACGACAGCAAGGTCGCTATCTGCTCACCAAAAAAGAAAATAGCAATTAACAACAACACTCAAAACACATAGATTCACGACAGTTTTCAATTAAGACCAACATTCAATCACAAACATTCAAAACATAAGCACATCTCAGCTGCTACATCAGAAAGGATAAAACCACAGCATCATAGACATCAAAACACATGCATTACAAAAATCCACCCACATAGAAAAACAGGTTCACCTAACATTCTTTACAACCCACACGGCAAACAACAAAACCGGAAGTTCAACTTAGACCACACAGGCAGTTCACAGGGGATATCATGGACTAAAAACCAAACAACAAAGAGGGGAGGGGATGGGGAAAGAAGAGAGAAGCTTTCTCCTCTCTTCATGGATCCTTGCCTAGACAGTGGCAGCACTGGAATGATCAACCTCCTCTCCATAGCTATCGCTTTTGGTATCTTCATCGTCGTCTTCAGTAGACGTTGCAACGTCGTTGGGAAGGACACCAGCAGCAGCTGTAGCAACCGGAGAATCTAAAACATGAAAAACATTTGGTTGTGCCTGTGCAGCATCAACATCAACTGATGGCTCTACTGCAGCAGACTTCTCCGGGCTTGCAGCAGTACTACCACCAGTTTGTACAGCATCAACATCAACTGATGGCTCTGCTGCAGGATACTTCTCCAGGCTTGCAGCAGTACTACCACCAGTTTGTACAGCAGACTCAACATGATCTTTCTCCAAAATAATGTCTCCAGTTGTCTTTCCCTGCTCAGCATCAGAAACCTCAGCGCCAATGAACGACTGAGGTTCAGTCAGGACCACCCCGTTGGAGCAGCCGGTGCCTGAGACGGACATGTCTGCAGCCTTCTCTGGAGCAACACTAACATCATCATTCTGCTGCTCCAAAAAGAAACAAAAAGTCATTACAAAGGGCTGACTGAACCTCATGCGCAGGGGCAGCAAGTCCGTCTCAGGGGCAACAAGACAAATGGACAAGAAAAAATGGTACCTTATTTTCACTGCCATGAACCTCATCAACTAATACATCACTAGAGGGGCAAGGATCATGCACAGGGGCAGCTTCATGCACAGGATCATCTTCATGCACAGGTAAAACATCCTCCCTAACCCCAGCACCATCATCAACAGCCTAGAAAAATAATCATGTACAAAACAGATACCTAATCAGCAAAAAGTTCACATTACATAATCAGAGAAGGTCAGGTATCACAACTGGCACATAATGGAAGTCCAAATACAGTAAACATAGTACACCAGATATCAAACTACCATTAAGATGCAAAAGAAGACAAAAGGGGAAAGTCATCAAAAGTCATAGAAGTTCAAGTGCGGAAGCACTTGAAGTTCATGTCCTATAAACAGATAAGGTCACCTAGGAAACACTAGTACTAGAAAGAAAAAAGACTAGAAAAATAATAATGTAGAAAACAAATACCTAATCAGCAGAAGTTCACGTTACATAATCATAGAAGGTCGGCTATCACAACTGACACATCATGGAAGTCCAAATACAGTAAACATAGCAGATAACATACCAAACTACCATACGATACAAAAAGGAACAAAAAGGGCCAGTCATCAAAGTCATAGAAGTTCAGGTGCTGAAGCACTTGAAGTTCAGGTCCTATAAACAGAGAAGGCAACCCTATAACTGCATAACAATAATAAGTCAAAGCTAACAATAAACACTAGTGCAAAAGAAATATCAAAAGCCAACATAAACAAACCTGTTCGGTATCCTCCACATGGCCTCCTTCATGACCCAAACGAACGGGGTCCTGCATCTGAATCTCTCTCACAACAACACTCGCATCATCTTCAAAAGGCTTGCAACGGGCGTCCTGCATTTCCTTGAACAGCACAAAACTAGCCCGGAGGTGGGAAGTGCTCTCACGAAGCTCGGCAAGATATTTAGCTTCAATCGACAAAAGCTCCTTCGAAGACTCAGCATCAAAACCGTGGCCGGGAGGAAGAATACCGTCCACGCGACTAAGGCGCTCAACCATTGTCCGAACACGAGCCATCTCTCCACAAACAGTTTCCAGAAGTCCATCAATCCTAGAAAGGGAAATATTCGCAGCATCGAACAAACTCTCGGAAGAAACACCACCTGCAGCACTCACACGGGCAGAAGAACCTCCTGGATCTACAGGGGGGGCACTAGTGTTAACATCCCGTGAGAATTCAAATCTCGGAGAACTTCCACTACCTAGGCCGGCGGCACGAGGCATAGTAAGAACAGGGCATTCGATGACCCTAAGGAACACAACCTCGGCCTGTGTCTTCCACTGCATATATGAAAACAAAAATCAACACGTCGTAGAACAAATGAAAAGAACATGGAAGCAGAAATACAGAAGACAGTAGCAGAAGTTCAAGTTAGTACCACAAGCTGATACTGAAAAAAAGACAATGACAAGGGAAAAAGGCAGAACAATCAGATACACAAACTACACCAAAAATTCCAATAATGCCTACACACGCAGTACATTTCAGAAGTCCAACTATGTCTACATGGGCAGTACAACAACGTATGACCAGAAGTTAACATGCTTTCAAAAATGTTAGAAATTTACATAGCAGAAGTTCAACCATGCATGTGCAACAACAAAGTTTAGCTTATTTCATATGAATATATCCAGAAGTTCACATATGTACACAAAGGCAGTAATACCATATAAGCCAAGCAGTTTAGCTAATTTACCCTCGTCTATATGAACCAGAAGGTCATCTATGTACATAGCAGAAGTTCAACCATGCACACAAAAGGCAGTACTAACTACACAGAAAAGAAGAAACACTCACAGGTAGTCTCCCAAACACCCAGTTGGCTGGGTCGTCATCACCTTTCCTGACCAAGTTAGCCGCAGCGAGCTCAAGAAGCTTGGCCTGATCCATGTAATTGATGCGAGGCGCCCTCAAGTCAACATTAGGCGTCTTGCCAATGCTAAGGCAGTCCAGGTACATAAGAAGCGGCGCGATGGCACAGCCTGTGACAGCTTTTCCTCTGGTAGTACCTTGCTGATACCTAATAACAGCACTTCGAAGGTCATCAACAACCAACTGGCAGTAGTCCATATCTGCCATATCCTCAAACACAAGATTCTCAGCCATTGCTGCCTCCCTGGACACTCGTGTAGACGTTCCAGGGATAACCACCTTCATGAAAACAATCAGGTAAAACACCTGCAGAGCAAGATCATCCTTCACAAGATCCGCGAGGATATTCCGCAGATCCTTTGTCTTGATGTCGTCACTCCTAGCGTACCCAAGCTTGCCCTTCAACCTCATAACAGCGTCATCAAACCCATCACTCGAAGGCCTAGGAGGGGTACCATTACCTTGAGGGAATCCAAACAGATGGTGAATAGCATCACTTGTAATACGCAGAACCTTGTTCGCCTCACCCATGTCCAGAACCATGGTTGCAGGGTCAATCCTCATGTAGATGTTTCCCATCAAAGGACGAGAAATGTTGGAATCAACCATCAGGTCAAACACACAACCAAAACCAGCCTCGATAACCCTCGTATTGTGCCTAGGCTATAGCATTTTCACACACGTCTTCACCTCTCCTAGTGAGCAGCGAACCGTCTTGTTAAAACGTTTCGCCTCACCTCCTCCTTGTCCACCTTCTTCGGGCGCTTTGCATCCTATCTTCCTCCTCTCAGGCCGCTCCACAAGCTGACACTGGAAAAAATGAGGTACACAATGTGATACACAAGCTACACCAAAATTCCACTAGTGCCTACAAAATTACACACTCAGTACATTTCAGAAGTCCACCTATGTCTAAATAGGCAGTACAGCCATGTATGACCAGAAGTTAACATGCTAACAAAATGTTGGAAATTTACATAGCAGAAGTTAAACCATGTACAACAAGGCAGTAATCAAACATGTATCTCAGAAGTCCACCTATGTCTAAATAGGCAGTACAGCCATGTATGACCGGAAGTTAACATGCTAACAAAATGTTGGAAATTTACATAGCAGAAGTTCAACCATGTACAACAAGGCAGTAATCAAACATGTATCTCAGAAGTCCAACTATGTCTACATAGGCAGTACAACCATGTATGAACACTAGTTAACATGCTTCAAAAATGTTGGAAATTTAAAAAGTAGAAGTTCAACCATATACACTAAGGCAGTAATCAAACATGTATACCAACAAGTTAAGCTAATTTATTCATGTATATACCCAGAAGTTCAACTATGTACACAAAGGCAGTAATACCGTAAAAGCAAAAGCAGTCGGCTAATTTATTTGTCTATACGGAGATGGAGCAGAAGGTCAGCTATGTACGCCAAGGCAGTGCTAAAAACAATAAAACTACAACAATAACGACAAATGCTCTAAAAAATAGTAAACATGAGACATTCATACCTGAGTAGCGGCAGCGTCATCATCGACGTCGTCCTCATCACCAGCATTGAAATTAGCATCATCCTTGTCTTCTGGATTAACACGAGAGCGCTTCTTTGCACCCTTGTTGACCTTTGCAGGTGGAACCTTGCGCTTCACGCCGCATTTCTTCCCCTTAACAGATGCACCAGCACCAAGCGGAGAAGGTGTAGGCGCGGCAGTGGCAAGCACACGAGGACTACGGCGTGGCGTACCACCAAGGCCTAACCCTTCATCTTCAACAACTTCTACAGGCCTTGAAACACGTGGGATCTTCCGAGGAGTAACTGCACCAACTACTAGCTTCCTCGCAGCAGTCTTCTTGATTTTCTTCTTAACAGGGACAACAGTGCCATCACTACCACATGGCACGTCTTCCTCAACAATGAGCTCAGCCGCACGAACAGATCCAGGAACATCAGAACCTTTCTCAAGGCGGGCCGCCCTCTTCTTGTCAAAATCTTCTTGCTTCTTCCTCTTATGTTGGTCCTCCAGGAGAAGCTGAAGAGGCATATCCTCGGGTTGCGTGACAGGTTCAGTGCCATCAACAGAGTGCGACTGCGTCTCTGACATCTGAAGAGAGCACAAAGGATCCTGAACGGGATCACAACCTTTGACTGACGGAGCCTCCTCCTCAGCAGCAGCAGGGGTTTCTGATAAACCCAAATCAGATAAAACATCATTAATGGTGTTCAAAGCTTCCTCCTCTGTGGACACATCTGCAAAAGAACACAAAAAATCGAAGCAAAAAATAAAGAAAAGTCAGGAACAAAAACAAAAACAAACAACATGAACAAACTAAAAAAACATCGCTCAAAACTTTAAAATGAAAAGAAAAGGCGTTTCACATACTAGGTGAAGCAAGAGCCGCAGAAGCAAGATCCTAAGGCTTGAAAAATTCTCAAGGCTCGAAGCAACCTCGGCAATCACAGTCAAAGGGATAATGGGTGATTTAGCCGCATCAGATATTGGAGCATCGGTATTAGCCGCATCAGATATTGGAGCATCGAAGCTCCATCTTGATCGCAGGCATTTTTTTCAGAACTATTCAACTCATCACCAACTACAAAAAATGCAAGTAAAAAGGCAGTTGAGTTCTAATCCGCAATCGTACACCAAAAGGACTTCTACTTTTACAACAATGTCCAATACCCAGAAGTTCAACAATACCTAACAAAGCAGTAAACACAAAGAACAAACTAAAAAATCTACAAACTAAACATAAAAACAATCTACACCAGAGGTGCTGCTACATACATCATGAATGTCCAGAAGTTCAACGATACATAACAAAGCAGTAAAATAAAATGTGCATAACAGAAGATCAACCAAATTAAACTACGTGACCCAAGCAAATAGCACATAAAAAAGACGTAGCATGACCACGAATAGTATTTCACAGGCAAACTAAATATCAATGCCATGAAGATGATAACAACAAAACAAAAAACAAAGATATACACTTTAAACATGAAATGGCACACACATAAACTATGTGTAACAATGCATACACACAAAACTTGTTAGAAGTTCACACTACTAAGACTGGCAGTCCAACATAAATACCAAATGAAGATATGGGCAGACACATATAACAAAACTATTATTTAAAAAAAAGATACAACTACATTAAGATACCCGGAGATGATTTTGAAGCCATGGCAACACAACCGCCTCGATGAATGCCCAAACACTAGAACAACCTGTAAACACAGAAGATTAATTCCATATAGTTAGCAATTACAAAAACATACAACAAAATGCAAAAAAGGAAACTGAATCAAACACTAGGACCAACTACAAACAACTGGAACCAACTACAAACAACTAGAACCAACAAGTATGAAATAGATGACAGTAGCACATATAGGCAAGCGCAACAAAAAACGTATCCAGAAACTAACTACAATGTCCCAAACATAATCTAGACCTCCAAATCCACAACACTAATGCCATTAGATACAACAGATATAGCATTAAGAATCACACCAGAACCTCTCTGACATGCACCTGACTACTAAAATCAAGAAAGGGGAAATGAAAATCCACACACAAGCATATCACAAACAAATCTGGCCGCGGGGGAATGCATTCCAACCACCACACGCCCAAGAACCCTACCTAATGTCCCACCAAACCATCAGAAAAAGGGGGTATGAGGCGGACGCGAGAGCAAATAGAGAAAATAGGGCAGGCCTCCACAGATCCGGTGAAAGTGAATACAAGCATTAGGGGGAAGGGGGCGGGGCGCAGCTTTTGTACCTCTCCAAGAACGAATCCGCGGCGGTTCTTCACTCCCCACAATGCCACGCGCAAGCAGTTGCCGCCCTCGCTTTAGAGCAGAGGAGAGCGGGCTGGGCGAGGGAGAGCGTGGGGCGGGGGAGTAATAGGAGCGGGGGAGTGCGCCGGTTACTCCACTCGCGAGCGCACGGGACAGGGGCGGAGAAATCATGGGGAGTAGCAGTTGAAGGAGGCAGCGGAGCATCGGAGAGGGAAGAGAGAGCGAGCGATAGAGGGAGAGGAAATTTTTGACAGGTGGTGGCGAGGGAGATGGTCCGTTAATGCGTATCTGTCGTGGGACTTGCAGCTACACCAAATTTACAGTTTTACCCCCAACAGCTAAAATAGTAAATACATGTGTAGATAAAATAAATGCACCATTTGAATGCATCTATTATGATGAGATAAGATCACAAAACAGCAAAGCTGATATCCTCAAAACCAAAAAATAGATGGCAAAATACACTACTAAAGGAAGAAACAAAAAGAAGTAAAGCAATAAATATGCCCCTAAAAACAAGAGAAAAGAGAAAAGAAGTTCAAAAAACAAGAGAAAAGAAGAGAAAAGAAGTTCAAAAAATAAAGAACAGAAGTTCAAGTACTCTAATAAAAGAAGTAAAGCAATAATAATAAATAAACCACAAAGAAACAAAAAGAAGAAGTTCAAGTACAAAAACCAGATGAAGTTCATATATAACCCTAAAAACCCTAAGATAGATAGTGGGGTCACGGATGTGGCGGACTCGCCTCCGCATGCAACGACGCGACACGCTGCATCGTCGCCTGCTCCGGCTCGTTCCTGTCTCGGCCTCGCAGGGGGAGGGGAGGGGGTCCCTCCCCCCCTCCCCCCTGCTCGGCCTCGCGCTACCGCATTGCTGCGCGCTAGGATTTGACAAGACGCAATGCGGTTATTCTATTTCCACCCCCCACCGCACGCACCCTAAACCCTAAAAACCCTAAGATAGATAGTGGGGTCACGGATGTGACGGACTCGCCTCCGCATGCGATGACGCGGCACGCCGCATCGTCGCCTGCTCCGGCTCATTCCTGTCTCAGCCTCGCAGGGGGGGAGGGGGGTCCTGACCCCCACTCCCCCCCTGCTCGGCCTCGCGCTACCGCATTTGTCAATAGGCCCAATGCCTATTTCAATGTCTACAACTATTTAAATCTTAAAATAACAAAACATAATTATATTTTAAAAGAAGTTCAAATAGAAAAGATAGAGAAGTTCGGGTTTTTGTCAAAACCTCAAAATTAACATTATAAAAACGATTAGCATACAGAAGTTCAGGATAGTTATTCACCGAAGGCCAACAACTACTATAAGTACGAAAACATACTAGAAAAAATAAGAAATATACGCATCTCCGTACGAAAATTACACGGTTGCTCGTGGGACTATCAAAAAAAATCCAAAGCAATGCAAAAGTACAAAAAATAACATAAAAACAGAAAGAAATACAGAGGGGCTTGCTCCATTACATTGCAAAAGAAGGAAAAAACAGAAGTTCGGGTATGAACAGTACAGAAGTCCAGCTTGTACAACGACCCTTAGATGATCTGCAAAAAAGGTGCATGCATACTTGGACTAATCGCATGATTGCCCACGAGACAAACTCTAAAAATAACATCTCAAGAACTAAAATTATAAAATATATATATATATATATATATATAGAACGATGCACCTTCGCCTTGCGAAATATGGAATGCAATGTGGAAAACCAGAAGTTCAACCATTAATTAGAAAGAAGTCCAGCATCTACTGAAGTCCAGCTCCACGCTTACACACTAGCTACAACAAAAAATTGCAGAAGAAATCTAGTAACGCATTCTGATACAAAGGACTTGCTGTATTATATTGCAGCGAAAGAAAATAAGAAGTTCAAGTATGAAAACGCAGAAGTCCAGCACAGAAACCCGGACAGACCCAACATGATCCACCTGATCCTCCCCCGATCCTGATCCGAGCCGGCCTAGCCCCAACAGGATCTAACGAAGGAAAAGAAGAAGTTCAGGTATGAAAACACAGAAGTCCAGCTTGTACAACGACCATTATAAGATCTAGAAATAATGAACAAACAAATTCGTCCGAAGCATAAAATCATCTGCACAAGATTGCAACACGTCCGCACCCCCCTTGGAAATGATCTGGCAACTACCTTTCGACAATTGGAATGACCAGAGGGAAAATTTCAAAACCGCTAAAATAACATCAGAAAACCCGCGGGAGTGCCAACATCAAATTGCTAGAAATCAAACCGTAAGGACCCTCCCGATTAAAAATTACGGATTAGTAAGCCTCGAATTTCACTAAAGTATGCAAATCAGGAAGCAAACTATAAAGAAAAACTAGAAATCAATAGAAACGCGGGTTGCATCTTGGGCAGATGAAGAACACGGGCGATTTCAATTTTTTTTGAAATAACAAAGAATTTGTTCTCCAAACTCGTACCAAAACCTAATCCGCATTGTTCCAGAACATCGACAACATCCAAAACATGCATTAAACTTGTAACAGACAGAAGTTCATCACGACCCCGAGAGCAAATCTGCCAACGTGCTAGAATCCGAATCAAAACAAGCATTTAGACTCTAAAAACATGTCCACATTACACTTACATCTCAAACAACACGAATGATCAGAAAAACTCGCAGGGGAAGCCACGGTTGCGAAGATAGCCCGAAGGTCAGGTTAGTACAGAGAGAAGTTCACGCGTGTTACTCGGGAAGGTCAGGTTGCTTCCTCCTGGTTTCTTGACATCACGGTCCCACACCATTGTCAACCTATGTAGTCAATAAACAAGAGAATTGCACAAGAAGCGGCCAACAGCTGGGACCAAGCAGCTCGAGCAGTATTTGTGTTTTTGAGGTGTGAGTACTGCGGAGTTTTGCGATGTTTAGCCCAGACATTAATTTTTCTCCTCTGAACAACAACGAAAATATCGCTGCAGGTATTAATTGGGTGGGTTGTGGCCCGTCTAGCCCAGGCCAGATATCCAACCCAGATATTTTTTTCAAGCTAAAAATGGCTAGCCCAGCTATACTTTTTTTAGGAATACCCAGGCAAGGTCAAGTTGTTATTCTCCGACCCGCTGGGCTGCAAATCTTTCCTAGGAGGGATGCATTAGGCTTAACAAGAAAACGGGCTTTAAGAAATAATAAATGGGATGTAATTATAAAAACTGGGCAGTAACTATAAAAAAATGCACCAAACACGTAATTACTTTATAAAATATTATTTTTGGATATTGAAAATTTTAGTTTCATTAATTGTTGCGAGCGCAATGTTTTGTTGGATTTTTACGTAATATAAATTTATATTGAAATTGTATTTAATCTGACTAGAAATTTCGGGATAAAAATATTTCGGATCCCATCAAAATGTGGGAAACTTTATTGAATTCTGTTTTGAACGGTTGGTTGAAATGGGTTGTACTTTTAACAAACTGTAAATGGGTTGTAGTAAATTCCATTAGAATTCAAAAATGGGCTACACATTCTTACAAATCTCAAATGGGCTATAAGTTCTCTGCCACACACTTGTGGCCTTACTAAGTTGACGCGTCCCCTAAAAAAAGAGAGTTGACGCGTATGCAAGGCTTTGTTAACTTATAGTCAACACACGGTTCTAGCATCAGTGGCCGTTGGATGTCCATCCAACGGATGCCGTGCTTCTTCTTCAATCTCGGATATTCTAGCTTCACCCGCCCAAAAAATGATTCCTCCCCCTAACATCTGGGGTGCACTGTTTCGGAAGCTAAAAGGTGGGCCTACTAAGTTGACGTACCAAGGGCTTTGTCAACTTAGTCAATATAAACAATTCTAGCTGCAGTGACTGTACGATGTCCATCCAACGACCGTCATGCTTCTTCAACCTCTGGTCTTCTTGCTCCAGTTGCCCAAAGCAGCACTGGTCGTGCCGCCTGCTCCTGCCTCCCGTGGCCGGCTGTGTTGCCGCGGAGGCCTCACCGTCCCCTACTACTCCTACCGCTGGCTAGGCCATCCCTCCACTCACCCACACCCCCTGTTATTCTACGGCAACAGCAGCCTCACACCGCAGCCGAACCAGTGAACCCTCGTACTCCTCTCTGCGTGGCATCCACTGCCGCGTCTTCCCCTTCCTAGGCCTCGCCTTCGTCCACCGCCGTGGTGCTCTCGGTGCGACATGGTCAACGTGGTCAAGGAACGACCGCCATCAGACGTGGACTGTACGTGGAGAGGCTGACAACTGGGTCCACAACCGCAACAAGGAAGTGCCTCCTTATTATGCGGAAAATAATGATTCCTCCACCTGACAGCTGGGACCCACCGGACGGGCCACTATATTTCACGAAAAAAACGTTTCCCCCCTGATAGCTGGGACCCACCAGCTACATCTTCGCACGCAAGGAAGTGCGTCCAAAAAAAACGATTCACCCCCTGACTGCTGGGATCCACCAGCCACATCTTCGCATGCAAGGAAGTGCCTGACAGTCGGGACCCACCTGGTCGAAGCATACGTAGTGTTGTCATTCTAGTCGTGAACGTGTATGTACATACTGGTGGATGTAGAGGCACGCACGTGTCGTGGTAGAGGCGCGCACGTAGCATGTACACGTACGTATAACGGCCAGTGTACAAGAAAGAAAATAAGGCCACGTAAATACATACGGGCGGGGTCTCAAACGCCTACTCACGCATACGTACAGCCAGGGCTCGTACATGGCTGGGTCGGAACAGAGAAACAACGTCATTGTCGTGTTCATGGAGCCAACCGGCTTGGTCGGAATGGAATGCGTCGTCGTGTTCATTGGGAGGGCTTGGACAGAACAGCCAATAGAAACGAGGCCTGGCATACTGCAGAACAGAGGAAACGGCCTTGTGTTCGACCGGTCACGTTCGAAATGGGATCCTGTTTATCGGGAGGGGTTTGGCTTACCGCAAAACGGAGGAAACCGACTTGTGTTGGACCTCCTATGGTCCAAACAGGGTCCTGTTGATCGGGAAGGGTGTGGCGTACCGCAAAACGGACAAAATGGACTTGTGTTGGAGTGCTACGGTCGAAATGGTGGTCCTGTTCATCGGGAGGGGTGTGGCGTACCGCAAAACGGGACTCCACGGGATACTGTTCATCTCCACCGTCGACCTCCTCCAGCCTCCACGGGCTACTGTTCATACATCGTTGACCTCATCCAGCCTCCACGGGCTCCTGTTCATACAGCCTCCACCGCGCGCTACTCCACCGGCTACTGTTCAACCACCCCTCTCCACAGGATCCTATTCAACCACCCCTCCACGACCTACTGTTCATCCACCCCTCCACCGTCTACTGTTCATCCAGCCCTCCACGGGGTCGTCCTGTTCATCCAGCCCTCCACGGGGTCCTGTTCATCCAGCCCCAACCGGCTCGATCAATCGGGGTCCTGTTCATCCAGAGGCAACGCCACGGGGTCCTGTTCATCCA
>NC_041391.1:490500222-490527927 GCF_002162155.2 Triticum dicoccoides
GCTCAATGTTCATCTAGAGGCAGCATCGATCGGCTTCAGTTAGCAGCAGTAGCAAAGGAATCACTCAATCGGGTTCAGTTAACAACCATCGATCGATCACTCGGGTTCAGTAACACGTAGCCTGCAGTGCAATCACTCGGGTTCAGCTAGAGCCCAATGCCTAGCACAGGTTCAGTTAGAGCCAACGCCTCGCACACACGCGCATACGTGTACGAGAGAAACACGCATCGCTCGGCCCCCAACCTCCCACTATAACCGGGAACTCGCCGAAATTTTCCTCGCCCTTGCTTGTACCACGGTTTTTTCCATCATGGACGGGCCTAAAGAATGGCATGCAGCTGCATCTCCGGCCTGCCCAGGACGAAAAGCCCATTTTGTATCATTATTTTTTGTCATAGAAGTAGGAGCCCACCATATCTATGATGATACCGGGTTTTGTCACAATTATCGTCATAGAAGTGTCATAAGTATGACAGAATTTTTTTTAGTTCGGCCCAAAATGTCACAGATGTGTCTTTTTTTGTAGTGCCTCTCCATAAGGCCTTCCCTCGTTCATCCATTTCTCCCACAAGATAAACTACTCATACAAATGCATCTTGATGCGTGTAACGCATGGGCATCTTGCTACTTCTAAAAAACTTTTCATCATTTGCCACACTACTGGTTGTAGATGAAGAACCTACCCAAGCACAGCGCGATACAACAGCGATGCACAATTACAAGATGATATTCTATTGGACAATGGAGGCTATAACCAATTACTTTTATGGGAACAATAGCAACCAGGAAATTTGAAGGGTAAGTATGAACAAAATTGGAACTGCACATGTACTGCTAAGTGATTCAATACACACATTATCAATCGAGGAGGAGAACGATGGTCACGGCGGCCTCTATGCATCATGGTCGGCAATGGGAGTCTGTACATTTTCCACAACGGTGGTGCTTCTGCGCTTGGCGTCGGCTTCTGGGAAGCAGATCCGAGACCGTGGAAGACGGTGCCGGGGAAGAGGCTCTGTGTACGATGACGATGGTGGACCGGCTCCAGTGCGGCATAAGAGGTCATCGATGAGGCAGATGTGCTACGGCAGACGAGTGCGCCGATGTAGAAGGGGAGGAGCACGAAGGTTGCGGTGCCGTGGAGAAGTCTATTTTGCGGTGGGTATAGAAAATGGGGAGTATTCAGGTGTACTACTCTGGGTGCCGGGGTGGGGTTGGCTGGGTAGGGTGAACCTGAAGTTACGAAAACAGCCCCCTACCAAGCATCATCTGTAGGCCTGTTCCGAAGGCTATGATGGTAACTTCGCATTGCTCGAATCAAGGTTGTGGGAGATTTTGCCGCCGACCTCAAAATTGTGTGACACTGAACTCCCCGTGTGGCGTGCTGGGTGATTGGGCTAAGCAACTAGCGAGTAGTACTAGTAACTACTAGTACTCCCTCCGTTTTTATTAACTTTGCATATTAGGTTTGACCGAAGTCAAACTTCCTAAAGTTTGACCAAGTTTATAGAAAAATATAAAAATTTACCATAACAAATATGTATAATGTGAAAGTACATTCAATAATGAATCTAATGGTATTTATTTGTTACTGTATTATATAAGTTAATATTTTTGTTATAAACTTTCTAAGAGTTTACAAAACTTGACTTTGACCAATGCTAATACGTGGACTTAAATAAAAATGGGGCGATTACACATTTGTTTTCTTAGTTTGTACTGAATTAATCATTTGTTGTAATTGTGAAATAAATATATTAGGCTACTAACTTCGAATGTAATGGTCTATACAATTCAATATTTGCAATCATTGTTGAATTCCAAGATGTATACGGGGTCTATAGTACTTCACAATATGCTCAAACTCACATAATCCCAGTCAAAGGAGAATCTAAATGCATTTCATAGTTATTACTTTGTAGGATGCAACAAAACCAACCATAACTATACATCATCCATTATAAAACCAACATTTTGAACACATCCCAATGTGGGAATGAAACATGTAGAGAGAGCTTGCGAAGATGGAGCAGATAGGGCGGGAAAGATTGTATGTATGTGGACGAGAGAGTAGGAGACAAACCTAACGAGACAGAGAGAGAGACAGAGAGAGAAAGAGAGAGGAAGAAGTTAGGTCTGTGAGAAAGATGGAGACATGTAATATACGTGAGATGCGTGCATCAGGATTCTGTACACGTGGAAGGAGAAGAGACAACAGGTTTGATGAGAGAGCTGGAAAAACATGGACAAGAGGGGAAGGATCTCGTGGGTTGAGGGATTGATCATTTTGTGCGGGCGAGAGAGGGATTTGGTAATTTTGTGCGGGAGAGAGGGGGGGAGTCAGTTAGCCGTCGTCACATCATCCTGTTTCCAAATGGCCCCGCATTCTCTAGTGCAGTGTGCACCGTCTTCAATCTCCTCGATGCCCTCTTTGAAGATTGAGGTGTTGTGCATGCTGGGGTGCAGAGAAGCACAAGTGAGAGTGGTCACCATATAACCATGGATGGGGATGAATTGTGTGCTCGGGGGAGGGTGTGTGTGTGTGTGTGTGTGTGTCAGATATTGAGAGAAATCGAACCTATGGAGAGAAATGTGTGTGTATGTGACGGAAAGCTACATGCTAAATAGGGTTTTCACGAAGAGATTGTGCGTGCGAGATAGAGAGCGATGTGCGGGCCTTGAGGTGGGCAGGGGCCGGGTGAGGGTGTCAAAATGTGTGCGTTGATGCATGTGTTACATGCGCTCGTGCGAGGGACAGACGAATCGAGAGAGATGGTTGTTATGTTACGGATGCTCCCCTCTGTCTCTCTCTCTCTCTCACACACACACGCACAAGTAAAACAAAAGACTGTTCTCTCATGTATACACAATGTATCGGCATCTGTCTATGTCTCACTCATGCATGATCATTTGCACATTCACACCTCTCTATGTCTCTATCACACGCACATCGTGTCGACATTGCCCTTCCGCCACAACACACATATGGACACATACACACGTTCTCTCTCAGTCACACACACAAAATCAGTATTAAAAAACTAGGGTGCACCTAAAACATCCAAATCCAAATAAACATGAACTGGAGCTAAATTCAAATATATGGAAATATTGTAGTGTCAAGAACTTTTCCGGGGAAAAAAGTTGAGTAATATTCGGGGATTGTTTTCACACACACAAAAAGGTTCGACGGATGTCCCTCGAGCGTGACACGGTGACACACCGTTCAATCGACCGCGCAGCCGTGGTTCACGCGCTTGCACAGGATTCCGTATCGTGGTTGTGGTAACTAAATACAAGCACTGCCTCAGTCTAATGTTTACGTGTACTAGTATGATTTTCTTTTAATTTTGACCAACCCTATATAAAACTAAACTAAGCTCCCATACACGCACTCATCAATATGCCGCTGCCGCTGTTGCGCATGCCGGCGCCCGCCTGCTCTGGCTAACAATTTCTCGCCCATCACCGCCGTGTCGCCGCCATCCCTGTGCCATGAAGCCAAAGGCTTGCCCGCTCACGTCGTCTGTAGTCCCTCCTCGCGATGCTGCCGCGCAGCCAAGCACACGAGCAGCTGCTGGACCCGTGTCTATGCACGCGGTGTACGAGGAGGAGGACGAGTGCATGCTTCAGCACGCCAGCGAGGAGGAACTAGCGTGTCATTGTCGTCTCCGCCTGCGCGGAGGAGGCGCGCATGGTGGCTGTCGCAGCGGAATCCGGCCGCGCCGACGCCGTGCCCACAAACCGGGTGCGGACACGGAATCTACCTTCGAGACCTTGAATGCCACGTGGATCCTGTAATCTAAAGGAGCAATTTGGGTCAGTCGACTCTTGTGAGCCGTTGGATGCAACATGGATGGCTAGAAGGGCTTCTTCAACCTGCAAAACTAATGCAATGTTCATCTTCTCAGCCCGCCACACGCCTAACCGTCTACCGCCGCCGCCCCGCCCTCCCCTGAACCGCCTGCCACCGCCATGCTCCTTCCCACCCCGCCATCCGTTTAACCCCGGGCATGATCCATTTTTTCTGGTGAACTGCATTCCACACCCAACACTCATAAGATAGATCATGGGCACCCTGCCACCCTAATATAGATACTGGGGTAGCTTCTCTACCGTCTTCTTCCTTTGCTCCTTCGAACTTCTTTCACAAATCGGCTGACCCAAATTATACTACTAGTATGAATGTATTAAGTATAGTAGGAACACGAAGATACGAGCAGTAGTAGCAACTGCAAGAAGAACAGTAGTAAGACATGGTACTAGTACTACTGTACTTACTAAAGAGTTCAAATAATGAGAAAGAACATAAAGTTCAAATAACGAGAAAGAACATAAACATAGTTCTGCTAGGGGCTCAGCACAACACGCCCCTAAAATAAAACTAAGCAACTAGTCCACTTGACACTGTAGTAGAACCAGCATGAGCGACGGCATTGCCACCTTACTCAGAGTCCGAGTCCGAGTCCACGTCCTCGACTTCATCCTCGTCCCTCTTCCTCTTCCTCTTCGCCGACGCTTCTTTGCTTGAACCGGACACTAGGCTCTGCTTCTTCATCCAACCCTTGTAGATATTGAAACAAAGGTAGGCATCCATTGCTGCGTACATGATGTGATCTTCATCTAATGTCTTCGACTCCCATGCATGATGAAACTCGTGGTGAGCTTTCTTCAGTTTAGCGTACGAAGGATCAATCATGGCTGCTGCCAGGGTCAGCATTGAAGGCTGAGAGGAGGACACTAGGCTTGCCTTCTGGAGATCGAAGGGCTGGCCTACAACAAGGCCTATCCAACCCAGGACATCCCTGTCGTTCCTAAAGTCTACAATAACAAATTTCACTCTTTCATCCTTGAGGAAGTTCCTAAAATCCTGGCACTCAACGTCGGCATGGCATATATGGTAGACCAAGCGCATGTTATGTACGCAAACTTAGATCACGGCGGGCTTCTTCTTCTCTACCTCCTTTAGAATCTTCTCTCTTTCCAGGACTGTGGTGTACTCAATGATACGTCTCCAACGTATCTACTTTTCCAAACACTTGTGCCCTTATTTCAGACTCTAACTTGCATGATTTGAATGAAACTAACCCGGACTGATGCTGTTTTCAGCAGAACTGCCATGATGTTGTTTTATGTGTAGAAAACAAAAGTTCTTGGAATGACCTAAAAATCCATAGAGATAAGTTTTGGAAGATATAAAAATACTGGCGAAAGAATCAAGACCAGGGGGCCCACACCCTGTCCACGAGGGTGGGGGCGCGCCCTCCCCCTTGGGCGCGCCCCCTGTCTCGTGGGCCCCCTGATGCTCCACCGACCTCAACTCCGACTCCATATATTCCGTTTCACGGAGAAAAATGTGACAACCTGATTTTTGGCCCTTTCTTTTTCTTTTGTTTTTCCGAGGTTTTTGCCTGAGTTTTCTTTTTCCGTGGCTTTGTGGTCTGGAAACTGAAGAAGATGCCCTCTTCTTTGCTTCCAGAGTGGCTTGTCATTCCGAAATATTTCCCTAGACCCTGTCATTTCCATCCTAGCCCAAATCCCAATATTCTTTTTATTGGGAATATTCCTTTTCTATTAAAGGAATAACTCAAATTGCCCTAGGTTGTGAAGCAACCTATATTTCCCTCACTCCAAAAATTCCCAAATAATTCTCATAAATTGTTTGCGTCATATATTGCTCAAATATGGCAAAACTTTACATTTCCATGTTCAAAAATAATTACCGAATATTCCTTTTTCTATTCTGCCCTGAATGGCACTTTGTGAAGGAAGTGTCATTTATATTTTTCCTAGAGGCTCCCAACCTTTTTGGGCATGTTAATATGTCCAAATAATTGCCTCATGCACAAGTTCAAATTTATTTGCCTAGCCAATGTTCCTCAGTGATTTTCAAAGTTTCTGTCTGACAAAAGGCTTTGTGAAGGAAGTACTAGCTAGGTGTACCCAAATGAGTTGAACTTTTGCACACTCCTTAATGTGCTCATATTAATACCCTCCACCCATTTTCATCCCCATCCAATCATCTATGTGAGCACAGGAGCAAATCTTTGATTCTAGCAATATTTTCAGGTTGTGAAGCAAGTATATTTTATATTGCTTCAAAAATCCTGATAAATTACTAGATCATTCTTCTACCCATAAAACAGCTCTCCACCCATTTTGGAATCATTTTATTGATCCATTTGACCACCATAATTATTTCAAGCTTCCATCCAGAGGAGATGTTTGTGAAGCAAGTGCCCTTTTGGTTTGTCCATTTGGCATGAGCTTTTTACATCATCTTTCCATAACCAAATGACTAAGCCTTGCCCAGTTTGAGCCCAAGTGGACAGTCCATGTGAGTGCACCATCATGATCTTCATTTCTGGACCAAGTATGCAGTTGTGAAGCAACTGTAGTAAATCTTGATCCTTTTACCCTAAAAACCTCCAGGATGAATGTCCTTCGATAGTCAAACCTCCCAGACAAGCTAATTACTGACTTACCTAGCTGGTGTCCCCACTGCACAGCACAAACACTTGGCTGCTGGTTCACTTTAGAGCTAAGTGCCATTCTCTTTTTTGCCCCTGGAATGATTTATTCCCTCATCTATACTTAGGTCACTAAGGTCATTCCACAAGACATGGTCGGCCGCGGCAAAACTAGCCATTTGCTCCAGTGCCGCTGGTGATCACGCTGATGTCAGACAAATTTCGTGCTCTGGCTTCTTCCCAGCCTTGTGCCCGTCATCTCCCTCGTTGTCTCGACCGCCATCCATGTCTAGTAGCTGACCCGTGATGCCCTGCATCTTCCTGCGTCAATGGCTCGTCGTCGTTCGCCTTTAATGCGTCGCAAACGCCATGCCCGTGCCGTGCCCCGCCTCTGTCCGCCATTAAAGCTTGGCCGGGAGCTCGCCCCTGAGCTCCAGAAGCCTCCCCTCGGCTATATAAGCATGCCCCGACCTCCTACTCAGCTCCCAAGCCCCTCCTCGTCCCTCCTAGCCCACCGGAGCCCTCGGCCCCCTCCTCTTTTCGCTAGAGTTCGCCTCGGCCGCCGCGTTTCCTCCTTGGTTCCGGCGAGCACGAGCCCCCTCTCCTCCTCCCAAGTTGTCCACAAGGTTCCCCACATCTCCGCGAGCCGCCCCAACCCCTTTCCCCTCGCCGGAGTGCACCATGGCCGCGGCCTCTGCGTTCGGCCGCCGCCGTCGCGTCTCGGCCGCCTCTCCATCTCGGCCATCCGGAGCTCCTCGCGCCTCCCTGACCTCACCAGCGGCTTGCCCACGCCCCAGTGGTCCTTCTCCATCCTTCAGCCTCGCCGGAGTTGCCCTCATCGCCGACCTCCACCTCCGCCCGTGCCGCCTCTGCCTTCCCATGGCGCCGCCCCTCCCCTCTGTTCCAAGCCTCCCCGGCAGACGCTCTTCGCCTGAATGGGTGCGGCGTGTCCTTGCGTGCCTGCAGGTGCCACCAGCGCGGCCGGATCTGGCCTGGACCGGCTGGCCCCCTCGCCGCTTCCCTCCCTACTCCCTGTCTACTTCAAGGGAGAAACAGAGGCGAGCGGGAGGAAGGGGACGAGTGCCCCATGTGCCCAGCCAGCTAGCCAGGCAGGCCCCGCCTCCACTCTCGGCCCCACTTGTTGGCCTCTGGCCGTTGACCTGCCGGCCCCGTTTTGACCCTGCCCTGCCACGTCACTTAAGTGGAAACGTATTCACTCGAATACGCTTTCTATTTTTCTGTTCAGGCCCCTGGTTGAATATATTTTCATTATAGATGGGTCCCTGGCAGAAAAACGTCCATAACTTTTTATCCGTAGCTCCAAATGAGGTGAAACCAACGCTCAGTTCTTCGTTTCGTCGAGCCCTTTCTATTGGTGTCACTTTCATTATGTTTTGGAATACTGAAAATGACCATTTTGCCCCTGCCCTTAATCATCCCCCTCCGAGAGAGAACGTTTTCCGGCGATTCATTCCGCGAGTTCCCCGCACTTCTCCCCGGTGCCTTCATCATCCCAAGGCAAGCCACAATACCCACTTGCATGATAGTCATGCAGTAGCCATGGTTTTTAACTTGAATCTTTATTAAATGTTTGCTTGTTGAAATGATGGTTATCGTTGTTCCGGTAATGTTCAGATTTGCATGTTCACTTTTGTGCTATGTTGTTTTGTACTCTGTGATCATGATATACCTGCTAGTATTACCTTTCATATGTTTATGATTGCTAGTGGTACATGTTGGTGTTGGTGATGTTCATACTAGTCAGTATGTCGTGCTCAGTGGTTACGAGTTATTGTTGATATGGTGGATAGTTATGTGATACTCTCATGATTATGTTGATATCATGTTCATGTATTTTATCATGGCTCAGCATATTTGCATTCAAGTTAACTAGATTAAATTGAACTTGAACAACTGTTGGCTGAGTCATGGTGCCACTGAATTGATGCTGACCAGTGCAACCACGCTTACCGGTACGGGACGGTCCTAACTGGGTCTATTGTTGTGCCTCTCGCCGGTGCCTCCAACGAGGGAAGGTTATGGGCGCGTGCTACCCCGATCAGGTAGGCAGACATAAGCCTTTTGTGCCCATGGTTGAGTTAGTTTTTGGATCCTTGTCCCAAAGTGGGACGGGCCACGACGGTGGTCGTTGTGTCTGGAGGTAGGCACGGGGCCACCCAAGACTTATCTCAGTGAGGAGTGAGTCGGAGTGGCCGGGACAGTGTCATGGCAGTAGGACAATTTTGTCGGAACGCCATTGGTCCACCCGAATGGGAGTGCGAGGCCATGGGTTCCGTAGTGTGGGTACAGTGTACTAACCTCTGCAGAGTGTATATTAAATCTATCGATAGCCGCGCCCGCGGATAAGGGCCTAGGTCAGAAAGTAGGTCACACCATGAGTCAATAGTAATAAGAATGAGATAATTTGGTTGTGATCACCGTAAGGATCACGGGCCAAGTGTTGGTCGGGTTGTGATCGCCGTAAGGATCACGTGCCAAGTGTTGGTCGGGTTATGATCGCCGTAAGGATCACATGACAAGTGTTGGTCGGGTTGTGATCGCCGTAAGGATCACAATGGTATCGAGGATACCGAGTTTTTGTATATTCTGATATTGTACGAGAGTCGTGGGTAAAGATCAAGCTCCTTGTGGTCACTTACTGATTGCTACGGTATTGTTCATACCAAGCTTGATTTGATCCTGAGATGATCGTGTGATGTCCGAGGTTGGTAAGTGATGCATGTGTTGGTTACGCGGTAACCCGAGCAGAAGAAGTGGTGCATATAGTGTCATCATTTTTCTTGCTAGTATGGTTGGATTAATATGTTCATGTTGTGTTGGCTCTATCATGTTTATGTTGGTCATGCCATGTTGTTCTGATGATATCATGATAATTCCTGTTTAACCTGTAATTGCCATGCTGTTGTCTGCCTTGAACGCTTCTAGTTTATTGTGAGCTTGCAAGTACATTCAATGTACTGACCTGGCATGTCATGCCAGCTTGCAGGTCATGCCAGATTTGATTGCTTGCTTGTCGTGGTTTCCGTTCGTGCGAGCTAGGATAAGCGTTCCAGCCAGAGTCCCTGCGGAGTGGAGTTCACCACCGTCGTCGTTGTTCCACTGCTGGAGTTATTCCGCTGCTTCGAGTTGTTCTGCTGCTTGCATAGAGCAACTGAGAATGGCGTAGTGTCGTTGTACCGATGTTATTCATTATAATATTAGAGACCTTGTATTCATATTCGTGTAATAATAGAAAGCTCGTTTGTTCTATGCTAAGCAGTGATGTATTCCAGAATACTTCTCCTCGATCTCTGGGCTGGAATACGGGGCGTTCCGGTTTTATCTGAGCCGGGGTGCCACATCGCTTAGTATCAGAGCAGGTCTGGCTGTAGGATGCCCTAGACCGCGCGCACGTTAGAAAGCGGTAGTATAGACCCCAGTTGGTTTGTTGCACTTGATTGCTGCATTTGTTTGTCGCATAGCATGCATAGAGATTATTATTTAGTCGCTAATGGTTTATCTGGTGAGTGTAGTTGGCATCGGTTCGGATCCACTACCGCTCAACCTTTGCATTTCTCCAGTCCCTTTTTCTTTCGGTGTTTTGTGTCATTTCTGTCCCAGCAGAGTGATGCCAAGTGATCCCGACACTGTTTGCAAAAATGGTGCTCAGGTATCGCACCGATGTCTTTCCTTCCGTCCCGCCTATCATTTCGGTGATGGACATGCGTCTATCCCGGATCACTCTTTTATTTTGTCGTGTTGGTAACCCTTAATGATCTTAGTTATTAAGAAAAGGGCAATGTCAGCAGCCTCAGTTTTTCCCCGCTATCCTATTTCTTGGACGAGTACGGGTCTTTCTCCGTTCGTTTGATAATAATGTGGTTGCGACCTTCGTGTACCACTGCATGATTACCGAGTACGTCCTCGCCTCCGAGCTAGTCCAGATTGCTATCTCGCAAAGCTAGCACTTGCTGTAGCGCTGTTTACACCAATTCTTCCACACATTTATTCGTCCTCATGCACATCGTCACAGCATGTTAGACCGCAATACCGGAGTTTTCGCGTAATTTGTGTGCTTAAGTAGGCATGCATATTGTGTGACTAGCAGTAATATGTGATGATTGCTTGATTAATTATATTAGTAGAATGCTTGTGTGCTTTTGTTTTAGTCATTTCTGTTGTGCCTTTCTTTGGGCCTTTGGTGTTACAAAATTTTCCCCTATTAAAGTTGCTAGTCAGCCGACACCGGACCCGAAGAGTCAGCAAGAAATGCATATATTTGGTAAATCAGCTAAACAGAATGGAATTATCAGCAGACTACCATGAAAATTGGGAATATCTTGTCTGGATGCAAAAGAAATCCTGGATGGACCGTCAGCATCAAGTTTGCATTAGCGTGCACTCATCACAACAAAATGATTAAATCAGCAAGAAGATAAATTATGTGCAAGGTTGACAGAATATTATCAAAGGTATGGCTCAGAACAAGTTTAATTTTTTGTTGAGGATGATTTTGGAACTCGATGTACCTGGAAGCAAGCAAAAATATGGCATATACTCAGAAAGGAGGATAGTCCAGTAAAACCCTATTTCATACAAGAAATAAACATCAGAAATATTCAGATGGTTATATATGTGGAAATCGGTCCGCATGTCACATTAAGAAGCTTCTGGTGTAAGCAACCCACTTTTCCCTCGCAAGATACCCGAGAAGCTTCCAAGCCAAGATTCATCTATTTTCCTCAGCATGATACATGGATGATTCCTCACGTAAGGTACTATGTCTTCTTCAGTGAGCAACTGCAAAAGCTTCTGGCATAAGGTACTGAGTCTTTCCCCAGCAAAGTCTTTAAGGGGGTAAGCTTCTGAAGCATGATATTCAGTCTTCTTTAGCAATCTATCCAATGAAAGTTTCGAGCACAAGCCAGCCAATCCTCCTCAGTAAGACATTGGTACAAGGTAGTACACTGTGAATTGACAGCATATGGCAGTGAATCCCAAGAATCAGATCCGCAACATTTTGGTCAGAATCAAGAATCAGTCAGAATGCACATCTGTCTCGGAATCAGGTCCTCATATATATGCAATGAGCATACCATCAAGATCTTACAAGTCACTCAGGTGAGGAGCTGATAACCATGTGAGGATGATTAAGAGAAGAAAGCCAGTATACACCGCAGTGTGACAAAGGATTATGAGGATTGACGACATCAATGAGCTCAATACAAGTACCCGTGAACCTGGAAAATGATCCCGATGAGCCCTTGTCCCCTTTTTCTCCAATGACGGCACCACGCCTATGATCTGAACTGTTTCTAGCTATCCGAGGTGTATGCCGATTTTTGTTTCGCTCTTGAACGACTGTCACGAGTTTGAGCTGCTTTTCGGCCATCTCGTACAGCTGTTGAGCTTCTTTTTGTGACAGTAGCCATATAGCTGCTTTTTGGCTATTTTAGGGAGCTACCGCCTTCTTCTTATCGACCCGGTCTCATGCTCTGAGCTGCTTTTTCGTCCTGAGCCGTGGTTGAGTTATTTCAGTAATGTCCCAGATCTGAGTTATAAAGACCGTTCTGGTGGCTACTGATTTATTTACCGATTTCTTGCAAGGGTTTCGGATGATCATTTCCCAACGATCAGAACTTGAGAGGTGTTAAACTTGCCATTTAATGGGTTACCCTGTCAGAAAAATGAGGATATACTACAGTTGCTGAAAAATTGCACCGACAGTACCTATGGTCATACAAAGAAACAATATAACCCAGGTCTTTCAGCCAAAGGTCCAGACCAAGAAAACAATAATGAAAGAGCAAGACCAGTGATGCAGATATGAAAATTGTGCATGACCCACATAGTGCAGATCCCCCGGACAGTCTAAGTCAGTATTGATCCACATGGATATGCCTACAGCATGAGTAATCGGCATGAGGAATAACAGTCTGGAAGCCTGAGTCCTCACTTATATGAATCATCATGGATAGCCTGTCGTGAACAAAAATTTTCCGTCAGAACCACCGTCAGCCAAGTCTGCAGATATTATCATACAGGCCAAACCCTTTATGCTGGCCGTGACAGGAGACAATCAAATATTTGGTACGGATCTGATACTCACGAAAGTGGAACCAGCTAAGATGATTCAAAAACTTCTGCGATGAGTCAGAATATGTCAGGAAATGGTTATGTTTTAACTCACTGTTTGGAACCCAAAGGACCTGCATTTAGTGGAGAAACCAAATGCAATGAGTCAGAGCTTGCGTTTTCCTTAGAAAAATTATGATCATCATTACATGAAAGGTTGTCAGTGTCGGGTGGCACACCCAGCGGAAATCACTTTTGGATTTATGAGACGGACATATATTTCAGTCGTGATAATCAAATCACACTCAGCTAGTCAGCAGATCTAAAAAGAAATTAGAGCCTACATAAGCATGAAAAAGCCAGGTAAGATCTGTCAGAATGTGGATACTGTAAAGCAAACCCCCTAGGGCCAGTCAGGTAAAAATTTAGTGGGAACAACAATAAAGGAAAAAGGATACCCGAGTTGGAAATGGTTTCCTTAAGTCAGAATATTCATACTTGTTCCCTGAGCAACCAAATCACGAGGACGAGATTTCTTTAAGGGGATAAGGTTTGTGACAGCTTGATTTTTGGCCCTTTCTTTTTCTTTTTTTTCGAGGTTTTTGCGTGAGTTTTCTTTTTACGTGGCTTTGTGGTCTGGAAACTGAAGAAGATGCCCTCTTCTTTGCTTCCAGAGTGGCTTGTCATTCCCAAATATTTCCCTAGACCCTGTCATTTCCATCCTAGCCAAAATCCCAATATTCTTTTTATTGGGAATATTCCTTTTCTATTAAAAGAATAACTCAAATTGCCCTAGGTTGTGAAGCAACCTATATTTCCCTCACTCAAAAAATTCCCAAATAATTCTCATAAATTGTTTGCGTCATATATTGCTCAAATATGGCAAAACGTTTCATTTACATGTTCAAAAATAATTCCCCAATATTCCTTTTTCTATTCTGCCCTGAATGTCACTTTGTGAAGGAAGTGTCATTTATATTTTTCCTAGAGGATCCCAACCTTTTTGGGCATGTTTATATGTCCAAATAATTGCCTCATGTACAAGTTCAAATTTATTTGCCTAGCCAATCTTCCTCAGTGATTTTCAAAGTTTCTGTCTAACAGAAGGCTTTGTGAAGGAAATACTAGCTAGGTGTACCCAAATGAGTTGAACTTTTGCACACTCCTTAATGTGCTCATATTAATCCCCTCCACCCATTTGAATCCCCATCCAATCATCTATGTGAGCACAGGAGCAAATATTTGATTCTAGCAATATTTTAAGGTTGTGAAGAAAGTATATTTTATATTGCTTATAAAGTCCTTATAAATTACCAGATCATTCTTCTACCCATAAAACATCTCTCCACCCATTTTGGAATAATTTAATTGATCCATTTGACCACCATAATTATTTCAAGTTTCTGTCCAGAGGAGTTGTTTGTGAAGCAAGTGCCCTTTTGGTTTGTCCATTTGGCATGAGCTTTTTACATCATCTTGCCATAACCAAATGACAAAGCCTTGCCCAATTTGAGCTCAATTGGACACTACATGTGAGTGCACCATCATGATCTTCATTTCTGGACCAAGTATGCAGTTGTGAAGCAACTGCAGTAAATCTTGATCTTTTTACCCTCAAAATCTCCAGGATGAATGCCCTTCGATAGTTAAACATCCCAGACAAGCTAGTTACTGAGTTATCTAGCTGGTGTCCCCACTGCACAGCACAAACACTTGGCTACTGGTTCACTTTGGAGCTAAGTGCCATTCTCTTATTTGCCCCTGGAATGACTTATTCCCACATCTATACTTAGGTCACTAAGTTCATTCCACTAGACATGGTCGGCCACGCCAAAACTAGCCATTTGCTCCAGTGCCGTTGGTGATCACGATGATGTCAGACAAATTTCGTGCTCTGGCTTCTTCCCTCCACTCTGCCCGTCATCTCCCTCGTTGTCCCGACCTCCATCCATGTCTAGTAGCTGCCCCGTGATGCCCTGAATCGCCCCGCGTCGATGGATCATCGTAGTTCGCCTTTAATGCGTCACAAACGCCATGCCCGTGCCGTGTCCCGCCTCTGTCCGCCATTAAAGCTTGGTCGGGAGCTCGCCCCTGAGCTCCAGAAGCCTCCCCTCGGATATATAAGCATGCCCCAACCTCCTCCTCATCTCCCAAGCCCCTCCTCGTCCCTCCTAGCCCACCGGAGCCCTCGGCCCCCTCCTCTTTTCGCCAGAGTTCGCCTCGGCCGCCGCGTTTCCTCCTTGGTTCCGGCGAGCACGAGCCTCCTCTCCTCCTCCCAAGTTGTCCACGAGGTTCCCCACATCTCCGTGAGCCGCCCCAACCCCTTTCCCCTCGCCGGAGTGCACCATGGCCGCGGCCTCTGCGATCGGCCGCCGCCGTTGCGTCTCGGCCGCCTCTCCATCTCGGCCATCTGGAGCTCCTCGCGCCTCCCTGACATCACCAGCGGCATGCCCACGCCCCAGTGGTCCTTCTCCATCCCTCATCGCCGAGCTCCACCTCCGCCCGTGCCGCCTCTGCCTTCCCATGGCGCCGCCCCTCCCCTCTGTTCCAAGCCTCCCCGGCGGCCGCTCTTCGCCTGAACGGGTGCGGCGTGTCCTCGCGCGCCCGCAGGTGCCACCAGCTTGGCCGGAGCTGGCCTGACCGGCCGGCCCCCTCGCCGCTTCCCTCCCTGCTCCTTGTCTGCTTCACGGGAGAAACTGAGGCGAGCGGGAGGAAGGGGACGAGCGCCCCGTGGGCCCAGCCAGCTGGCCAGGCGGGCCCCGCCTCCACTCTCGGCCCCACTTGTCGGCCTGTGGCCGTTGACCAGCCGACCCTGCTTTGACCCTGCCCTGCCACGTCACTTAAGTGGAAACGTATTCACTCGAATACGCTTTACGTCCATAACTTTTTATCTGTAGCTCCAAATGAGGTGAAACCAACACTCACTTCTTTGTTTCATCGAGCCCTTTCTGTTGGTGTCACTTTCATTATGTTTTAGCATACTAAAAATGACCATTTTCCCCCTGCCCTTAATCAGCCCCCTCTGAGAGAGAACGTTTTCCGGTGATTCGTTTCGCGAGTTCCCCGCACTTCTCCCCGGTGCCTACTTCATCCCCAGGCAAGCCACAATACCCACTTGCATGATAGTCATGCAGTAGCCGTGGTTTTCAACTCGAACCTTTATTAAATGTTTGCTTGTTAAAATGATGGTCATCGTTGTTCCGGTAATGGTCAGATTTGCATGTTCACTTTTGTGCTATGTTGTTTTGTACTCTGTGATCATGATATACCTGCTAGTATTACCTTTCGTATGTTTATGATTGCTAGTGGTACATGTTGATGTTGGTGATGTTCATACTAGTCAATATGTCGTGCTCAGTGGTTATGAGTTATTCTTGATATGGTGGATAGTTATGTGATACTCTCATGATTATGTTGATATCATGTTCATGTATTTTATCATGGCTCAACATATTTGCATTCAAGTTAACCGGATTAAATTCAACTTGAACAACTGTTGGCTGAGTCATGGTGCCACTGAATCGATGCTGACCAGTGCAACCACGCTTACCGGTATGGGACGGTCCTAACTGGGTCTATTGTTGTGCCTCTCGCCGGTGCCTCCAATGAGGGAAGGTTATGGGCGCGCGCTACCCCGATCAGGTAGGCGGACATAAGCCTTGTGTGCCCGTTATTGAGTTAGTTTTTGGATCCTTGTCCCAGAGTGGGACGGGCCACGACGGTGGTCGTTGTGTCTGGAGATAGGCACGAGGCCACCCATGACTTAGCTTAGTGAGGAGTGAGTCAGAGTGTAATGGCAGTAGGACGGTTTTGTCGGAACGCCGTTGGTCCACCCGAATGGGAGTGCAAGGCCATGGGTTCCTGAGTGTGGGTATAGTGTACTAACCTTTGCAGAGTTTATATTAAATCTATCGATAGCCGTGCCCGCGGATAAGGGCCCAGGTCAGAAAGCAGGTCACACCATGAGTCAACAGTAATAAGAATAATGTGCTTAATAACAATGAGATAAGTTGGTTGTGATCGCCGTAAGGATCACGGGCCAAGTGTTGGTCGGGTTGTGATCGCCGTAAGGATCACAGGCCAAGTGTTGGTTGGGTTGTGATCGTTGTAAGGATCACAATGGTATCGAGGATACCGAGTTGTTGTATATTCGTGATGTTATACGAGAGTCGTGGGTAAAGATCAAGCTCCTTGTGGTCACTTACTGATTGATACAGTATTGTTCATACCAAGCTTGATTTGATCCTGAGATGATCGTGTGATGTCCGAGGTTGGTAAGTGATGCATGTGTTGGTTACGCGGTAAACCGAGCAGAATAAGTGGTCCATATAGTGTCATCATGTTGAATGCTAGTATTGTTGGATTAATATGTTCATGTTGTGTTAGCTGTATCATGTTTATGTTGGTCATGCCATGTTGTTCTGATGATATCATGATAATTCCTGTTTAACCTGTAATTGCCATGCTGTTGTCTGCCTCGAATACCTCTGGTTTATTGTGAGCTTGCAAGTACATTCAATGTATTGACCTGGCGTGTCATGCCAGCTTGCAGGTCATGCCGGATTTGATTGCTTGCTTGTCATGGTTTCCGTTTGTGCGAGCTAGGATAAGCGTTCCAGCCAGAGTCCCTACGGAGTGGAGTTCACCACCGTTGTTGTTGTTCCGCTGCTAGAGTTATTCCGCTGCTTCGAGTTGTTTTGCTGCTTGCATAGAGCAACTGAGAATGGCGTAGTTTCGCCGTACCGTTGTTATTCACTGTAATATCGGAGACCTTGTATTCATATTCGTGTAATAATAGAATGCTGGTTTGTTCTATGCTAAGCAGTGTCGTATTCCAAAAGACTTCTCCTCGATCTCTGGGCTGGAATACGGGGTGTTCCGGTTATCTCTGAGCCGGGGTGACACAAAAAAAACCAAAGAGAAAGTTTCATCACGTTTTACAATACGGAGCCGCCGCCACGCCCTAATCTCTCTCTGGAGGGCTGATCTGGAGTCCGTTCAGCAATTTCATGATGCTCACCGCCGTGCGTAAGTAATTCCATCGTAGGCTTGCTGGACGGTGATGGGTTGGATGAGATTTAACATGTAATCAAGTTAGTTTTGTTAGGGTTTGATCCCTAGTATCCACTATGTTCTGAGATTGATGTTGCTATGACTTTGCTATGCTTAATGCTTGTCACTAGGGCCTGAGTGCCATGATTTCAGCTCTGAACCTATTATGTTTTCATGAATATATGTGTGTTCTTGATCCTATCTTGCAAGTCTATAGTCACATATTATGTGTTATGATCCGACAACCCCAAAGTGACAATAATCGGGATACTTCTCGGTGATGAGCGTAGTTTGAGGAGTTCATGTATTCACTATGTGTTAATGCTTTGGTCCAGTTCTATATTAAAAGGATGCCTTAATATCCCTTAGTTTCCGCTAGGACCCCGCTGCCACGGGAGGGTAGGACAAAAGATGTCATGCAAGTTCTTTTCCATAAGCACGTATGACTATATTCGGAATACATGCCTACATTACATTGATGAACTGGAGCTAGTTCTGTGTCACCCTATGTTATAACTATTACATGAGTAATCGCATCCGACATAATTATCCATCACTGATCCAATGCCTATGAGCTTTTCACATCTTGTGTTTCGCTTATTTACTTTTCCGTTGCTATTGTTACAATCACTACAAAACTATTATCTTTACTTTTGCCACTGTTACCTTTATTATCATACCACTTTGCTACTAAATACTTTACTACAGATACTAAGTTATCCAGGTGTGGTTGAATTGACAACTCAACTGCTAATACTTAAGAATATTCTTTGGCTCCCCTTGTGTCGAATCAATAAATTTGGGTTGTATACTTTACCCTCGAAAGTTGTTGCGATCCCCTACACTTGTGGGTTATCAAGAGTAATTTCTGGCGCCGTTGCCAGGGAGCATAGCTCTATTCTTTGAGTCACTTGGGATTTATATATGTTGATCACTATAAGGAACTTGAAAGACGAAAGAACCAAGATTTTTCCCTCAACTACGAGGGGAGGTAAGGAACTGCCATCTAGCTCTGCACTAGATTCTCCTTCTGTTTTGAGTAAGCTTGCAACACCTAAACCTGTTACTGCTATGAATTCTGATATGTCGCATGTTATTGATGATGCCACTTCTGCTATGCATGATACTTATGATGAAACTACTTCTGTGCGTGATACTACTTTGCCATTAGGTGAATTTGTTGATGAACAACTTGCTAGGGTTAGAGAGAATGAAATTATTAAAGATGCTATTATTGATGATAGTGATGATGAAAGTTCTCCCCCTGATTATGAATTACCTGTTGTTCCCGAGGGTTAGTTATGGTATGGATGAGGAAGCTGCTAGAGCTATCTTTGCTTGCAAGGATAGATATGATCTTAAGAAGTTATTAGCTAAATGGAAGCAGCAGTCTCTTAATGCTAGAATGAAACCTGACCCTGCTTTGCTACTTCACCTATCTGTGTTACTGATAAGGATTATGAATTCTCTGTTGATCCTGAAATTATTACTTTGGTTGAATCTGATCCTTTTTATGGCCTTGAATCTGAAACTGTTGTGGCACATCTTACCAAGTTGAATGATATAGCCACCCTGTTTACTAATGATGAGAAGTCTCGCTATTATTATATCCTTAAGATATGTTTGTTCTCATTAAAGGGTGATGTTAAGACTTGGTTTAATTCTCTTGATCCTGGTTGTGTGCGTAGTCCCCAGGATATGATTTATTACTTCTCTGCTAAATATTTCCCTGCTCATAAGAAACATGCTGCCTTGCGGGAAATATATAATTTTGTGCAAATCAAAGAAGAGAGTCTCCCACAAGCTTGGAGGAGGCTTCTCCGGTTACTTAATGCTTTTCCTGATCATCCTCTTAAGAAAAATGAAATGCTTGATATCTTTTATAATGGACTAACCGATGCTTCCAAGGACTACTTGGATAGTTGTGCTGGTTGTGTTTTCAGGGAAAGAACAGTCGACGAAGCTGAATTACTATTGAATAATATGTTGACTAATGAAAATAATTGGACTCTTCCTGAGCCAATTCATGAGGCAATTCCTGAACCAATTGAGCCAACTCCTGAGCCTATTCCTAAACCCACTCTAAAGAAGAGAGGTGTTTTATTTCTCAGTCCTGAAGATATGCAAGAGGCAAAGAAATCAATGAAAGAAAAAGGTATTAAAGTTGAAGATGTTAAGAATTTACATTCTATTGAAGATATACATGGTCTTAATATACCGCCTGTTGAAGAACCACATTGTCTTGATAACCCGACACAGGTAGTAAAGGTAAATTCTCTCTATAGATATGATAAAGTTGAAATTCCGTCTACTAAATTTCATAGCCCATGCTTAGATGAATTTGATAACTTTATGGCTAGACAAGAAAGTTTTAATGCTTATGTTGGTAGAGAATTAAAGAATAATGCTTTCGAGATAGGACGCTTGAGCGATTATATGGCTAGAGTTAAAGGTGAACTTAAACTCATTAGCAAATATACTTCTATGGTTGCTACCCAAGCTGAGCAAGTACTTAAAGCTCAAAATGATTTGCTCGATGAATTAAATAATAAACCTGACTTTGCTATTAGAGTGGCTACTAGAACTGGTAGAATGACTCAGGAACCTTTGTATCCTGAAGGCCACCCTAAGAGAATCGAGCAAGATTCTCAGAGAAATAATTTAGAGGCACCTAGTTCTTCTAAAAAGAAGAAAATGAAAAATGATAGGACTTTGCATGCTTCGAGTGAACCTGTTGTAGACACACCTGAGAATCCCAATGATATTTCTGTTTCTGATGCTGAAACATAATCAGGTGATGAACATGAACCTAGTGATAACGTTAATGATAATGTTCATGTCGATGCTCAACCTAGCAAAAATAATGATGTAGAGATTGAACCTGCTGTTGATCTTGATAACCCACAATCAAAGAATCAACGTTATGATAAGTGAGATTTTGTTGCTAGGAAGCACGGTAGAGAAAGAGAACCATGGGTTCAGAAACCCATGCCCTTTCCTCCTAAACCATCCAAGACAAAGGATGATGAGGATTTTGAGTGCTTTGCTGAAATGATTAGACCTATCTTCTTACGTATGCGCTTAACTGATATGCTTAAAGTAAATCCTTATGCTAAATATATGAAGGATATCATTACAAACAAAAGAAAGATACCAGAAGCTGAAATTTCCACCATGCTTGCTAATTACACTTTTAAAGGTGGAATAGCAAAGAAACTTGGAGACCCCAGGGTAATAACTATACCATGCTCCATTAAAAGAAATTATGTTAGAACTGCTTTATGTGATCTTGGAGCCGGTGTTAATGTTATGCCTCGCTCTTTATATCGTAGACATGAATTGAATAAGTTGACACCTACTGAAATATCTTTGCAAATGGCTGACAAATCAACTGTTATACCTATCAGTATTTGTGAGGATGTGCCTGTTGTGGTTGCAAATGTCACTATCTTAACGGACTTTGTTATTCTTGATATTCCCGAGGACGATAGTATGTCAATTATCCTTGGTAGACCCTTTTTGAATACTGCAGGGGCTGTTATTGATTGCAACAAAGGCAATGTCACTTTTCATGTTAATGGTAATGAGCATACGGTACACTTTCCGAGGAAACAACCTCAAGTTCATAGCATCAATTCTATTGGAAAAGTTCCACCTATCATTATTGGAGGTTTTAAATTTCCTCTTCCTGCTATCAAGAAAAAGTATGATATTCTTATTGTTGAGGATGTTCATATCCCCATTGAGGTAACCTAGTGTTATTTGAAATTTCTCCAGTTCCGTGTTATTCGGATTGAGTTTGTTAACAAGACTTGATCAACCTTGTTAGTGGATTCATTTTGATGATCATGAGATGGATGAAACTAGAAGGCATAACCTTCTATACCCTCTTTTTACTTTCTGTTACTTAGAATAAATAAAGCAAAAATAGTATTATCCGCCTGTTTTCTGAATTATCCGTGCAATAAAAAATATCCCGACAAAAAAATTGCTCCAGATGCCCTGCAAATTTAGTATGATTTTTATGGAATATTTTAGGATTTTAGGCACTGAAAACACTACAGGAGGGGCAAGCACCTGGCCACGAGGGTTGAGGGCGCGCCCACACCCCCTGGGCGCGCTCCCTGTCTCGTGGGCCCACGGTGGCCCCCCTCCACTTATTCCTGCACCCACACACTCCATCTTCTTCCCAAAAAAATCCCCATCCATCTCAAGCACGAGTTCTAGCTCATTTTTTGCGATTTTAGATCACCTTGCTCAAAGCTCCATTCACAAAACTGCTTGGGAGATTGTTGCTTGGTCTGTGACTCCTCCATTGGTCCAATTAGTTTTTGTTCTAGTGCTTTATTCATTGCAAATTTTTGCTGCATAGGTGACCATGTTCTTGAGCTTGCATGTTAAATTTATGAGGCTCCAAGTAATTCTAATACATGATATGGGCTCTAGGCACTTGTAGGAGTAGTTGCTACCAATCTTGTTTAGTTTTATTCACTTTTATTTTGAAGTTACTAAACTTTCAGAAATTTCCAGAAAATGTTAAGGAGATTTTTGAGGGGATCTTCTAGCCAAGGCTCCCAGGAAAAACAAGCTAAAGAGAAGGAAAATGCCAAATATAATCTTCCTCGTATAGAGGAAGTACGGTCGTGTGAATGGCCCTGTGACAATTTCTTGAGAGAAGCTGGAATTTATGAAGACTTTTATTCTTTGATCGAGAATGTAGGCCTCACCGATTTCCTCCACGACCGGATCGATCAGTATCTCTTACTCACCAATACTTTCATGCAAAACTTTTATTATTATCCTAAGAAGTCACCACCTTCAGTATCATTTCATTTATATGATGAATTCAGGGAAATGTTTTACGTAATTTTTGCACGGTATGTAGGATATCCTTTGAGGGAAAATTAGAGGAACCACATCATAAAGATGTGGATGGCTTTGTTAACACTATCACTGTAGGGGATCCAAAGAAGGGTTCTGATGCGATAATCTCTAGCATACACTTTCCTGTTTTACGCTACTTTGCCATATTTGCTAGTAGATGCTTGATTGGTCATGGAAATAGTGGAAACTTCAATGTTCCTGATATTATTATTCTTCACCATGCCTTGTTTGGAGATAATAGTTTTAGTATGGGTGCTGTCATTGCTAAATGGCTAAGCCTGAATTGTACAAAAGGCCCCATCTTTGGAGGTATCTATGCTGCACATCTTGCTAGATATTTTGAGATACCTATTAGGCACCATGAGAAAGAGGAGACAATATTGCCTCCTTACATTTTAGATTACAGAAGCATGGTAGCGCATGAGTTTATTATTGACAACGAAGATAAGATGCTTCTGTATAACATGAGATTTAATAAGAAACACAATGAGACTATTATTCTGCATGCGCCTCTGTTGTTTGATTTGACTGCAGATAAGTTTCTTGTCACGCCGGGAGTAGTGTACGCTCATCGAGGCCAAGCATCCACTCCAGAACCTGAGCCTGAGCCAGAACCTTCACTAGACCCTTATCGTGCATCATCTTACCAGTGGGATCCGAAGGAGATGACCAGCCACTGGTATCCTGATTACACATATCAGTACACCGGGAAGAGTAGTTGCAGTCTGTGGCAATAGACCAACTTAGGCCAAAAGCCTAAGCTTGGGGGAGTATGTATTTCTCACTGACTTTACATTCATGTTCACCCACTATTCTAGTTATCGGTGCTCATACTCTTTCATTGTACTATCCATGCTAGTTTAATTCCTTTTTCTAGCTTTCTTCTTGTGTGTTTGATAAACTTTAAGAAAAATCAAAAAACCGAAAAAATTAGTTAGTTTAATTTCCATGCTTGTAGTAGAAATTAAAATGAAAACCCAAAAAGATTTCTCGTTCTTCTTCTCACTTGTTGGGAGCTTTCCCATGTAAATAGTTTTATTTTCCTTTCTTTTCCTTGGGGGTTGAGAGTAGAAGACCATATTGAAAATGTTTAGTGGCTCTCATTTGCATGGTTGTTTATTTAATTAGAGCCCATATTACTTGAATTCTCTCTTGAGTTGAATGCTTGCAGATGCCAGCTTAGTCCAATGCATGTGCACTATTATTATTATACACATCGTTCGGTCGTGCAAGTGAAAGGCAATAATGACGATATATGATGGATCGATTGAGATGAGAAAAGCTGGTATAAACTCGACCTCTCTTGTTTTTGTAAATATGATGAGTTCATCGTTCCTGATTCAGCTTATTATGAAGTAAAGATATTTGCAATGACCCTTAGAGATTATAGTTGCTTGTGCCATGCTTGATTAGCTATGAGTTATAATGGTTTACCTTGCGTGCCAACATGTTATTTAAAATGATTATGATGTGGTATGATGGGATGGTATCCTCCTTTGAATGAATTGAGTGACTCGACTTGGCACATGTTCACGCATGTAGTTGAAACAAATCAACATAGCCTTCACAATATTTATGTTCATGGTGGATTATATCCTACTCATGCTTGTACTCGGTGTGAATTAATTTTAATGCATGTTCATGACTGTTGTCGCTCTCTCAGTTGGTCACTTCCCAGTCTTTTGCAAGCCTTCACCTATACTAAGCGGGAATACTTCTTGTGCATCCAAACTCCATGAACCCCAAAGTTGTTCCATATGAGTCCACCATACCTTCCTATATGCGGTATTTACCTGCCGTTCCAAGTAAATTTGTATGTGCCAAACTCCAAACCTTCAAATGAAATTCTGTTTTGTATGCTAGAGTAGCTCGTGTTTCAACTAGGGCTGCCTGTATCTTCCATGCCAGGTGGGTTATTCTCAAGAGGAGTGGACTCCACTCCTCATTCATGAGAAAGGGCCGGTAACCGGGATGCCCAGTCCCATGATCCAAAAGATCAAAGCAAATCAAAATAATTAAACAAAACTCCCCCAGGGCTGTTGTTAGTTGGAGGCACTCGTTGTTTCGAGCAAGCCATGGATTGATGCTTGTTGGTGGTGGGGAGTATAAACTTTTACCATTCTGTTTGGGAACCGCCTATAACGCATGTAGTATGGAAGATATCGCCATCTCATAGTTGTTGTGTTGATAGTGAAAGTATGCCGCTCAAAATATTATTCAATCTCTATTTTAAAATCGAGCTCTGACACCTCTACAAATCCCTGCTTCCCTCTGCGAAGGGCCTATCTATTTACTTTTATCTTGAGTCATCATCCCTCTTATTAAAAGCACCCGCTGGAGAGCACACTGTCATTTGCATTCATTATTATTGGTTTATATTGGGTATGACTTGACTGGATCTCTTTTACCATGAATTACAATGTTTGGTCAGTCCTTGATCTTTAAAGGTGCTCTGCAATTATGTTTTGCGGTCTCAGAAAGGGCTAGCGTGATACCATTTTGTTATATCATATTGTGATTGTTTTGACAAAGTGTTGTTATCCGAGTTTTATTATTATGGCTCGCTAGCTGATTATGTCATTGATATGAGTAATTGTGAGACCTAAGTGTTATTATGAGTATGGTTAGTTCATAATACTTGCTGATACTTGAATACTGGCTTTACATGTTTAAAACAACAAGAGCAAATAGAGTTTGTAAAAGTTTTTCTTTATCACTTTCATTTTATCAACTGAATTGCTTGAGGACAAGCAAAGGTTTAAGCTTGGGGGAGTTGATACGTCTCCAACGTATCTACTTTTCCAAACACTTTTGCCCTTGTTTTAGACTCTAACTTGCATGATTTGAATGAAACTAACCCGGACTGACGCTGTTTTCAGCAGAACTGCCATGATGTTTTTTTATGTGTAGAAAACAAAAGTTCTCGGAATGGCCTGAAAATCCACGGAGATAAGTTTTGGAAAATATAAAAAATACTAGCGAAAGAATCAAGATCAGGGGGCCCACACCCTGTCGACGAGGGTGGGGGCGTGCCCCCCTATCTCGTGGGCCCCCTGACGCTCCACCGACCTCAACTCCAACTCCATATATTTTGTTTCGCGGAGAAAAAAATCAGAGAGAAAGTTTCATCGCGTTTTACGATACGGAGCCGCCGCCAAGCCCTAATCTCTCTCTGGAGGGCTGATCTGAGTCCGTTCGGGGCTCCAGAGAGGGGGGTTCGTCACCGTCGTCATCATCAACCATCCTCCATCACCAATTTTATGATGCTCACCGCCGTGCGTGAGTAATTCCATCGTAGGCTTGTTGGACGGTGATGGGTTGGATGAGATTTACCATGTAATCAAGTTAGTTTTGTTAGGGTTTGATCGCTAATATCCACTATGTTCTGAGATTGATGTTGCTATGACTTCGCTATGCTTAATGCTTGTCACTAGGGCCCGAGTGCCATGATTTCAGATCTGAACCTATTATGTTTTCATGAATATATGTGTGTTCTTGATCCTATATTGCAAGTCTATAGTCACCTATTATGTGTTATGATCCAACAACCCCGAAGTGACAATAATCGGGATACTTCTCGGTAATGACCGTAGTTTGAGGAGTTCATGTATTCACTATGTGTTAGTGCTTTGGTCCGGTTCTCTATTAAAAGGAGGCCTTAATATCCCTTAGTTTCCGCTAGGACCCCGCTGCCACGGGAGGGTAGGACAAAAGATGTCATGCAAGTTCTTTTCCATAAGCACGTATGACTATATTCGGAATACATGCCTATATTACATTGATGAACTGGAGCTAGTTCTGTGTCACCCTATGTTATAACTAACTATTACATGAGGAATCGCATCCGACATAATTATCCATCACTGATCCAATGCCTACGAGCTTTTCACATCTTGTGTTTCGCTTATTTACTTTTCCGTTGCTATTGTTACAATCACTACAAAACTATTATCTTTACTTTTGCCACTATTACCTTTATTATCATACCACTTTGCTACTAAATACTTTGCTGCAGATACTAAGTTATCCAGGTGTGGTTGAATTGACAACTCAACTGCTAATACTTAAGAATATTCTTTGGCTCCCCTTGTGTCGAATCAATAAATTTGGGTTGAATACTTTAACCTCGAAAGCTGTTGCGATCCCCTACACTTGTGGGTTATCACGCAACATCTAGCCTAGTGACCCACTCATCCTTTGAACTGTTGAACATGCGTAGGAAGCGACCAAGGCATGCTTTCACCATCACGGATCCACGTGAGTAGATGACGATGAACTCATTGCCGGTTATGTCTCTAACCTAGTACTCATCAGCGACCATGGAGATTTGGGAGGCCATGGATTTTGGAGGAGGGTTAGGAGAAGTTGAACTGGAGTAATGTGAAAGGACGGGATGATTGGGAGCGAACTGTTCTAAGGTAGTACTAGTAGAAGACGGGGATGAGTATGGCGTGCGAACGGCGTGGGGTTGTTGGCTTACCTGGTGGATAAACGGCTGCAAGCCCCCAAACAGTTCTTGAGTACTATACGGGACCCACTAGATGTCATGTCTACTAGACCCATATCGTAGGCCTGACGGTATAGCTTCTGCCTGTTTGCACGCCATGCCGGCGCATGGATGTAACTTCACTTAATTCTGTCAACCATCACACCCCCCACGACCTTCGCCTCCCTCGCGCGGTCGGGCCCTTTGAGACTTCGACCGGCTATAAATGAGCAATTTTTTTGCCTAGTCCGCATGCATCATACTACCTCTGGTCCTTTTTACTTCCGTCAACCGTTTGCAAAGTGTTTGACCAAATTTATACTAAAAATATCAATATCTACAATACTGATTATAATGAGTATAAGAACTACGTTTCCTAATGAGTATACAAATATTGATTTGACATTGTGAATGTTGATACATTTTTCTATAAGTTTGGTTAAAGTAGAGGTACATTGACTTCAGACAAAACTTAAATGCACAATGCAGACTAGTTCCTCCGTCTAGGTGCGTGCCATGTCACCTAGACGGAGGGAGTAGTGCGCCTTGAAATATGAACATGTGTGGGGCGTGTATGTTTTTAATGACTTGAGACTATACCTAGCCCGACATGCAAGATGACTCATTATGCACCGTTCCCCATACCTGCAGGAAGCCCGCTCGTCTCCAAATCTTTTCCTCTCCATGTGTGAAAACAATATGCCTGCTTGACTCTCCTTCTCCCTCTGGCGGTCCCAC
>NC_041391.1:490528198-490539805 GCF_002162155.2 Triticum dicoccoides
AATCCGTTGTGACCAGCAATATTTCCACCCCTTCCCTCCCCCATAATTTACTCCAACAAGTATGCCCACGTAGTTGTTACGTTAATCACGCAACATATCTTACGGTACGCTGCTTCAGTTACTTAACTATAGGTGCATTGGGTCACTGACATATGGGCCCAACAGGGGTCTGGCCCATATGTCAGTGACACAACTGGACCTGCAGTTAAGTCAGTGCAGCTTAGTCCATATCTTACGTAGGTGTGCCATTGCTCGCTATAAATACTGCACCTCCCACGGCATTCGGAAGAACGCTCACGTTCATTGCTATCTCCTCCCCCTCCCTCTCACGTCGACCACCATGGCATCGCCCCTCCCAAGCCCTAGTTGTCCATCGCTGCACCGCGCAGATGGTCACGCATCGCTGTTCCGTTCCTTGCTGCCACTAATCGAGGAGGACGCGTCGGTGTTCCGCTCCTCACTGCGGCGCGTCGAGGTGGACGCGTCGGCGTTCCCAATCTCTCCAGCACACGCATCGAAGGACACGTCGGCTCCCTGCTATGAGGAGAACACCATGCCACCAAGCCCTCCCCCAGCCTTGAGGAGCTTTGGAAAGAAATAGATGTCACCTTGTGGGAGGCTTTGCCTCCGGCAGAGCGCGCCAAAATAGAGGCGGGAAGAAGGCCGAGGAAGAGAAGCGCGCCGCGGGACAAGCTGCCTAGTAGGCCTATGTCGCGTCCGACAGAGTTAGGCAATTGGCTCTTTGGCGTAAGGCACGTGCGAGGGCCGTGAGGGTGGCGGAGGACGCCCGTGCCAAAGCCCTGAGTGCAGTCGGGCCCAAGCGCCTCATTTACGCTTGGTGGTACGTGGACCGGGTGCACGGTTCCAGCAAGGAGGAGTACCTATTGGCGTCGGATCACCACACCGGTGAGATCGCACTCGCCCGCCGGCAAGCCGCCAATCAGCACCTCGCAAGTTACGAGGCTGAGGAAGAGGCTTTGTATCGGTGCGCTGGGAAACGACCGCGCACCAGGGCACTCGTGGCGCACCGCAAGCGCTCCTGCGAGCGCCATAGCTTTTAGTAGGAGTATAATTTAGTTTCATAAGGCGATCTCATTAGTTTTGGGACGCACATGATAAATCCCGAACATTCAGGAATTATTAGTGTCCTTAATTAAGTATGTAAAAGGGAAAGTTTGGAAACCTTGTGTATTCGTACGCATTTTGTAAGTACGTGCATATAGCACAAACTTTACTACTCCTATATACTATCGCACTACATGCACTAATATTTTATCAGTTAAATCTTTGGTCAAAATTTAGCACAAATTACAATGGTGACGAATAAACCAGGACGGTGGTACTAGTAGTAGTTTAGAGGCCCAAATAAATGAGTGAGGCGCCTTAGGGGGTGTTTGTTTCCAGGGACTTTTTGGTGTAGAGACTAGAAAAAGTCCCTCTTAGAGACTTTTTAACCAAACAAGAGGGACTACTAGGGACTAAAAGATGCTTTTTGGGACTAAATGAAGAAGACTCTCAAGGAGAATCTTTTTTGGGACTTTTCCAACAATGCCCCTCCCTGCACCCATTGCCCCGCCGGCCCACGGTGTTGTTTGGTTGTTATTTTTCTATATACTAGGTGTAACATGGTCATTTAATAACCTCCAGGGAGGGACTAGGGACCTTTTAGTCCTTGGAAACAAACAGGGAGGGACTTTTTAGGGACCAGGGACTTTTTAGTTAGGACTAGAAAAAGTCCTAGGACTTATGAACCAAACAGGGCCTTAATGTTACTCTCCACTGTGACTAGTCTATGGGAAAAGCCCGGGAAGAGATGACTTAATTTTTAAGCTGCCAAAAGAACTGGCCCTAGGAGTAGTAGCTAGGGATACTAGGAGTAGTAGCTAGGGATCGAGTGTGCGAGATGAACCAGAGAAAGTAAATGCAGAGAGATGAAATGCAAAAAAGATGGAGGGATGTGATGGTTGCTTGTCCGTTTATTTTACCAGGCCACTTATTACTCGGAGTGGTTGGGTTTTGTGATATGACGGCTTTACTGCCGCGCCACGAGCGGGGTGAGACTCGTGTGCAGCGCCGCCCTCTACACTAGTACTACATCGGTCGTGGTTTATTAGTCCCCCATTGAATTTGACTGAAGATTTAACTGACAAAATGTTAGTGCATGTCAACAAAACTATATCGTTGGATTCATATTTGAACATAGTTTTCAATGATATAATTTTAGGTGACATGCATCAGCCTTTATCGTACTATATATAATGTTAGTTCAATTTTTTGTCATACTAATCTATAGTAAGGTGTCCGTGCGTTGCACGGAACAGTGAAATGCATTGATCGGGGAGTTGTTTATTTTGAAAAGGATGTGGGGGTCATCTCATGTGTAACGGGTATCGATAGGTTTCTTCGGATATTATTTCTTCTCTAGAGCTCACAAACATCCGGGTGAAATAGATAAAAAAGTATCTTTTGCAAACAAAAGCGTTCAACTATTCAACCTGCATCCAAAACTTGTGAAGAAATAACACTTACTGTGCTTTGAAAGAAATGATCTTTAAGAATTAGTTTTTGAGTATCGATTGTTATACATGTTGGCTACAGATGACATGGCACTTTGTTATAGTCAACAGTTAGCTATACTATTAAGTATTAACCATGCCCTTATACACCTAGACAGAGGGATTAAATCAGCATTACTTGGAAGGGGGCAGAGGAGATGTAAGAAATGGTTCATCATAAGTCTTTCACCAGTACTGTAGTAAACATTTCATACATGGAAGATTCTAGACTGAACCATAAACGGATACACTTTTATTCATGCGCGATACTCCAATAGAGCAAGATCATGCATGGAAGTCTCCACATGCTTAGACAGCGGATTACATTGAGCAAAGACAAATGATCAACATTTAACTTGGTAATGCATATGTCCAGGTGAACCTCCTTGGAGTCCCCGTGCACATTGTTGGGGGTCAAATCATGCCATGCGTCTTCCATGTCCACATCGGTGGGAAGGTCCTAGCTCGGCATAGTCCTAGTCAGCTTCACGTAGCCAGTGTCACCGCCCACGTACCTCCGAAGGGTAGTAATAGTGAGCACGCACCCGTACATCAGCCTCGTGTCAGTGTCAGCGGCGTCGCCCCTGACACACACTACAGAGATGGGGCGGCGGCCTGCGCGGGCCTCGCCGGTGCCACGATCAAGAGGAATACGTTGCCGTCCTCCTCTAAGACTAGCAGGCGGCGGTGATCCTCCAGCGACTCCGGCATGGTGAACGGGTAGCACGTCTCGTACTTGATGTTCTTCGCCGTGGGCCAGTAGTGATAGACGGACGCGTGCGTGATGTGATGCATGAGGTCCACCGACGAGCCCCAAAATGGCATCGGGCACTAATAGCAGTAGACGAATGGCTCCTTGGAGGCATCGACCAGGCCGTCCATAAAACGGGAGTGTCTATAGGGGACGGAGCGCCAGTTGAATATATGAGCAAGTTACTACGAGATTTAGTCTGAATAAGCACAAAATAAATAATGACGGCTATAACAGAGATTAAACTAATCATATGGACTAGCATAGTAGATGAACAGATCGAATCTAGGACACAGACTAGAAACATGAATTCTACCACGATTTTGAACAAGAAGGACAGAAACACATACGATGCATCGGGAGCAGCATTGTTGGCATTGAGGTTGCTGCCCATGTCGTTGAGGAAGAGGTTGCCGAGGTCGGGGAAGAAGTCGTCGTCGATGAAGTCGTCGCTACCAGCAGTCGCGAGAGTGCGCTCCCCAAATTTCAACAGCGCCCGCCAAATGGAGTGCGGGAGGGAGTGGCTGTAGGGGATGTTACGTCCACCGAATGGACCGCAGGAGTAGCCCACGAAGCAGTAGATGGTTCTGTTCCCTAGTCTCTACTCTTATCTCTATCTCTACTACTCTTCTTTGTTTTTATAACATACTAGTTGTAGCTTTCAAATCAAATAGTACTGCACTGTCTGTTGCACGCCCGCCTGAACATGCCTCCTCGCCTCCATCAAACCCCTCCATTAAACCCGCATGCAAACCGAGAAACATACTCCGGCCCGCGGGAGGAAATTTGCCGGTTGCCGTTGGAGAATAATAGAGTCACGTCCAATCCATTTGATTTAATTGCGTGTATGATTCTCCCTCTATAAAAAGTTAATCCATCCTTATTCTTGTATTCTAAGTACTCTGTGGGTTCCACTGTTAGTACAATGTACATGACTTGCAGGCTGGCTACAGATTCGTACAGAAAGTTAAAACGAAACAAATCCATCCTTAATCTTGTATTCTAAGTACTCTCTGGGTTCCACTACCAGTACAGTAGCAAAAGAAGTGTATATTAAAAAATATATATATAACTAAAGTTTAGGACAGAATTCGAACTCAGGTCATCGTGCTGCGAGCATCCGGCCCGAACCAGTACACTAGGTGTTCGTTGCGGGCAATGCAAGAGATAAACCTTTATAACAATGAGCCCGTCCGTTGCAACGGATCCAAAGTAGAATAATACATATTCACAAATTTGAAAGAAAACAGTTTAGTTTTGATATACATATCACTAAAAATATCTTATGTTTCACTCCAAATATATTCTTTGGGCTGTTTTGATGAAGTAAGGGAGGAATGTGGTTGGTTTCAAGATACTAATGGGTTTTGTGTAAACTGGAGCAGAGAAGTGGGAATTGTTGCGAAAGGCCACAACTTACATCACAACCGTTAGATGCAGATCTAATGGTCAGAAATGGCGGATGGCAGACACACCATCTTCACCAACTGAGTCTTTTATAGGAGTAGGAGTAGAGAAAAAACAGAGTTGGTGATGATGGTGTGCCTGCCATCTTATAATATAGACTGTCCGATCTATATCTGACCGATAGAAAGCAAACAATGACAACTTTACAAAAAATACCCACACCTCTCTCCACATTTACAGATAAGGCATTGCCTCGTTCATCCTTATCTCCTACAACCTCATTGATGAGCAATTAAAAAAGGAAATCTCTGGAACAATCTGTCATGGTGGCCGCTGCCGGCACCGTCCATCCCCATGCCTCTACCCAGTCCGACCACCAGTCACCACCACGCCCCACTCCTCCTCAACTTATCTATCATATTTTCTCGAGATATCATTTTTTCGATGAAATGGTTGACATACCATTTTCCAATAAAATTCTCAAGATACCATTAGTTTTTACACATGGGATTACTCCTGCATGGGTCAACCACAACAGGTGTTTTGTAAAAAAAATGCACCTTGATGTTCCGTGCAATGCACGGGCATCTTGCTAATTTTTCTGCATATAATTCCAAACACCACGTAGACACGGTCTTTGACCATTTTACAACTATGTTAGTATCATTGTTAGTGGTTAGCCGGTGCAAGTTATAGCCCTAGGTGTTTTAACCTTTTTTTAGTAATGATATCTGATACATCTCCAACGTATCTACTTTTCCAAACACTTTTACCCTTGTTTTGGCCTCTAACTTGCATGATTTGAATGAAACTAACCCTGACTGACGCTGTTTTCAGCATAACTGCCATGGTGTTTATTTTGTACAGAAAACAAAAGTTCTCGGAATGACCTGAAAATCCACGAAGATAACTTTTGGAAAATATAAAAAATACTGGCGAAAGAATCAAGGCCAGGGGGCCCACACACTGTCCACGAGGGTGGGGGGCGCGCCCCCTCCCCCTGGGCGTGCTCCCCTGCCTCGCGGGCCCCCTGGAGCTCCACCGACCTCAACTCCAACTCGATATATTTGCTTCCACGGAGAAAAAAATCAGAGAGAAAGTTTCATCGCGTTTTACGATACGGAGCTGCCGCCAAGCCCTAATCTCTCTCGGGAGGGCTGATCTGGAGTCCGTTCGAGGCTCCGAAGAGGGGGATTCGTCGCCGTCGTCATCATCAACCATCCTCCATCACCAATTTCATGATGCTCACCGCCGTGCGTGATTAATTCCATCATAGGCTTGTTGGACGGTGATGGGTTGGATGAGATTTACATGTAACCAAGTTAGTTTTGTTAGGGTTTGATCCCTAGTATCCACTATGCTCTAAGATTGATGTTGCTATGACTTTGCTATGCTTAATGCTTGTCACTAGGGCCCGAGTGCCATGATTTCAGATCTGAACCTATTATGTTTTCATGAATATATGTGAGTTCTTGATCCTATCTTGCAAGTCTATAGTCACCTATTATGTGTTATGATCCAACAACCCCGAAGTGACAATAATCGGGATACTTCACTACAAAAAAAATACACTTCCGTGATGATACGTGTTTGTCATAGTAGGTCGCGTTTTTGTCATGCATGTACATCCATGACAATTTTATGACAGAATCAAGATAGTCATACCTGTGTTGTCGTAGAAGTGTTCCATGACATTACCAAAATTATCATCACGGAAGTGTCCACTTCCATGACGATAAATCGTGCGTCACATAAGTGCTTTCGTCAAGGGTGACCGACACGTGGCATCCACCGTAACGGAACCCCGTTAAGCTATCGGGTCGGGTTTTGGATCCGATAACCCGTTAACAGCCCGGACCAATGGGGATTTTCCATGTGTAAAATCATCATTGGCTGGAGGAAACACGATTTGGCTCACCGTTGGGACAGATGTCATCCTCTCCTTGGACCGAAGGTGCCTATGATACGGCGACACGTGGCACGGCCCAACAGAGGCCCATTCCTGTGAAAAGGCCGACCCATTTGACTTGGTCAAAAGGTGGCGGGCCGGCCCATGGAAAGCCTGTTAACGGCATGTTCGCATATAGCCCATTTACAACCCGCTAACCTAGGGCCCATTACGCCCTATCCAAATTATGCCCAGTAGCGTCATCTGGGCCGTCCAATATGATTCCAGCTCATTTTAACTTCCGGCCCATGTGTGGCCCATGACTTCTTTTGGCCCATATGAGGCCCTTTGTAACTCTTGGCCCATTAACAGCCCGTGGTGAGACTGGCCCGTAATGAACAGTGTATCACTTTACACCCATTAACGACCCGTTATTCCATTGGGCCATTTCCAGCCCAAGTTATCTTTCGGCCTTCTCAGGGCCCATTGATTCTTCGGCTCATTTGCAGCATTCGGTTACATACGGCCCGTTACTGTCATTTTCTACTTGTGGGCCAAATTCAGCCCATCGTTACAGTCGGCCCATTTGCGGACCGTTAATACATTGGGCCATTTTCATGTAAAAAACCCGTTGGGCTGTTTTCATAGAGTTATCAAATACGGCCTATTAACGGCCCGTTATGGTCCACGAATAATATGGCCCATGATTGGCGAAATGATGATACGCTCCGTCGAAGGCCCATGGATCCTATGGCCCATATGAGGCCCATGGATAGTATGGCCCGTAGAAGGCCCATGGATCGTACGACCCGTAGAAGGCCCATGGACCCTAAGGCCCGTATAGAAGGCCGATGGATCCTACGGCCCGTATAGAAGGCCAATGGATCCTACGGCCGGAAGAAGGCCCATGGATCATACGTCCTGCAGGAGGCCCATGGTAACAACAGTCCGTGTGTTGCCATGATTATTTTGGCCTAGTTACCAAAAATAGGCTATTGTGGCCACTAGAAAAACACAGAAAAAGAACTGCAGTGACCACAAGCAAACAACTAAACAAGACAATAAGGAAATAAATAAGCAAGCAATTAACGCTAGCCTATTACCGCTATTACACATATTACATCCACTCGGCATCAAAGTTCGCCACCAGTGCAAATATAGGGAACAAAGCAGCACATTACATACACTGGCCATCAAAATTGGCCACCAGTGCAAATAAACGCGGCAGCAAAACAAGAGCATAACTGAAACAACTTCATAAGAGCTCAAGAAACGTTATCCTGGGTATCCACCATGCTGGCAATAAGCTAGAATCCTCCAATGCTTGCTGTTGCACCAGAAAGTATGCATCTCAATGCTCCAGGGACTTCCGCAGTCCGTCCGCTTCTTGTCATATCATAGCTAATCGATGTCTTTCAGCTTGTAGTTGAGACTCAAGAAACCGAACTGATTCAGACAATGAGTTTGAATAGCTTGTGCAAGCGGTAGTGGCCAGTAACTTGAACACTAAACCAAGACAGGACTTTGGGGTTGTCTCACTGTCTTCAAGATAGTCTTCCTTAGCTGTTTTATCAGCTTTGTTGGAGACCAACAAGGATGTGTCACTATCCTGAACCTTATCTGCATTACTTCCTTTACCATTGCTTAATAAAGCACTCTTCCCCAATATTCTGTCAGCATTCTAAAAGAAGAAACAAGCAGACACATAACAAGTTTAGCATGTACTAGTATATGAAACTCATTTTGGTGAACCAGTTCATTAGTAAGGTGGACATGATTAAACTACCAAGTCTTCTATTGCCAAGTACTAGTACATAATAAAAGCATCAAACAAACATATATCTATGTCCTATGGTCACTGCATTGTCTTGCCAAATCAAAATAGAGACACGGTTCAAATCATATCAGTTCAAGACAAAGCAGCAGTGAAAGAATACAAAGCGTGGGAAACTACACGGCACAACAAGATTTCAGACGGGTACCACGGGTCTACATGTACAACAACACTATTGGCTCTGTTGTGATGCTAGTAATGTGCATGATATGAAAGTCAACTGTATACACAATTGAAATTGAAATCAACAGAGCTATTGATAAGAGCAAACCTGTTAAAGAAACATGCGTGAACATACCTGCTGTGCCATTGGAGTTTCGATTGGATCCTTCAATTTAAAAATAAGTTTGTATGAGTAAATACAGTGATACAAGAGCAAAGCAAATTAGCAATGGAATCTTAAATTAGAACAGTTGTTCTTCAGGCTTAGGCACTTGTTCTACATGAACAGAGTACAGTAAGACGCAAGAATATAATACTTAAAAATAGAAAATGAGCTCATAGACCTTACCACATTCTTGGTTCGGGACCAGTATAGAACAAGGCATTCCCAGTCATCTTCTAGTAAATGTGTCTCAGGAGAACGTAAGGGAATTTGATGAGTTTCTTTGCCGGTGAAGTACGTTTTCTTCAGGTAATTTTGATACTACCGCCAAGCATTCTTGAAGATAGCAGAGGTATTAGCACAGGTTACCTCATCCTGAGTTTCCAAATCGGTCCTTCTCTATAGAGAAAAATGGGAAAAAAAATTGTATTATAACCATCATGGAGGTGGGATGTATGGGATGAAGCAAAGTAATTGCCATGAATAACATTACTTACACATAACTCCTGGACAAACACCTGCAACTGGCATTTTCCTTCATCTTCAGTATAATATTTCCAGGATGGGAAGATACGCACATACGATTTAACAACATCAAATGTGATAGATGCTAAACTACGACTAGCTGGTTGTGCTTCCTCCACAGGAATAGGCGTACTAACTGGTGGAGTTCGGGTTCGCCGTGATAGTACTGGCCCTTTGGGCACTGGACCTGCCTTACTAACTGCTCTTGTTTGGGAGCTCTGTGGTGGAGATGGTGCTGTGTCAACAGGAACTGGGTTACTATCGGCTGGGGTTGGGGTTAGATTGGGTGAAGTTGGTTCTCTGTCCATCGCAGTAGGGGTACAATCTACGAGAGTTTGGGTTATGTGTGGTAGGGCTGGTTCTTGTGCATGTACAACCGGGGTGCTATCTCCACCAAGAGGTAGCACTGTTTTATTTGAAGACCGTGTTTTTAGTCCGCTAGATACTGCCATCACCCACTCCAATTCAAATGGCTGATAAACAGGAAACATAGCTGAATGTACAAACACTGTATGAGAGACAGATGCAATAGATAGTGTGGAAAAAAGAGGGCATGAAATAGTTGACATGTATATTGTTTAACTAAAACGGATAGCATGACATAATTTCACATATATGATGTCTATCTAAACTGGATAACATAGCATAACATAATTCAAAGATATGATGAATAGCTAAACATGATTGCATGACATAATTCACCTACATGTTATCTAAGTAATCAGGATCGCATCATTTTATTCACATATGTGATTTATATGCTAAACAGAGGGCATTCGATATGATGTCTGAACTAAGAACATGGTGTTGAATATTGTGTATATGATGTCTAAACTATGCAATGCAAGACAACGTATGCATGATATGAGCAGTATAACCGTGCCAAGCTAGAGCATACACCTCAGTGGGGGAATAGGACTGGTCATCTGTCTTTGAATCCATCTCCGAGGAGCTATCGGGACCCAACAAGAGATCTGCTTCGACAGGTAGCACTGTCTGCTCTGAAGGCCTTGTTTTCACTCCAGATTTTTCCGTCTCCCACCCAAATGGCTGATTCACGGGAAGAGTAGTTTAATGTACAAACATTGTCGACAAATGCAAAATGTAATGAAGAAAAGGATGGGCAAGATATCATTCAAATATATGATGCCTGGTTAAACAGGATGGCATTGCACATTTCACATATATTATGGCTGGTTAAAAGACATGATACTACATAATTCCCATATATGATATAGAAACTAAACAGATGGCATTACAGAACATGTCTAAACTAAGAAGATGACATATATGATGTCAAAAGTAGGCACTGCAAGTCAACATATGCATGATATGACTAACATCATCATGCCAAGGTAGAGAAAACACCTTGGGGGGTAAATAGGAGTGGTCAGCGGCGTCTGAATCCGTCTCAGAACAGATATCTTCCTCTGGATTACAATCTGGAGAGGGGTGGGGAGGGTTTTCCATTGAACCCACCATGGAGCAATGTCTGCATGACATTGTATTGCCGCGAAAAACTCTTCTCTTTTTCTCTACATGTTCAGCATGACTGTGTACAATATCTGACATGCATACGAAAAATACGATGAGATTATGTAAGGAGAGCATGCAGAAATTTAGAGTGATGGTAACAACTAGTGGATCGATGTTTTTCTGCTGAACCAAAATAGCCCTAATGGATCGACGTGAATGTATAGTAATAAGTGATGCAACAAGTGTACAACCTCTTTGCAGTAGCCGTGTCGACCTCAGCATCATTGGGTTGGTCGCTGAAGCAGTTGAGGCAGAGGTGGCTATTGGAGGTGTGGAGGAAGATCTGAGGAATCTGTAGACGGCGTCCAGGGCACTGCTCTGTTGTGATGGATCATTCTGTCGTTGGAGCAGCTCTGGTGAGTCGTAAGACGTCAAGGCTGAAGCAGCACAAGACAGACATCGTCAATATCAAGTGGGATTCTAATAGCATCTCCGATAGATGATGTAAAATGGATGTAAAATTAACATCACCAAAAACCACCTGACTACAACAGATGAGGTAAAAACTATTAACTCTGAACTTAACTGTTGAAACTGAAATTTACTGTGAAATCTGAATGCTACTGTCGAAACTGAACGCAATGGTAGCAGAGAGGCACTTGACATGTAGTTTAGGGAGGGCCTGGAGTTCATCTTCAACCTGCAGCCCCCCCTGAGCCGCTAGCCACCATCGGCCTCACCGCCGGCCCCAGCGCCGCCTCACCGCCCCGAAACAACTCGCCACCGCCGCCCCTGCCAGACCTCTAGGCCCCCCGCCCCCCACCCTGAACCCTAAGATAGATAGTG
>NC_041391.1:490540401-490555419 GCF_002162155.2 Triticum dicoccoides
ACTGACCCAAAAGTCAATTCAGTCGACTGAAGTGTGGCTTAATCGAAGTAGAGCAGCAGCACGAGCGAGGGGGAGAGCAGCAGCAGTAGCTAGGCGAGCGAGCGATCGAGCAAGAGCCGAAGCAGCAGCAGCAGCGCGAGCGAGCGAGCGAGAGCCGGAGCAGCAGCAGCAGCAGATCCAGCTGGTATGGACGCCGCCGCCGAAGGGACCTCACACTGGGGGAGAGCCACCATGGAGATGTCATCCGCGGCGCCGGCTTCAAGGTAGCCGCTCCATGGGGGTGCGGGATGGAGCACCATCGGCGCAGGGAGGTCGAGTTAAGGAGAAGGTGCAATGCGATGAGTGTACAACCTCTTTGGTGGCACCGAGTAGGCCTCGACTTCGTCCGCGGAGTCGGTGAGGATGTTGCGGTTCCGGTGGAGCAGGTTAAGGCGGCGCTGTGGGGATGGAGCAACCGCGATAGACGAGGCGGTCATCGGAGCATCTCCTTGGAGGTGGAGGACGGGACGGCTGAACCGGCGGGACGGCGAGATGGACGACGGATCCTCATCCGGGGAGGTGGACGAGGGACGTCGAGCTGTTGCGATGGACGACGTCGTCAGGGAAGAGGCTCCGCCTGGGCAGTGGTGACGTGGCGGACGGAGGAGTGTGGGGTTTCGCAGCTGGAGCGGAGAGGTTATGGCGGCCTGGGATTTCGAATGGCGAAAAGGAGGCGATGGGAGGGGGTGAAGCATGACTTAGGGACGCGCTTGTCCAAAATGTAGGATGTGTTACAAAAGTACCCCCCACCCATTTGAACTAGCGGCCCTTTCGGCTCAGGGTTAGAAGGGGGATTTCACGTATCGGGATTTGGCAGCTGGAGGGAGTTTTTGCGCGCGTTGTAATTTCGGGATAGCAAGGTGCAGGTTGTGAAGGCGCCAGTTTTGGGAGCACGATATCTGAATTTTCGGGATATAACAAGAGACGTGTTGAATTTTAGGGACAAGCTTAACGTGTACTAATATTGTACTTGTACGTACCAAATCAATTCGCACTTACCGCAACCAAAAAGAAAACAAAAAAATAAAACTATTCACACCACACAAAGAGAGAGTCTTGCCCCATTTTACTATACAAATGCTATTCAAAGCTACTCCCTCCTTCCATCTATATAGGGCCTAATGCGTTTTTCGATGCTAACTTTGACCAAATATTAGAGCAATGATATGTGACATGCAACTTACACAAAGCACACTGTTAAATTCGTCTGTGAAAGGTTCTTTCAATGATATAATTTTCACATTGTGCATGTCATGTACTATTAATCGTGTCAATAGTCAAAGGCGGTCTTAAAAAACTCATTACACCCTATATAGATGGAAGGAGGGAGTATGAATCCATGTTATGTCCAATTAATTTTTTTTGATTGCTGTATAATGCATGTAACCTACTCATACCAACATTTTAGTGCATTCCAAATGTCTATACTACCGTTGCAATTCGAACTAAATTTGAATTTGTTTCTCTATTTCAATAAGAATCTACAATCATGATTGTTGCCAACTTCAACCATCATAATTTCCTCGCTATCCGCCAGATATAAATCAGACGGCCTATAATGCAGGATGGCAGGCACACCATCATCAACAACTGTTTTTTATAAGAGTAGAGATAAAATATATTAAATGTAGTATAACATGTTCATAACCACACCATGTGTATCACCGTTATATATATTCACACATGCATCGGTTTAAAACACTATGATAAATTCTTCAAATATCCGAATTCGCTTTTTTATAATGAATTATATATGATCTCTATTCGTCTTTTACACCCACACAACCCTCTTATCTTTGTAGCTAGAGCTAACTTTCTCTTGTGCATGCACACGCCCGCATCCCTCTCACCCTCCCTCAGCATTCTCTAGCTCCATCGCGCAAATTCATCTTTTCACTTTAGGTCATTCACCCATGGTGTGTGTAGGCCCCCTAGCTCCTTCTTTATGGCACACATCGATCGATATGCCTCTCTAGCCAGGTGTGCCTAGCACAAACACAAGCTTGCCCTCTTCTCTTGTCACCGCCCATGCCTCACTCCCACCACTCTTTTCATCGTTCTTGTACATGCACACTCCTTCCCCCTCGATATAGTATGCCTGTCGTACCACCTCCTACATGCACCCCTCTCTCTATCCTTCTCCTCATGCCTCATTTGCTTCTAACACACACATGCATGTATACTGATCGATCTCCCAACATATACCTAGATCGACTTTAACTACCCCCCCATTGATCCACGTACCTCACAAGTTATGTCTCTCCTTTCTCTAACAAAGGACGATTGATCTTCCTATGTAGTTATGTCAGCTCACCACAGCCACATCGTCCCCCCCCCCCTCATCATCCGTGCATGACTCCTGACCCGTCTCTCACACGCACGTGCACAGACAACAAGCAGCCATCTCCTCTCTTATTGATATTACGGGCGTGCCTTCCGTTTGTCTAGCAAGCCTATCCCACCATTTGTTAGAAGCAACTCCACTACCACCCCCTCCAACACTCTAGCTCTGTCTCTCTCCCAACCTTATTCCTCTCATGCACATATGCATGGATGCCGATCGATCTCCCTTAATACATGAGGCAAATCGATCTCCTTAATACATGAGGTAGGCCTCTCTCCTCCTCCACACATATACCAGCCATTGTACCTCTATAGTTAATTGGGCCTCCCTCTTCCCCCACCACACACCAATAGTCGAGCGCTGCAGGTAGGTATCCATGCCACAGAGACAAACTGCACATGTCCCCTCTCACGTTCCAGTAGGCTAGCCACTCTATATCTTTGACGTGGGCACACACAAATTCGATGGCACTCTTTATCGATCATGCACGCACACACACACACATCATCCCTCTCTTCAATTCTGTGGACACCTCAAGCCAATGATACCTCCACTCTCTTCTCGTGGATCGCCCCCTCTATATATATGTTATATCTAGGACTCTATTTCACACACATTGCATATGTTACATTTTTTTATTGACCCTCCCCCCCCCAAAAAAACTCTCAAGAACCCACACACTATATCTCTCTAGGTTTGTATCTCTCTCACACAACCCCACGTAGGTGGTGTACATATACAAGAAGAGAATAGGTGCACCGTGCACGTACTCATGCTTCGTGCCCAGCCACACCTGCGCGGGTACACAGTGGAGCTCATTTCTTTACGAAATGGCAGCCCATGTGCTAATTTGAACGCCTGTAGCGGTTGTTTACCTAGGGAGGTCGTGTACCACGCGTGCACGAAACAAAGTTCGACTTGATGCGTTGCCATGTTATTTTTAAATAAAGTTATAGCGCTCAATGGCACATACACATAATATAAAATGATTTTAGGGAGAAAAAGTTAGTCCGCTCACTATATACAATGGAGCCTGCCTGCCTGGTTTGTCGCTCTTCAAAGTATCTCACACAAGGCTGCGGTGGCCTCTCTCTCTCTCTCACCATTGGTCACTGATCCGGCCGCATCCCGTCCGCCGGGGGAAAGGGAGTGCGGTGGCCTCTCTCTCTCTCTCTCACCGTTGGTCACTGATCCAGCCGCATCCCGTCCGCCGAGGGAAAGGGAGAAAGTGCATCATTTCTCCGTTCGAGAGCGCCGAGGCAGCACGTCCCGGTCTGTGGTACACGCCGTTCTCTTTGACCAAGGTCCGGCGCGGCAGGGCCTACGCCACCTGCTCGCAGATTCCGCCCGCCGCCGCTCACCTAGTTACATCCCGACGACCTCCAGGTATCCCTTCGGCCTTGCTCCACCGCCCATCTTCACACGGCGCTGCATGTGGATCTTCCATAGTTCTTTTACCAAAACGTAGCTCATCCGGCGTACCTTCCATATTGCATTCTCGTCCTAACACTGTTTTAGACAAACACAACCATGTTGTTATCTTCCCTTAGGACAAGAAATATGCTTCTTTTTTTGTCGTCGCATGTGTCATCAACTGTTATTGGCCAGTAATTGTTTCCTTTCTACCTCTTTTTTGCAAACAGGGCTATCCATTTCACCTCGTTGCTATTGCGACCTTTTGGTGAACTGCACAAATCACTTTTTTCTTAAGAGTGTTTTGTGCAGTTGTACTAAAATGTCACACGGGCAACGTCTCTAAATTTCAGTGCGACTGCACCAAGGGAGATTGGTTTTGCTCTATCCTCCTCATCCAACTCCGAGCCTAATCTTCTCCAACTAGTTAGTCTTAAGAGAGGCTGCAAAGGTGACCGGCTTCTATTTCTGTGTTTATTGTTTCATCAGCAGTCCTCTATTATCGTAATCACACTTAATATCTTTGGAACAGGGACACTCAGCTCTATTTTAGTGGAACTGCACAAAATGATCGGAATGTTGCATGCTCCTAACAGCTACTTTTTTCCCAACAGACCTTGTTGATTTAGACAGAGCTGGGGGGACGTTGCTGCCAATGAAAGCATGGATCAATTTTAATTTAACACCTTCTCACAACTCTGTCTTCAGTTGTGATGTAATCTAGATTCATCTCTTTTTATTCATTTTGATGACAAGTATTTTCGGAAGGAGGGAGTAATTATTAGTAGCTCTGATCTGCTAATAATTGACATGCATTAGCAAGGAAGTTAGTTTTTTATTGTTTCCGAAAGAGCATCGATGGCAAGACACGCGAAATAAAAGCTGAAAGCTCACACCATTGTACAATTTCATATCGCTGGAAAATTATTTGTATAGTACGTCAATTATGTAAACAAATGATGGAAGCTTGTTACCATTGCCAGAAGCCTCTTCATCATCCGGGTCCATGTGCCATGCACACAATTATACTCCTTCGTTCCTAAATATTTGTCTTTTTACAAATTTCAAATGGGCATATTTTAGAGTGTAGATTCACTCATTTTGCTTCGTATGTGTACTCCCTCCGTTCCTAAATATTCTATTCGTCTTTCTAGAGATTTCAACAAGTGACTACATACGGAGCAAAATGAGTGAATCTACACTCTAAAATATGTCTATATACATCCATATGTGCCAGTCCATTTAAAATCTCTAAAAATACAAATATTTGAGTAGTCACTCGTTGAAATCTCTAGAAAGACAAATACTCCAAAGTATATTTAAGAACCGATGGGGTAGTGCACAACCGCATGGGAGACTCAGCCCGGTCGTTGCGCCGCATTAATAGTGATTAATGAGCAGTCAAATCATAAGCCCCACCTTTCCCACTTTAAGTTGCTCGGAAGAAGCAACCATCAATACGCTCTTCTTTGTATCCGCTCATACTACTCCATCCGCCACTGTTTATACAGCGCGCTCAGAAAAAAGAAAAAAATCTATGGGACCAAGGCGACTAGCGATCGGCCTGAAAAATAGTATTGGTAGTTATAGCACGGTGTCTATTACTAGAGGGAATAATGCGTACACACATGCATGCAGTGCTTCCACCCTGGGTACACACATGCATGCACTTACTCCACTCTGTAGTAGTACAGTACATGGAGAGAAAATTGTGGACTTGATTGCGGTTACCACGCCCTAATTAATTGAGCATTAAACCAAACGCGTCTAAAGTCTCTCTGGTGGTGGAAATGCATTGAGAGAAATGCATCATAATGAAGCGCGCCCTGTAAACTGTGACGGAGGGAGGAGTAGTATGAAGGTGCAAAACCAAGTACACGTATGGCCAGTCAGTCAACGCACCTCCTCTTGGCATATCACTGACATGTGGGACAGGAGTGTGAGAAAACCGATCTCAATTGACGGCAAAGAGCAAACCCGCCATTCCTTGAGAGAGACGAGGAGCAAGAACACACAAACAAGCTCGCACGAAGGCCAAGATATATTCGAGCATGGTTGGTTGATCGATATCATTCTTTACATGTTGGGCTGCCGTTTTCCGCCCTTCTCCGGAATAAACGTGTACTTTATCAGAGATAAAAAAATAAGAGTACAGATGCTCCACCATGCGGTTCTAGTAGTAGTACTACTCGTACTACTACGCTTGGCTCTTCGCCTCTTCATGAAGTCGAACAATGATGGTACTCCGCATGTTGGGTACTACAGTGTATGCCTCTGACAATCTGACACCGAATGGACTGATGCATGTCCAGTGTATTCCTCTGACAATCTGACACCGAATGGACTGATGCATGTCCACCGAGGGTAGGTTGCATTAGTCAAAAGGCGTAAGCGAGCTTCACCTTGTCCTACAAGCTTCTCCTCGTTCTGCGAGTTTACGGGACACACCAAAAAGTAGTGCTAGTCCATACTCCCTCCTTTCCAGTTAATATGGCTTAATCTTTTTTGCGGGTAAATGAGAGAGCTTTATTCATATATAAGCATTCTTAGGACGATCAGCCAAGACACTGGTCACTAGGAAGCGAGGTACCCCGCAAAAAAAGAATTAGGAAGCGAGGTGTTTCATCAAGCCAGCTCTCGGCCACATTCAAAGTGCAGCAAGCACGGTTCGCACGAAGATGCGTTGCAAGGTTTGCTGACCTGTTTACATGCTGAATAACAAAAAAGAGAGGAAATATTACCGAGCGCTACTATTTGTAACAGGATATGAGCCAGAATTAAGCGAGAATTGTGGAGAGTGTTCCATGCAATCAACTTCCATTATAACATGCGAGAACCCTCGAAGAGAACTAAATGTGTTAAAGATTGCTTTATCACATTTTAAAATTATAATAAGAGTGCAGACGCTCCTCCATCCGGTTCCTAGTACTAGTATAGTACATACCTTTATAGACTATAGTAGTAGTACTAGTACTACTAGTAAACTTTGCGCTTGGCTGTTCGCCTATTCGGGAAGTCGAACAATAATAGCACTAGTAGTATAGTGTATGCTTCTGGCAATCTGACACCCAAATTAACTGTTGCACGTTTCGCCTGAGCGAGGGAGAGCCTGCATTAGTCAAAAGTTTCTCCTTGTCCTGTGAGCCACCGCGCACAAGCTTCTCCCGTCCTGCAACCTTCTCCTTGTTCGGCAAGTTGATGGGACACAACAAAGTAATGCTAGTCCATACTACCTCCTCTCCGGTTAATATGGCTTAATTTCAAACGAGATAAATACACTGTCTGTCACTGTATATTTGTAAAAATACGGTCAGTGGACTTCATAATATGCTCATTGCGCTCAATATATATATTTTCTGGTGTTTATACGGTCACTAGCTCACCCTGACTGAGTATGTGTGTGCATGCACGTGTAGGTTGAGCACTTGAGCATGACCGTGTGTGTTCCGTCGTGTGCTCGAACATGTGTGCATTAGGGCGTCGCGCGCGTTTTTGCATCCATGTGTACGTGTGACTGTTGCATACACGTAGGGGGAGTACGTGTAGGGGCCACTAAGGAGCAGTCAAATCACACAATAAGTTAGTCGAAAGAAGCAACCATCATTTCACTCTTGAATGACACGTACGCAACATAAAATGGTTGATATGGAGAGAAAAAAGAAAACCACTATATATACACTAGCAGGAGCCTAAGCTACAAGCCTGCTTGCTTAGGTTGCTCTCTTCACAAGCAAAGAACGACGGGCCTGATCCCGCAGCTGGGGGGAGGGAACAATGTTCTGCGTAGACGCGGTCGACATCGACGAGGGAGAAAACCCACAGTCGGTGCGTCCCAATCGGGGGTCACCGCAGTATGGGCTGATGCTGCGTCCCAACCGCCCTTCTAGCCACAGCCCGACGTCCCAGGTAGTCCATCTTCCTTTTGGAGCCGGCTTGCTCCACTGCCGTAGCTCAATCTCCATGTCGATCTTTCTCTACTTCTACCGGCCTCTACTTGTGATGAGTTTATGTCTCATGAACTAGTGCTAGTACTATTATTCTAATCACACTTCTTCAATATCTTTGCCATCAGGGATGCTCAGGTCGATTTTAGTGGAACTGCAGAAAAGCATCGTATGATCCGAGGGTGCCAGCCGTCTTTCCTTCGACAGGTTCTACCTGGACAGGAAATTAAATCATGTTTAGGGTTTAGGGTTTAAGTCGTAGTGACCCCATCAGTAGGTTTTCTTTCGTACACGCTCTCACAACTTTTTCCTTTAGTTGTGAAGTAAATATTGGCTATGATCTGTGAATCATTGAGATGCATCAGCATGCGTGTTAGTTTTCATTTGTATTTGATGGAATGTTGTAACGGGGCAACCTTGGAATAGGAATGAAAATGGAGTGGAAAGTTTCCGTTTTTTTGGAGAAAAAATGGAAACGGAGAGAAACCAACCTTTCATTTCGTTGGATCGCACCATCGAGCAAAACCAACGTTTAAATCACGTATATCGTGTTCGTGTCTCACCCTCCTCCACGGCTCGATCCCACATGGTCGCTTGGCATGCCACTCACCGCAAACCGAGTATACGATAACTTTCTCGCCTGCTTGTCGATGGATTGCACCATGGAGTACTAGCACTACTTGACGAGATTGAAGAGTTGGGGGAGGACAGCTAGCTGTAGCACGGACACCCAAGAACTTTTTACATGCATGTTGTAGCCGGCTATTGCGACCTTTGAACGCGGAGCAACCGCGTGCACCCGGAAGCGGCGCGGGCGACGCTCTCTCAGCCGGCGCGCCGCTTTAATGCCGGCGCCAGTGAGAAGTCACGTCCGCTCTGGCCGGGCATGAATGTGGCACTGACCGTTTCGGGTGGGAAGCACGCGCGGGTGATGAAGAGGGTTCGGGTTGGTCAGGACCGGCCGTGGCAGCGGTCCGGACGTTCGCAAACAAGAGATGATGTACGTTAATATTGCTGCATATATAATTAACAACGTAAATAATGTGTTAGTTGGACAAATATGATTCGAGATGGAGATGGAAGTGGAATTTTATGTAAACACGGATATGCATGTCTATGTCTATGTGTGTGTGTGCGCGACGACTCTTGCGGCCTGGAAGCGGGGGCGTGCCTTTGATCAAGTTTTCTTTCTTGGTATGTTAGAAAATCAGTTTGTCTAATTCACATCTAGATGTTATTTAAGGATATCACATCTAAGCTCCCACAAGTATATAATGTAGCAACAAGAAACAAAAAAACTAGGACAAAAAAATAGACCACAAACAGAGTGGACATCAACTTAGATGTGTCCTAGACAGACCCTTAAAAAATTGTCCGCCAGTTTTTGTTTCTTTTTTCCGGGAACACGCGTATTCTATTTAAAACAACTGCTATGGAGAGATTTTTTTACTCCATTATAGCCTATTGTTTAATAGAGTTTCTCGCGTCTCGCTCTCTCACCCTCTCCATATCAAAACAAGATGACAGTGTCCACTCTATCTCTCTCCTCACCGGTGGTCACAGATTCGGCTGAATCCTGTCCGCTGCGGGAGGTGAGGAGGTGCAGCATTGACGTTGTCGCCGTCAGTGACGGAGGAAGCTGATGCGCACCGTCCTCTCGGAGCCGGCGCTGGCGTAGACGAAGATCCTCTGTGCCCTTGTTCGCTGCCGTCGTGTGGGAAGATCCCGCCCGCCCGCCTAAACGACATCTGCGTGCGGGTTTTCTTCTATGCGACTACTCCCCAGCTCCCCATGCATAGTAGCTACGGTTCGTCGGCTGGTCCAACATCACCTACTAGTACTATTATAGAGGAAATGCCACTCGAAAAGTTGTCCTGATTTATGCCTCGGTGGAGGTATACATGTTGTTTCGACAAAAAGTACATGGCGGTTGTGCGGTCATTGTCCATATGATGGTAGTACTATCACTGGTTAAATGAAGAAATGCTTTTTTTCTCGGGTATCCTGGTTTAGCTCCCATCAAGATAATTATGATGCTTCTATTTGTTGGTGTACTTTTCATTAATTCTTATTGACAATTGAGATGTCGTTGCTAACCCTTTTTTATATTTTTGGAAACAGCGATGCGTGTCTCCATACCTGGGCATGTCTTCCTCAATTTTAGTGGAACTGCACAAAATTGGATGGCCATTGTTGTTCCGCCTCACTGTCCTCTGCCACGTGGTTCTTCCTTCCTTGAGCTTGATTACTAAGAAGAAACAGACCACAATGAGGATTTGTCGAACTTCATAGGTGCCTCACCCAAACTTGATGCCAAATGGATGATGCATCACCACGATGACCTACCGATGCTCATGGTTGCACCTCATGGTTGCGTCGGCTGGTGAAGCTGATCGATTTTCAATGAAAAACAAGTTGTATTCCATCAGTGCTCTTTGCTTGTTACGCACAAAGATGATATCCTTCGTCAGTTCACCTTGGTTGCATTGGAGACGCAGTCGTCTTTCACGTTGGTGCAATTTTATCACACAATTGGCTATGAACCAAATGTTTCCTCGAAGAAGGATCAACGTTGGTACTAAGAGCATAAGTTTTGTATTGATTTCTAAGCCTTCTCACAACTTTGTCTCCAGCTCCCCTGTAATTTTATTTGTCCAGCTATTAACTTTGATTTAAAAAATGGTGTGGACTAAAAAACCCGGATGGACGTAGTAGCCCTCCATTTTTCTTTACTCCGCATATTAGATTTGACTGAAGTCAAACTTTGTAATACTCTCAAACCTTTCTGATAATTGAAATTAAAATTCTTTGTTTGTACACACTCTCACACGTTTCCGATAATTTGGCACATGTGTGGTTGTTCACTTAAGGGAGGGTAGTGTACCACACGTGAAGGACAGGAAGTGCGACCAGGATGTGTGGGCGTGGATCGTTAGTTCATCGGAAGTAGTACTAGTTTTTTCACTGTACATTAAATAAAGAGTTTTGTTTGGTACTTACACAATTTAAAACGATTGTTATGGAGAGAATAAGAAAACCACTCCACTATATATTAGTCGTATACACGGGAGTACTATATGGACACAGCTTCATTGACTTAGTGCACCTGCCTTTGAGTTTTTGACAGGTGGGCCCAAAATGTGTCTGGCTCACCTGTCATACAACCAAAAGCAGGTGCAGTGAAGGAACTGGAGCTCAGTCCATACTACAATAGTATATATATAAGCTGGAGCCTCAGCGCTTGTTCGCTAGGGTTTGCACTTTCCACACGCTCGCCGCACTACATATATGTATACACGATGGAGGCTCAGTGTTCATTTGCTAGGGTTTCCTATATTCATAGTCTCTCACCCTCTCTTCACCAGATCTAAACAAGACTGCGTTGGCCTCTTGTCTCTCTCTCCCCCCTCACAGCTGGTGAAGGAGGCGTTCGTATCCCGTCGCACCGGGAACGGGAGGAGGTGTAGCGTTCACTCTATCGCCTTCGGCGAGGGAGGCAATCCACTGCCGGCTGCGTTGTTCTCTTTCACCCAGCGCCTATGTGGGAGGGCCACCGACCCCTTCTTCCTCGCTGCCGTACGTAGTGTGGGCAGATCCGGCCTCCCACCGCACGCCTTGCCACATCCCGACGACCCTAAGGTATAAGTTTCTTTGAAACCATCGTTGCTCTAGCTGCATGTGGATCTTTTTCGATCTGTAGTCGAATCTAGGTCTTGGTTCAAAGAGGAAAGAAGGGTGCGGTGGGCTGGAGCAAGAATCTAGGACGTGGTTCAATGAGGAAAGGAGGGGCGGAAATTAGTATAGACTGGCTATCCAGCCGCTTTGTAGGTCGAAAAGGGAAAAAGGGGGTAACCCAGTACACACATCTGTAAGGAACCGATCTCTTTGTTGAAAAGGGAAAGAAACTGGGGGGTCGGTTAGTTTGTGCAGGACTAGGTTTACCGCCCTCACATAGGAAAAAGGTTCAAAGAGAACAAATATGGGACCAACGCATATATGCTGCTTGGCTACATACTCTGCATCACCCATTTATACGTGTGGGCGCACATGGTGCTGGCATGTCCCATACAATTATTTTGCTGTTGTTAATCTAAGAATGCCGCCGGAAAATTGAAGCAATGCCACTGTTAAAAGTAAATTACATTTTTTTGACGAATGTTGTTTCAAGAGAATGTCTCTGTTAATATGAATCAATGCAACCATTTTAGAAATGCTACTATCCTACTTTGTTTTCCGTCCAAGATAAGTTAGATGCTTCTTTCTGTCACCATTTGTTTCATCCTCCTTTATCGGCAAGTAATTGTTTCCTTTTTTGCCTCTGTTAAAACAGGGGTATCGATTCAACTTGTTGCTATTGCGACATTTTGCTTCGCTACTCAAAACACTTATGTTTTAAGAGTGTTTTGTGCAGTTCAACTTGAATGTCGGTGTCAAAACTGGCGGATCTCGGGTAGGGGGTCCCGATCTGTGCGTCAAGGCTGATGGTAACAAGAAGTAAGGGACACAGATGTTTACCCAGGTTCGGGCCCTCTCGATGGAGGTAAAACCCTACTTCCTGCTTGATTAATATTGATGATATGGGTAGTACAAGAGTAGATCTACCACGAGATCGTAGAGGCTAAACCCTAGGAGCTAGCCTATGATGGTATGAATGTAATTGTGATCGGTCTTCTAAGGACCAACCTCTCCGGTTTATATAGACACCGGAGAGGGCTAGGGTTTACATGGAGTCAGTTACAAGGAAGGAAATATAATATCCAGATCGCCAAGCTTGCCTTCCACGCCAAGGAAAGTCCCATCCGGACACGGGCTGAAGTCTTGAGTCTTGTATCTTCACGCTTCAATAGTCCGGACGTTGTGCACAGTCCGGCTGTTCGGATACCCCCTAATCCAGGACTCCCTCAGTAGCCCCTGAACCGGGCTTCAATGACGATGAGTCCGACACGCAGTATTGTCTTCAGCATTGCAAGATGGGTTCCTCCTCCGAATACTCCAAAATGGTTATCGAACACTCAAATCATGTCTGGATCTAAAAAATGATCTTCGCATACCACCATAGAGAGAACGATATTTCACAAATGCAATCTGCTGACAACTTTTCCTGACAACATGACACGTTGTTATGATCGGATCCTTTATTCGAACCGTTTCCACACAACCAGCTACAACGCATATCACGAGGCGGTTTCTGTGACACGTCTTGTCAAAGCAGAGATCGTGTCCCCTTATTATGGGATTTTCATCAATACGGGCATGGGTAATCTCACCACGCCATTAACCGTGGCGCTTGGCAAACAAGCGATTTCCAACGGGCAAGTGGGGAGGCGTACCGCTTCTGGCGCCTCTATAAAGGGATAAGATTCCCCCATTTTCACCCACGCCTTCTTCCTCCTTTGCCCACTCTTACCCCCTCGAGCTCCAGCGCCCAAGCCCAAGTCTTCCCCGCATAGCTAAACATGTCCGGAGCAGGAGCCAAGTGGGTGGATTCCACCATCAAGGAGGAGCACATCACCAATCTTCGAGCGGCCGGATACTTGGCCGCGGACATAGCGCACCGTCTACCAGACGTCGGGCAGGTCATTCCGACCCTAGGACCCCATGATAGGGTCGTATTCGTCGCCCACTTCGTCCATGGACTGGGATTTCCATTCCATCCCTTCGTCTGCAGGCTTATGTTCTACTACGGGCTATGTCGGTGCGAGGACGACACCTATGGGATCATGAGAATCCCTACTACGGTTGCGGGGCGCGGGGTTGTGAGAAGGGCGGATCGAACAGATAGCACACGGGTTCTTTATCCAGGTTTGGGCCGCGAGGATGCGTAAAACCCTACTCCTGCTTTGGTGGTTTGTTTATCTGTGTTCTCGGGCTAGCAATGAGGCGTGAGGAGCTCCAAAAAGCCGAATCCCCCTCATGGTCTCCTTGGGCCTCCTTTTATAGGGAAAGGGGTTGCCACAGTGGCACACAGGAGGTGGAAAGGGCACAGTGATACGAGTTTATCCCTCGCATTACATGACAAGGCGCATTTAATGCGTCTTGCTTAGGTGTCCCTGCTTTATCGGGGACGGGGGGGGAGCCCAGTCTTGTCCGTCGCCGATCCCTTTCGCGTCGACACGCGCCCTGGCCAACGGTGCCTGTGGTGCCATGTAGGCAGGCAGGTAGCTGAGGTGGCGCAGCGGTGGGTCTCCACGAAGATCCGCTTGCCACCACGCAGGTGCATGCCCAACTGCTTGGGTCGGCAGCTGCATGCGAATGGTGGTAGAGGTTGGAATTGGCGTGGGCCTGATGGTGGCCCTATGGGTGCCCTTGGCAAGGTCCTCGCCGGGGCCCTGACAAGGGTCTTGCCGTGGCGCCTGCTGTCATCCCCGGCAAGGCTCTTGCCGGGGGCCTTGTGGTCCTCCTTGGCTGGGATCCCACCAAGGGTCGTCATCTTCTATAGTGTGTATCTGATCTTGAATGTCTTCACAAAGATCTGCATGCCACCACGGGGATGTCTCCCGAATCCTTGCCCCACGGGGGCAGTGGACTCAAGGGTGATTTGCTCCGTAGGTGTGGGGTGAGCTGCCACGGCAAGGGTCTTGCCGGGTTTGCTAAAACCGCCCCCGGCAAGGATCTTGCCGGGGGAGTCCGCTTCGTCCCCTTTGCTATTTGTGGTCTTGGTCTTGGTGTCGTTCTCCTCCTTTTGAGCTTCGGCCTTACCTTGGCTCACCTCCCTTGCCTTGCTCAGTGCGGTGGTGTCCGTGGATCAGACTGCCCGTGCACAGTTATAGGGGTACAAAAAGTGTACCCGTCTTTTTGTACACCGATAGGAGCCCCCGGGCCTGAGCCACACGTAAGCGCAATTGCGTCGTTGGGCTAGGCCCAAAAACGGTGCACGGGCAGGCGGGGTAGTTTTTACCGCGGTATGTTTCTTCGCGTGTTGTGCTTCCCATGCCTCCCGCGCGTGGCTCGGTGTGGGGAGGCGTGCATGACGTGGGCGGCATGCGTGGGGCTGAGCTCTGCACGCATGCATCACGTCGTAGTAAAAGGGGGCGGTTCGTGCCTTCCCCATAAACGGAGGGAGGCGTGGAGGCTTGGCCCATTTACTGAAAGGGGCCGGGGCGTGGTCTTGAAGGCGTCCACTCCCCACAATCACGGGGTGGGGAGAGGTCGCCTCACCCGTTGCCTCGGTCCCGCATGCCTGCCACGTTGTTCTCACGCGCTCGGGGTGGCGAAGGGTGGAGGCGGGAAACCGGGCCGTCGCGGGCCAGGGCAGCGGGTTGGTCCCAGTTCCCTGCG